>NC_134363.1:179429099-179785733 GCF_048569485.1 Anomaloglossus baeobatrachus | reverse complement strand
AACACATCTCCTTCGCATAGAGTTGATCAGATTATGACCTATGTAATGTTTGTCCACTCCACTTCAAAGGAATCAGCAGGTACGAATGTTTCAAAGAAAACAATAAGTAATTAATTCCCTCTTCATAGCCTGTAAGCACGCTCACTACACAGGACTCCATTGCTGAACAAAAAGCAGGTGTAAGGGGTACTTTGCACACTACGACATCACAAGCCGATGGTAGCGATGCCGAGTGCGATAGTCCCCGCCCCTGTAGCAGCTGCAATATCTTGTGATAGCTGCCGTAGTGAAAATTATCGCTACGGCAGCTTTACATGCACTTACCTGCCCTGCAACGTCACTCTGGCCGGCAAACCGCTTCCTTCCTAAGGGGGCGGGTCGTGCAGCATCACAGTGATGTCACACGGCAGGCGGCCAATAGAAGCGGAGGGGCGGAGATGAGCGGGACGTAAAAATCCCGCCCACCTTCTTCCTTCCTCATTGCAGCAGGGACGCAGGTAAAGCGATGTTCCTCGCTCCTGCGGCTTCACACACAGCGATGTGTGCTGCCGCAGGAACGAGGAACAACATCGTAACATTGGTCCTTCTGAAATTATGGAAATGACCAACACTACACTGATGATACAATAACAACGCTTTTCCGCTTGTTAATCGTATAAAAAACGATTTATACACTACGATGTCGACAGCGACGCCGGATGTGCGTCACTTTCGATTTGACCCCACCGACATCGCAGTTGCGATGTCGTAGTGTGCAAAGTACCCCTAAGATTTGCTCAACAATATTTAGACAAGTCTGTGAAATATTGGTAGAATATAGTCTAGTCAAAGAAGACCAAAATTGAACTCTTTTGGGTTCTGGAGTTCTGGAGACTGGTGTGGATCATTTACTATAATGTATATGTATATCTATTTGATTTGACATCTTTATATATTTATTTCATGGATCACGGATTTTATTTTTTCTATCCAATCAAGACTAGATGCATTCTGTTTTATATGATCGTAGACAGGCCTCTATTCCTTATATTTAAAGACTCTATAGAAACCGGGTCTGTTTCACTGGATTGGCGGCAAGCAAATGTGGTACCAATATTCAAAAAGTCGAGAAAAAAAAAAAGCTGGTCCGGCGCTTGAGAAGTGAGATCAGCCACCCAGGTAAGATGTCCAGCTTATTTATTGTGGGTCTTCATTAAAATATGGAACCCTAGACCCACAGTAAATAAACTGGGCATCTTACCTGGGTGGCCGATTTCCCTTCTCAACTGCTGGACCAGCCTCTTTTTTTCTCGAATTAGTCAGGTGCCAGTACCTCTTAGTCCGTGCAGCAAAGAAAATTCAAGACACATTGGAAGGGGTGAGCTGAACTTGTTTTATTTTATAATATTCAAAAAGTGGTCTAAAAGGGAACCTGGAAACTATAGGCCGGTAAGCTTAACATCTGTTGTGGGTAAAATGTTTGAAGGGTTTTTAAGGGATGCTATTATGGACTATTTCAATGTTAATAAATGTTTAACGCCATATCAGCATGGATTTAAGAAGGATCGCTCCTGTCAAACTATCCTCATCAGCTTCTATGAGGATGTAAGCTCTGGAGTGAGGAAAATCATTGGATGTCATTTATCTCAACTTCTGTAAAGCATTTGACACTGTCCCACATAAAAGATTGATAAGAAAAATGAGAAAACTTGGGCTAGGGGAAAATGTGTGTAGATGGGTAGGTAGCTGGTTTAGTGATAGAAAACAAAAGGGTGCTTTACACGCTGCGACATCACTAGCGATTGCTAGCGATGTCGTGCGCGATAGCACCCACCCCTGTCATATGTTTTACATTTGGTGATCGCTGCCGTAGCGAACATTATCACTACGGCAGCGTCACACGCACATACCTGTGCAGCGATGTCGCTGTGACCGCCGAACAATCCCGCCTTCAAGGGGGAGATGCGTTCAGTGCCACAGCGATGTCACCGCAACGTCACTAAGCGTCCGTCCAATAGAAGTGGAGGGGCGGAGATGAGCGGGACGTAACATCCCGCCCACCTCCTTCCTTCCGCATTGCCGGTGGATGCAGGTTAGGAGATGTTTGTTGTTCCTGCGGTGTCACACACAGCGATGTGTGCTGCCGCAGGAACAACAAACAGCATCGTACCTGCAGCAGCAACGATATTAAGGAAAGGAGCGACTTGTCAATGATCACCGTTTTTGGATGATTTTTCTCCTTGGTGTCACACACTGCAATGTCGCTACCGGCGCCAGATGTGCGTCACTAACGACGTGACCCCGACGATATATCAGTAGCGATGTCACAGCGTGTAAAGCACCCTAAAGAGTAGTTATTAATGGTGTATACTCAGATTGGGCCAGGGTTACTAGTGGAGTACCACACGGGTCTGTATTGGGCCCTCTACTATTTCATATATTTATTAATGATCTGGTGGATGTCTTACAGAGTAAAATATCAGTATTTGCAGATGATACAAAACTATGTAAGGTAGTTAACACAAAAAGACCAAAACGAACCAACCTAAAATACGGTAATTTTATTAAATATTCAATATTAAAATAGTAATTATAAAAAGCTATATAGCTTCTCAAATTGATTGCAGCAAAAAAGAAAAAAATATCCAGCAGCAACGTCTTCACAAGGAAAAGATTTGTTCTTTAAAATTCCATATTTATTGAAACTAATTTAAATTCATAGTGCAGCAAGTTATAAGCACGCGGCTGACACGTTTCAGAAGTTAGACTTCCTTAATCATAACCATATAGCTTCTCAAATGTCCACTCGGTACAGACCGGTCAAGTGCAGTGAGTGCAAAATAGGGTAGAGATGATTAGTGAGATGAGTGAGAGTATCTTACTTAAAGTTGATAAATCAACTATAGTAGTCGGTGTTTAGGGTAGTAGCACTAATTGTTATAGGGGGTACTGTTACATCTCGTGGCTCTCCTGAGGCAAGGACTGAGGCAGTCTCCCATTCCTTGCCTGCCACGAGCACTCCTGCTCAGCAGCGCTGAAGGTCTGCCAGACTGCGCAGTGTGCAGGAGATACCTTCTCAGAGAGGCAGCAGAAGGGTGACACCTAGTGGTTCTCCTGTTACAAGGAGTGAAGCGGTCTCCCATTCCTGGCCTGCCGCAGACTCTCCTGCTCAGCGGCCCCGAAGGTCTGCGAGGCTGCGCAATGTGCAGAGGTTTACTGCTCAGGGAAGCAGTGAGATTCCCGTTATCTCTGCACATTGTGAGACCGAGGATCCCGCCTCTATTTCCCAGAGGCAGGAAGGTGAGCATGTGCAATGCGTGGTGGGTCCTGATTCGCTCACTGACGTCACACGGCTTGATGACAAGGCTGGTGACGTGGTGAATCCTGACTGGCCAGGCTGGGACGTCGTGGACCCTGATTGGGTCAAGTCCGTCATCTCCGCCTCGCGCCCGCCCTCGGGTGGAGCTGCACCTCCTTAAAAGCTCCCCCTGCCATCATGGCGGCGCGCGACCGTCCTTCTATGTTTGGATGTCTGGCAGTGTGCTGCCACGCCACTGCTCAGGCATTACTGTCTCTTGTGGGCTTGGCCCTTGCTGCTCCGGCAGTACCTCGTTTGCAGGCCGTGTTCCTGCCTTGCTGCTCCGGCAGTACCCCCGTCAACAGGCCGTGTTCCTGTCCCAGGTGAGCTCCTCAAGTCTCCATTGGACTCACCTGGTTATTGAAAGCACACGTGCGTGGGCACCTCTGTGCTACCCTCGTGCCATATTCTCGTGACTTCCACTGGCACACGTGCGTGGGCACCTCTGTGCTTCCCCGTGCAACAGGTACACCGAGCCGTGAGATCTGTGCCATACAACCCTCACAGGTTAGGGCAGATCGGTGTACATAGATCGTCTGTGACATTCCAGACGATCGCTAGCAGCAACCCGCTCACTCTTCACCCACCATAGCGGCGGTCCCTTACACCGCACAGTGGACCTTGACCGGCGGAAGCAGTCCATTTCCCATCTTGGCACGCTTCCCCGGGTCCCCCTCGTAACATTACGGTCGCGCCAAAGGTCTGGCTATGGCTGAAGAGCAGCAGCAGTTGCTGCGTTATGTGCAGCAGTTGGAGTCACGATTGGCAGCAGTGGAGCAGTCTTCCTCCGATAAGACTACTCTGACGACAGTCGCCACCCAGGCGGCTACCCAGGCTGTGCTATTGGGCGGAAGGTCTCCTCGCCTTGCGCTTCCAGAGCGCTTTAGCGGCAACAGCTCTGAGTGCCGTGGGTTTATAAACCAGGTTACCACCTACTTAGAGCTGTCCGCGACTCTTTACGCTACCGAGAAGGCGAAGGTAGCCTTCGTCCAGTCCCTGCTCACAGGGAGAGCGCTGAAGTGGTCCACGCCGTTGTGGGAGCGTGGAGATCGTGTGGTGAATAACTTAGCAGCTTATCTTGGGGCCATGAGAATGGTGTTCCTCGGGCCTCAAGTCACCCACGATTCCGCGCTGCGCCTCCTACGACTTCGGCAAGGGTCTGCTTCAGTCGGGGACTTTGCTGTACACTTTAGGACACTGGCCGCAGAGCTGGACTGGCCGGATAAGGTCCTTGTCCCTGTGTTTTGGGAGGGCCTGGCAGGGTTTGTCAAAGACGCACTGGCCACACGTGAGGTGCCTGCCACTTTAGAGTCCTTGATTCAGGTTGCCTCTCGCATAGACATCCGCCAGGCGGAGCGAAGGCTCGAGGTCTCTTCAGCACCCACGTCTTCTCGGCCTAAAAAGCGTCTGACTCCCGTCTTCCATCAGACAGGTCCCCCAGCCAGTCCTGTAGGCGACTCCGTGGAGTCAATGGAGGTGTCCAAGGTGGTCTCCTCTGCCCCAGGTTCTCGGTCTTGTGTCATCTGCTTTTCCTGTGGGCAGAGGGGACACATAGCTACCCTATGTTCCAAACCGTCGGGAAAAGACAGCGTCTAGTTTCTATCAGAGGGGGGACTCTAGACGCTACTTCTCCCTCTAGGTTGACTATCAGCGCCCAGTTGCAGTTCGGCACTACTCTCTTCTCTGCCCTGGCTTGCTTGGACTCAGGCGCTGAAGGCAATTTCATCTCGACCTCCCTGGCAACCCGATACTCAGTTCCCCTGGTTCTGTTGCCCAAGCCACTCAGGGTCCGGGTAGTCGACGGGTCCATACTACTCGATCCTATCACCCAGATCACCATCCCTCTCAGGATGGATGTACCACCGGGACACCATGAGCAGGTGTCCTTCCTGGTGCTTCCAGGGGGGACGGATGAGATCCTACTGGGCCTTCCCTGGTTGAGACAGCATGCTCCTATACTCAACTGGGCAACAGGGGAGATCTCATCCTGGGCAGGATCCTGTAGAGAGCACCTCGTGACTACCGAACCACCCGCTACCATTAGGTCGGTTGGGTCCTCAGGGAATACTGAGGGGCCGGGTTTACCGACACCTTATGAGGCCTACAGGGATGTCTTTTCCAAAAGGGCCGCAGATACTCTTCCTCCCCACCGGCCATATGATTGCCGAATAGACCTGAAGCCAGGCTCCGAGCCCCCTAGGGGCAGAGTGTATCCACTCTCTGCTCCAGAGACGGAGGCTATGTCCAAATATATTCAAGACAGCCTGGCGAAGGGGTTCATTTGCAAGTCTATTTCACCGGCTGGTGCAGGGTTCTTTTTTGTGCAGAAGAAGGAAGGGGATCTGCGCCCCTGTATCGATTACAGGGGATTAAATGCAATCACAATCAAGAACAAATACCCTTTGCCCCTCATTACTGAGCTATTTGATCGATTCCGCGGGACAAAGCTGGATCTACGCGGGGCGTATAATCTAGTGCGAGTCCGAGAGGGCGATGAGTGGAAGACCGCCTTTAACACCAGGGACGGTCACTACAAGTATCTAGTAATGCCCTTCGGACTCTGCAATGCCCCCGCCGTATTTCAAGACTTTGTGAATGACATTTTCCGGGATTTGTATCTTTCCGTGGTTGTATACCTGGATGACATTCTTATCTTCTCCCCCGATCTTACCACCCATCGGAGGGATGTCATCCGAGTACTTAAGAGGCTCCGCACCCATTCGTTATATGCTAAGCTGGAAAAGTGCGTTTTTGAACAGGAATCCTTGCCGTTCCTGGGGTACATAGTGTCCAGTCAGGGGTTAGCAATGGATCCGGGGAAGTTGGAGACAGTGATGAACTGGCCTGAGCCCAGCTCGCTGAAGGCGATCCAGCGATTCTTGGGGTTTATCAATTATTATCGCCAGTTCATTCCCAACTTCTCGACGGTGGCAGCACCCATCATTGCCCTTACCCGCAAGGGCGCTAATCCCAAAGCATGGACACGGGAAACGGTAGAGGCATTTCACACTCTCAAAACTCACTTCTCCAGAGCTCCCATACTTCATCGTCCAGACATCTCCAAACCCTTCCTACTGGAGGTAGACGCCTCTTCGGTCGGTGCAGGTGCAGTCCTGTACCAGAAAAACGAACGAGGAAGGAAATTTCCGTGTTTCTTTTTCTCCAAGACCTTTTCTCCGACCGAGAGGAACTACTCCATAGGGGATAGGGAGTTACTGGCGATGAAACTAGCATTCCAGGAATGGCGGCATCTCCTGGAGGGTGCGAAGCATCCATTTGAGGTTTTTTCTGACCACAAAAACCTCACATACCTCCAGACAGCACAACGCCTGAACCCAAGGCAGGCCCGTTGGTCTTTATTCTTCTCCCGGTTCCGCTTTATTATCCGCCACCTGGCCGGTGAGAAGAACGTACGGGCCGATGCCTTGTCACGTTGTATGGTTGTGTTGGAGGAGGACGAGGAGGAGCCTCGTCTTATACTACCCCCGGACAGCTTGAGGATGGTCACTCCCACTTCTTTGGACCAGGTGCCACCTGGCAAAACCCTCGTTCCCCCTGAACTACGGAACGAGGTGCTATCGTGGGCCCATGCCTCCAAGGTCGGGGGTCACTTCGGGGTCAAAAGGACCAGAGACCTGGTGACCAGGCATTATTGGTGGCCGAGACTACCCCAGGACATACAGGAATATGTGGGAGCCTGTATGTCGTGTGCTCGGAATAAGCCGTCCCGGCAGAGACCGGCAGGTCTTCTTCACCCACTGCCAGTGCCGGATCGTCCCTGGGAAGTGGTAGGGATGGACTTCCTGGGAGATCTGCCCAAGTCAGCAGGGCACAGGGTCGTATGGGTCATCACGGATCACTTCTCTAAAATGGTCCACTTGGTGCCTCTCCCACAACTCCCGACGTCACGTGCTCTCGCCACCTTGTTCATTCGGCATGTATTTAGGTTGCATGGCATGCCTGACAAGGTGGTGAGCGACCGGGGTCCCCAGTTCGTGTCTCGCTTCTGGAGAGAGCTCTGTAAGCTCCTGCAGATAGAGCTGAACATCTCCTCCGCATACCATCCCGAGACCAATGGACTAGTGGAGAGGACTAATCAGACCTTGGTAACTTACCTCCGCCATTTTATATCCGCGCACCACGACAACTGGGCTAACCTCCTTCCTTGGGCCGAATTTGCCATTAACAATTCGGTCCATGAATCCTCTGGCCAGACTCCGTTCCTACTCAATAACGGACAACATCCCAGAATCCCGGTTCCGATGCCCATTACGTCACCCGATATTAGAGTGGAGGATTGGGCGACCAAGGCCCGGGAGATCTGGGATGACACCCAAGAGGCTCTTAAAAGGGCTAAAGACCGGATGGTGACAACGGCTGATGTTCGCCGCCGCCCTGCACCATCCTTCGCCCCTGGTGACCTAGTATGGCTGTCCTCTAAGAATGTTAACCTACGGGTACAGGCAGCCAAATTCGCCCCTAGGTATCTGGGACCATTTAAAGTACTACAGCAGGTAAACCCAGTGGCATATCGACTCCAGCTCCCTCCACGCTGGGCTATAGCCAACACCTTTCACGTGTCCCTCCTGAAACCCGTACGACTTAATAAATTCTCGGGGTCCCTGCCGGCTCAAACCGACTCCCCGTCCGACGACCCTGAGGTGGCAAAACTTGTGGAGACAAAAGTCATACAGGGCAAGAGGTACTACCGGTCCGGAGCATAGATCCTGGGAGTTGGAGGATCATATCCGCGCCCCGGGTTTGATAGCGGCCTTCGAGCACGGACAGGGGGAAGGGCCTAGACGGGGGGGTAATGTTACATCTCGTTGCTCTACTGAGGCAAGGACTGAGGCAGTCTCCCATTCCTTGCCTGCCACGAGCACTCCTGCTCAGCAGCGCCGAAGGTCTGCCAGACTACGCAGTGTGCAGGAGATACCTTCTCAGAGAGGCAGCAGAAGGGTGACACCTAGTGGTTCTCCTGTTACAAGGAGTGAAGCGGTCTCCCATTCCTGGCCTGCCGCAGACTCTCCTGCTCAGCGGCCCCAAAGGTCTGCGAGGCTGCGCAATGTGCAGAGGTTTACTGCTCAGGGAAGCAGTGAGATTCCCGTTATATCTGCACATTGTGAGACCGAGGATCCCGCCTCTATTTCCCAGAGGCAGGAGGGTGAGCATGTGCAATGCGTGGTGGGTCCTGATTCGCTCACTGACGTCACACGGCTTGATGACAAGGCTGGTGACGTGGTGAATCCTGACTGGCCAGGCTGGGACGTCGTGGACCCTGATTGGGTCAAGTCCGTCATCTCCGCCTCGCGCCCGCCCTCGGGTGGAGCTGCACCTCCTTAAAAGCTCCCCCTGCCATCATGGCGGCGCGCGACCGTCCTTCTATGTTTGGATGTCTGGCAGTGTGCTGCCACGCCACTGCTCAGGCATTACTGTCTCTTGTGGGCTTGGCCCTTGCTGCTCCGGCAGTACCTCGTTTGCAGGCCGTGTTCCTGCCTTGCTGCTTCGGCAGTACCCCCGTCAACAGGCCGTGTTCCTGTCCCAGGTGAGCTCCTTAAGTCTCCATTGGACTCACCTGGTTATTGAAAGCACACGTGCGTGGGCACCTCTGTGCTACCCTCGTGCCATATTCTCGTGACTTCCACTGGCACACGTGCGTGGGCACCTCTGTGCTTCCCCGTGCAACAGGTACACCGAGCCGTGAGATCTGTGCCATACAACCCTCACGGGTTAGGGCAGATCGGTGTACATAGATCGTCTGTGACATTCCAGACGATCGCTAGCAGCAACCCGCTCACTCTTCACCCACCATAGCGGCGGTCCCTTACACCGCACAGTGGACCTTGACCGGTGGAAGCAGTCCATTTCCCATCTTGGCACGCTTCCCCGGGTCCCCCTCGTAACAGGGTACTATCCCTCCCTATAACCTACCTACCAGCGGAGGTGCACCATAAAGTTTTGGGTGCCCCCGCTCCTCGTCGCCTCTCCCTGTTCTATCCCTACAACCCGCCAGTTGCCAGGAAAACACCCGCCACCAAGATAGGATAAATAGTGTCAAACGTCTCAAGTCAATACAATCAATTCACTGTGGTTACCATAAATATAGCAACCATAACCCAGCTGAACAGACCATTTAATCTGCACAGCCGTGAAGAAAAGCAAGGTTAATATACAGTATATAATCAATAACCAAGGGTTTGCATTGGGCCCTCTACTATTTCATATATTTATTAATGATCTGGTGGATAGCTTACAGAGTTAAGTATCAGTATTTAAAGATGATACAAAACTATGTAAGGTAGTAAACACAAAGGAGGACAGTTTGTAACTACAGATGGATTTGAGTAAATTGGAGAATTGGGCTGAAAAATGGCAAATAAGGTATAACACAGATAAGTGTAAGTTTATTCACATGGGAAGAAGAAACAGGTGCCACGATTACTTACTAAATGGGATACTGCTGGGGAAATCAGACAAAGAAAAAGACTTAGGCATCTTAGTCAATAAGAAGGTAAATTGGAGTGCCCAGTGTCAGGCAGCTGCCACCAAAGCAAATAGGGATATGGGATGCATTAGAAGAGTTCTTGGGGCACGAGATGAAAACATCATTCTCCCTCTGTACAAATCACTCATCAGCCCACACTTGGAGTATTGTGTGCAATTTTGGGTGCTCAAGAAAGACATTACTGAACTTGAAAGGGTTCAGAGGCAGGCTACTAAAATAATAAATGGAGAGGGAGCATTACAATACCCAGAGAGGTTATCAAAATTAGGTCTACTTACTCTAGAAAAGAGAAGACTTAGGGAAGACCTAATGAATATGTACAAGTATATCAGAGGACAATACAGAGATCTCCCCCATTATCTGTTTATACCAAGGACTGTGACAAGAAGAAGTGGGCATTCTCTTAGTTTGGAGGAAAGAACATTTCTGCACCAGCATAGAAGAGGGTTCTTCATGGTAAGAGCAGTAAGGCTCTGGAACTCTCTTCCTGAGGAAGTGGGATTGGCTAAAGATGAGTCACCCCTCTAGTGTTCGAGTTCGGTTCAGTTCATCGAACGGAGGCTCCATTCGACAAACGTTCGATGAACGTTCGACGAACTCTTTCGAATCCCATTGAAAATAATGGCAGGCAAACACAAACACATAAAAATACATTATACATGTACACATACAGTTAATAAACATTGCCATTACACTTACAGGTCCCCGCGACGCATCCTGCACTGTGTCTCCCGCCGCTTTTCCTTTCGATAATCGCTGCGTCCTCCCGGTAACCAGCACTGATGATAGGAACTTCTGTGACGTCAAAATAGCATGTGACCAGTCACGTGTGTATTATCTCATTGGCTACAGACTGGTCACATAGCTAGATGTCATGCTAGGTCCTGTCAGTGCATCTCTTCCGTACGTGGTGCTCGTTTGTGCATCTCCGTGTACCAGCGAGATGCTCTGGCACATGGTCGGCTTCCCCGTTCCTGCATGTGGGCGCTCTTTACAGAGTCAGCCCACATGCAAGGACTGGCTGCTACAGCCGGTGAATTGTGGCACCGGGAATCACGTGATCGGAGCACTGTTGTTATAGTAAACCGCCTGTCAGATTACTTCAGCAACAGTGGCAGCGGTGACATCACCGCTTACAGCCCGCAGCCTCTGCTCACTCTCACTGAGTGATTAGACTGCACGGGGAGTAGCAGCGTCTTCCTCCCATGCAGTGCTGTCTGATGTAGCAGAGCTGCATGGGTTGAAGGAGAAAGAAGACAAAAGACAAGGATCATGGAGGGATGAGAGGGAGTAATAAACATGAAGTCTCTAAGTGTGTCTGTGTATTTATTTCTATTAAAGTATTTTTTCTCTTTGTGGTGCCTTTTTTTTAACCCTTTATTGGATATTCTTAATGGCCGGGTCAATCTTGCCTGACATTAAGAATCTCTGGCTTAATACTAGCTAGTAAAACAAAGCTAGTATTAACCCATTATTACCCAGCAAGCCACCCAGCTTCAGAGCTGCTGGGAGAGTTGGATACAGCGCCAGATCATGGCGCTTCTATGAAAGCGCCATTTTCTGGGTCGGTTGCGGACTGCACTTCGCAGCAGAGGGGCCCAGAAAGCTCGGGCCAACCTGTGCTGCAGATTCCAATCCTCAGCTGCTTAGTTGTACCTGGCCGGATACAAAAATGGGGCGAAGCCCTTGTCAATTTTTTTTTTTAATTATTTCATGAAATTCATGAAATAATTAAAAAAAAGAGCTTCCCTATTTTTTTTAGTTACCAGCCGGGTACTGTAACTGGCTAGCATATAAAAATATGGCGAAGCCCACATCATTTTTTTGGGGGGCAAAATTCTCCTGCACACAGTCCTGGATGGAGTATGCTGAGCCTTGTAGTTCTGCAGCTGCTGTCTGCTCTTCTGCATACACTAGTGAATTTAGCATGCTGAGCCTTGTAGTTCTGCAGCTGCTGTCTGCTCTCCTTCATACAGACAGACAGCAGAAAGCAGCTGCAGAACTACAAGGCTCAGCATACTCCATCTAGGACTGTATGCAGGAGTTTTTTGCCCCCCCCAAAAAATTACATGGGCTTCGCCATGTTTTTGAATGCTAGCCAGCTACAGCAGGCAGCTACGGGCTGCACCCAACCCCCAGCTGCCTATTTGTACCCGGCTGAGAACCAAAAATATAGGGAAGACCTTTTTTATTTATTATTTCATGAATTTCATAAAAAAATTTTTGTAAAAAATGACGTTTTTGTGTCCAGCCAAGTACAACTAGGCAGCTGACGATTGGAATCTCAGCGCAGGGTGCCCAAGCTTTGTGGGCACCCCTGCTTTGAATTGCAGTCTGCAGCCGCACCAGAAAATGGCGCTTTCATAGAAGCGCCATCTTCTGGCGCTGTATCCAACTCTTCCAGCTGCCCTGGTGATGGGTGGCTCGCTGGGTAATAATGAGGTTAGGGCTAGCTGTATATTATCAACTGGCCCTAAGCCCAAAATTCATGATGTCACGCCAATATTAGACATGGCCACCATGAATTTCTAGTACAGATAAAAAAAAAACACAACACACAGAAAAATATTTTTATTAGAAATAAAACACAACACAATTAGTGACTCCATCTTTATTGAAATAAAGAACCCTCCTCCACAGTAATCCTGGGTCAAGGGTTCCATGCCGTTCAATCCAGATCCAATATCATCTGATTGGTTTGCTGGAAGGCAAAGCGATCAGATGATGTGTCAGGTTCAAGGGCCTGAATCACATGAGACAGCAGCTGATTGTATAAACGGCTTTTATACAATCAGCTGATGCATCAGTGCAAAAAAAACACAAAAAATAAACTACACACTTTTGTGTAGACTCCTTTCCGGCAGCAGCAGTTGATAGTTTAGCCGGCTGTGCGGTAAAAAGCTGGCCTCACTGCTTGGCTTATAGTGTCAGCTGTTTCTGTCATTTGACCGCATCAGCTGATCATCGCCAGGTCTGAGAGAGAGAAAAGAGAAGAGAGACAGGGAGTGAGGGAGAGAGAAGAGAGAGAGAGAGGAGAGAGAAGAGGAGAGAAGAGAGAGAGAGAGAAGAGGAGAGAAGAGGAGAGAAGAGGAGAGAAGAGAGAGAGAGAGAGAGAGAAGAGAGAGAAGAGAGAGAAGAGAGAGAGAGAGAGGAAAAAGCAATGCAGCTGCATTCCGTGAACTGCTCCAATTTTAGAGGTGTGGCCTGAGACTCACAGCTGATGTCCGGCTCCTCCCCTCAGTGCATAATTAAATTAAATTATAATTATAAATAAATAATGATTATAATTTAAATTCTTTACTAGGATGGCCGGGACTCGAACTTGTGAACTAAATCTCCTTAGGTAGTAGCTCTACCCATTGAGCTACTGCCTCTAATGAACAACATAGGAAGATTTGGTAATCTTGACCTCCGTTTTGCACTTGAGAATCTAGTTTTACAGCAACAAAAAAGCGTGAGAGAGAAAGCGCAGAAAAGAGCGCGGAAAAGAGCGCGGAAAAGAGCGAAGAGAAGCCACTAAAATGCCACTATCTAGGTTAAAAATATCCATGTATGGGCAGCTAGACTAAAAATCTCATTTTTTCATATAGCAGTAATGCAGTACCAGAGTTCCATTATACATTGATGGCATTTAGTGTGCGGCTGTATCCATTTTGTATTTGCTAGGTTTTTTCAGCTGGCACCTATACACACTTGTAGGATGTGCAGGTCAGTTTTTTTTAAATAATAGCAGTGAGTTTCTTTCTGACTGAGCACTCCGCCCTATAAACCAGGCTGTGTTCATAATCCTTATACCAGGAGTCCTAGCTGCCCACACATGTAGGTTAGTCCAGATAGTGGCATTTCAAGTTAGATTTTTAGTCTAGCTACCCATACATGGATGTTTTTAACCTAGATAGTGGCATTTTAGTTAAGTACCCGGAATATTGAGATTTACCTTGCCGTTGGTGTCCGGGCTTACATGCATTGGCCAATTCATAAACTAAAAATCTCATTTTGTCATATAGCAGTAATGCAGTACCAGAGTTCCCTTATACATTGATGGCATTTAGTGTGCGGCTGTATCCATTTTGTACAACCAATCATGGGCACCGGTGGGAGGGGAAAGCAGGGAATACCTGATTGAATAATGAAGCGGCAGCCTTTTTTTAAAAGAGGAAAAGCTGTCGGAGATTTGTGACAGCCGTGCAGCGAGGTGCCCGTGATCGGTGAGTAGTAAAGAGAGAGGGATTGTGCTGGGGACGCAGGACGCATGCAGATACGCAACATACGCACATACTTACTGTGAAAAGCCACGCTTTTGGTGATCGAACCATTCTCGAACGGTAACTCGAACTGCCGAACTTTAAGCAAATCATTCGAGTTCACCGTCTCGAACACCGCCCAAAATCACTCGAACTTGAAGGTGGCGAACAGTTCGACTCGAACATCGCTCAACTTTAGTGATGGCCAACTCACTGAATGAATTTAAGAGAGGAATGGATGCTTTTCCTGATAGCAACAATATAGAAGGTTATGAATAACATAATATTGCAGGTAAATAGTTGACCCAGCCTTAGGAGTCGGGAAATATTTTTTTTCCCTATGAAGAAAATTGGCTTCTACTCTGTGGGTTTTTGCCATCCTGTTATGGGGGGACCGGCAGATTAGGACCAGGGGGTATATATCCCAATCGCCAGTCGGGGCCCACCGTGCTCCAGATGGCAATGGAGCTGCTGGCACCCTGTGGGTTAGGTGGAGACTATAGAGCTGATGACTCAGTGATAACCCAGGAGACCTGGGAACCGGTCAAGTGTATATGGAAAAGTCAAACTGGACGACAACCCAGTTAGCGTTTCGGTGGAGCGGGCGCTACTCCAACCATGTGTGCAGGGAACACGTCAGGCCGAATGGTAACCAGTTAGCGTTGACCGAGAAGACCGCTGCGACAGCGCCCTGTTGGCCACGTGTGTAAGACACGTCAGGCCGAGCGGTCCTTCGATTAGTGTTTCTAGTCACCACTCGACTGGCCACGTGTGTGAAGGACATGTCAGACCACGTAGTCACACCAGTAGCATTTGACTGGGAAGCCGAGGCGAGAAATAGGGTTCACACACCCAATCCAGGAACACCCTGTTAACTCCACAGGGGTTCTGGAATACGATGTCCGTGCGCATAGAGGGCACAACCGGACAGGTGACACAGCAGGTATGCTGTCCGTGTGCGTAGAGAACACAACCGGACAAGTAACGCAATAGGTATGCTGTCCGTGTGCGTAGGAGGCACAAACGGACAGATGACACAGCAGCCGCAGTCCAGTTAACGCCACTGGACTGCTATAGCACAACTGAAATGGCAGCAAGGAAGCACGGCGCCTGACCCTGATGTGCCGAGCCACGAATCTTGGCGTGACAGGCACCGTTCGCCTAGCCCTACCTACCACTTCCAACAAAGCTAATGCCACCATGAACTCCAAATGAAGACTGCACACCTCCATGTTGTCTCCAGCCCCTTTTATAACCTGGGTCCACCCCAAACCTAGGGTGGAACCATCAAGGTTCAATAGCAGAGTGCCATGTCAGCAGCGACGTCACCAGCGGCCTATCCGGAACTGCCACGTCATTGATGACCTCATGGCAGCCATGCCCCAAACACTTCACCAGTCATCGTCTGACGACCAATGGTGAGGTGCCAGATCATAGGGCCGGTCCTCTGCGAGCCAGTCCGGAGTGGCCAAGTCATCAGGACACCTCACACCCTCTGCCCTATCAGGGCCTGCCACCTCACAGACATGCTCAGTGAGGTCCTTACCGGACCTAGCCTCTGATGCACTAAGTGCCTGAGCATGCTCAGTATCCTGAACAACAGATTCAGAAATCAGACTGCCTGAGCATGCTCAGTAGGAACATCCCAGAACTTAGACAGAGCACGAAGTCCAAGTACCTGTGCAAAGAGGCGGTTAGGATTAATTGTGGGAGCATGCTCAGTAGCCTGAACTGAGGACTTAGTCTCAGAAATGACACAATCAGGCTGAGCATGCTCAGTAGGCAAAACACCAGACTTAGACTCTGGCTGGGGTAAATCGGCGCACGCATGCGCACTAGCCGCCTCTCCACACTTAGACGTGGTGGAAGGAGCAGCCAACTGGACGACCCGAGGCACGGCCAAGAACGGCAGCCGGCGCCTGGGCACAACAGGAACCGCAGCAGGCTGCTTGTGGCTATGGCGGCGCCGGTTCGTAACACATCCCCTGGTTCTGGTACTGCAGAACAGCGGCACTAAAAATAGGCTGAACTAGATAGACATAAGGTCTTCCTTCAGCCTTATAAACTATGTTACTATGTATTCCGCTACACTAAGGCACTTGCACATTATATACAGGGTGGTCCAAAAGTAGGTGGACAGTATGTTTAATAGGGTTATCAAACATGGTGTAAAGTGATTCAGTTGCCCTTAGCAACCAATCAGAATCTACTTTTCATTCTTCACAGACTCTTTGGAAAATGAAAGGTGGAATCTGATTGGTTGCTAAGGGCATATTGTGTCTGGGACACTCTGGGAGTGGATTGTGGAGCCATCATATTATGTGAGGATCATCATACTGTGTGTGGGGGACTCTGAGGTTATCATAATGTGTGTGGTGGACTGTGGAGCCGTCATACTATGATAGGGCCTGTAGGGGTCATCATACTGTGTCTGTGGGACTCTGGGGTCATCATAATGTATCTGGTGGACTAGATAGCAGTCATACAATGTGGGGGCCTGTGGGGACCATCATACTGTGTCTGGGGAACTTTGAGGATGATCATAATGTATGTGGTAGATTGTGGAGCCATCATACTATGTGGGGGCCTGTGGGGAGTCAGTTTCACTTTTCACCATGTTTGATAACCCTATTAAACATACTGTCCACCTACTTTTGGACCAACCTGTATATGATTAAAATGGTTTTGTTCTTCCATTTGCACTTTATATATTTATAATTTTTTAATTGTATTTATGAAATATTATTCATTTGATTTGAATCTCATTGTGATAGTATAAATATTATTAACATTACGTTCTCAGTTCCCTGTGATCCAATTTTTGTGATGTTTTTTTCCTCCTTTAAACATCTATTTTATATATGATTTTAACAAAATATGGTAATAAAAAATAGATTTTATTCTTTATTAAAGTGTTTCCAATTTTTCTTATAGGATTTATATTTGAGATTATAGCCCAATCTTCTTGTTATATTGTGTGTTGTTAAATTTAATTTTTCCACTCCTGGGTTTGAACCCATGTACCACACTCCAGAGGCAGCAACTTTACCACTCAGATTCACTGGAGATTTGATATATTATTTTACCAATCGTGTATTGGTAAAATAATATATCAAATTTTGTAAAACTTTAGAATAATTTAGCAGCAAACATCTTACCTTAGCAAAGAACACAAATAAATATGATATGATTCTCTTTAATCATTATTTATATAAAGAAGATGGAAAACAGACAGCAATTAAAATCAGTGACAAGCTGTTAGATAGCATGGTGCACTATACATGATCTTTTTGACTGTCACTTTATACATGCTTTTTTGTGAATACTTAGAATATTAGGCATCTACTTCCCTCTTGGATTACCACCTGTATTTTGTTCCTGTGTGACATCTTTACTACAGTAAACCATTGGAGCCTCGCTGTATCCCGTATTGATCTGGTGCTTTAATCTTATAAATTATATTTCTCCTGGGATATATAATAAACAGCATCTTTTATACTAAATTCTAAGCAGTTATGTTTTATATATTTATATGTATGTGTAGGTATTATATGATTATTCTACTATAAAGCTTCAGATAGAAATGTTTTCTTTGTGAGCTGCAATGAATAAGATACCCTTGAAGTCCATGAGGTCACTCACAGCCGTTCTCTTCTTAACCTGACAGTCATCAATAACAAAACCTTCTGCAATCAGAGCTTTCTTGACCACATCTTCATCATAATTGAAAATATGGAACTTGTCTGTCCCCATCATAATATACGTGCCACCTAAAATCGCCAAAACTATGAAGTGTCCTCCAGGTTTCAGCAACTTTGAGACTTTCCTGAGATAATTTTCAAATTCATCTTGATTTTTGCTAATAAATTCAAAGAACCAAGCAATGATGATGCAATCGGCCAGTGGTAGAGGTATCGGATCTACGATATTGTCATTCTTGAGGTCACATTTCATAACATGTCGAAGGGATGATCTCACTTTTCCACCTTTGTCCTGAAACTGGTCACTGAAATGGAAACATGAAGAAGGTGATTGTATCACAGCCATACTGGAATAGCAAAACATTAGAGCCCAACACTTAGAACTGGACTAGTGGTTTCCAGTTTTGGAAAATGGCTTGAATTTAAACAGGATTGATGCACTGGGTTTTAGTTTTGAAAGCTATATTCACACTATATTTGAGTGTCTATGTGTGATGCATGCTCTGGGCGTTCCAGTACTATACATATACTAAAGGCATTCATAAGTCCGAATTAAAAGTCCTAGGGGGCATATTGTTCCAGAACTACATATCCCAGCCAGCAAGCGAGGGTGCAGTAAAGTCCAAGGAGGCAGCTAAGTCCATAGTTAAAACACAATATCATAGTTGTAATAACTGTGCAATTGTTTAATTTCTTTAGAGTATTGTCTGTTTGTCTGTGCAACTGTGAAAGAGAAAAAAGTGTGTCTTGTGATCTGTCTTGAGATTTAACTGTTAGTAGTAGCCACACCTCTTTCTAGATTGTTAAAAATCTACTTATCGCAGTTAGCAAGCGAGGGTTACTGAGCTTAAGAGGGTGCAGTAAAGTCCGAGGGGGCAAGTCACTGAAATAGAAACATGGAGAAAAGGATTGTATCACAGCCATTTTGGAATAGCAAAACATTAGAGCCCAATGGTTAGCACGAGAGTTAAGCGAGTAGTTGACTATTTGTACTCGCTATGCTGTTAGAGAGTACTGTCCGCTACTCGCATATTCGTTATGAATAGTGGGCGCAATGTAAGTCGATGGGAAATAATCGCTAAGTAGCGAGTAATCCAAAAGCCGTACTATTCGCTACTCGCACAAGAAGTACATAGCGAGTATTTTCAATTGACTTACATTGCGCCCGCTACTCATAATGAATATGCCAGTAGTGGACAGTACTCGCGAACAGCATAGCGAGTTCGAATAGTCAACTACTCATTCAACAGTTAGTACTGGACTTTTGGTTTCCAATTTTTGACCAAAGGTTTTAAATTAACCAAGGTTGAGGCACTCAGTTTTGGTTTTTAAAGCTAAATTCACACTGTATTTGAGTGACTATGTGTGATGCATGCCCTGGGAGCTCCAGTACTATACATATGCTAAAAGTTTCCATAAGGTGACATTCATTCAACAGGATTATAGTTCAAAAAATGCAAATAAAAAAAGTCCATGGAGCCTCTGTTAGGAGTCTCGACACAGAAACTAGCCAGATATCTCTCCGGGAAGGACCTAGCCAAGGAGTGGCTCTTTTTAGGAGACCACCATAACCACCATATTAAGTGGACCTTTTAGTCAATATCCAACTCTTTGACGAGTTTAAAGATATGACACGGAAAATACCAAGGCCAGGTATCCATCCACAGACAGCTGTTTCGGGGTATTGCCCCTCATCAGTGTGGAGTAGAATTCTGGCCAGGTGGGAGCAATGCCTAGTAGACCAGCAAGATAAAACAATCACTGATCTCAGAGAGACCAACCAAAGAAAACACTGCCGGCAGCCAACAAAGGCGCTCAAAACAGTGAAACTCTAGGTGCATTGCCCACTGGGAAATATGCAAATCAAAAAAGGTCCGTGGAGCCTCTGTTAGGACTCTCAAATTTTTTGTGTCGAGACTCCTAACAGAGGCTCCACAGACCTTTTTTGATTTGCATGAAATTAACTGATGAGCCACATCTTTAGTCTTAATAGATATTTATCTATCATTTATATTCCTTAATCTATTGTGACATGACTATTTATGACCTCAGTGGTTGATACCTTTTAATGGCTAACTGAAAAGATGGTAATAATAGCAGCTCCAGACTACTCAGGTCTCTTCATCAGGCATGGTGTAACACAAAATCTGAAGAGTCACATATTTATACACAACAGGACATAGAATAGTGCAGTAAAAAAAAACAAAAAAAACAAACAAGTTATATGAAACAGAACCTGTATCGTATATGATATGTGACTTATAAATTTGTACGGATGGTTTTAGGGATCGCATCTGACATTTTTGACTCAACTTGAATGAATGTATGGATGTAGGACATTAAATTGTCCAAAATAATATTGGATGGATGTTGCTCATGATCTTTCTATTTGTTCATGTTTTTGTCTGTGTCGCGGGCGGCGAGGCACTGCACTAGCTAACGCTTGGGTCCGGCGCTGCTGCTGCTGCTCGTTGCTCGAGCAGTGGGCCGGATCCGGGGACTTGAGCGGCGCTCCTCGCCCGTGAGTGAAAAGGGGGTTGGTTTGTTTTGGGGATTTAGTCCCTGACACCACCCACGGGTTGTGGTGAAGATGGGCACCACTGCTGCTGGTGACGGGGATCCTGGGAGCGATGGTAGGGAGCACCTGGGATGTTGTTTTCCCCCCTCCGTGGGTAGGGGTTGGTGGTCCCGGGGCCCGGTGGTGTGACGGGGAGGCAGGGTGGGTGAGGTGCACGGTTGCAGGGAGAGCGTGGCGCGGTGCCGGATGGCACGGGTGTACTCACTCAGCAAAAGAGGCACAAAGTCTCCGGTGAACCAAACGGCTGGATGGATGGGTCTCTCCCCGGACAAGTGATGGTGGCTGTCTCTCCCTGCACCTTTGTGTACTGCCTTGACTCCAATGGCTTCCCAACGGTAGTTCGCTCCCTGGTGTATAGGTACCGGAGGAGCCCGTTTTGCCCGCAGGCGCTGGCCCTTGGACTTCTAGCCAGTGGCGGTTTGAGCGGTTGCCTTCAATCGGGACTTGGTTGTTAGGGAACCCCGGGGGTTCCTGTCACATTCGGATATGACTATTAACGGCGGCTCCAAGCCTGGGCGGGGTCCGATGGCCCTGCCTGGGTGTGCTTAGCTTCACTCCGTTCCCCAGTCCGGTACTGGTGGGCCACCGTCCAGCCCCGGTCCTTACGGCTCTGCGGAGTTCCACTAACTCCTGCAGATGGCCACCACCGTCTGCCAACCTTGCTGTCAGTGCCTGGGCTCCGACCCAGACACCTGCAGTACGTGACCTCTCTCTGTCACCTCCTGAACTCCACGCCTGTGAACTCCTCGGTGGGTGGGGCCAACTGCTTGGCTGCGCCCCACCTGGTGTGGACATCAGACCCTTGAGGGAGGCAACAAGGGTTTTGTGTCTGACTAATGTAACTGTCTGGGGGGGGTGTTTGTTTTGTCTGTGGCTACCTGGCTAGTCCAGGGCGCCACATCTGCATTAAGCTTTATGTTGTACACTGGATTGTTATTTGTGATGTGATATCTAATACCTCTGATGTGAATGTGATGTGATCACTGCCTTGCTGTATCCTTTCAGAAGAACCCAATAATTAAGAAATTGGATCTGAGTGGATAAAAGTAGACCTTGTATACTGACAGCTTAAATTTACTTTTCAGTAGACTAAAATTTCAAAATAAAGTAGACATAAAATCTAAAATATTCTACATCTTTTCATATTGTTTGTACAGTACCGTACAGCAGAGAAGTCCCGCAGCGGTGGCTAATACTGGCCACCCACCACAGGTGGCATCATGAACAACTACTCCCATCATCCCAATCCCCAGCCTTTTATTGACACTCAAGGTCACGGAACCGGGCAAGGCCACAGTGGCGTCCCAGGAGAAGCACCGCGGCCCGTTAACGAGTAACCCCCGACCTGTGGGAGCGCCAAGTACATTATATTTCACCTTTTTCCTTCCAGTTCTGCATGATGTTTCGCTGCATGGTCCCACTCAAATGCTCCCGTACGTTCGTCCACCCATCTTTTCAGCTCCATCATGCATCTGTCATTGGCCTTCAGCACGATGATATGATTGAAAAATTCACAGGCTGCATAGAGATAATGAATCGTGGAACTTACACTGAGCTCAATCAAGATGTCTCCTGTAATGTGACCTGTAGGAAAAAAATGTCTAAATATTGTTATATGCTCACAAGTGGTAAAAGTACAATATACATTCTATTTTCTAAGCAGGTTATCCACTATATAAACAACCCCTTTTTAAATTAAGTAGGACCGCTTGTAAAATAAAAACACCATACAGTCACATTAGGCCTGCAGACAATCAGTGGCCACTGGCTGCGCTGTCACTTCTTTTGGAAAAATATTGGATAAATACAAGAAATGAGAACACAGCAGCCAAATAGTGGCCATTTTTTTTACTGCAAACCTCACATGGCACAAATAAAACACTTGGGGCTGACATCACACCAGTCTGGGAGTTGAGTATAAGGTGATTTTATTTTAAAGGGGGACTACTTCATTTAAAAGGGGTTGTCCATATACTGGTCTACTCGACAGCCCCTTCGAGGGTTAAGCAGATAATTAAAACATTACTCCCAAAATATATACACCAAACATAATTTTTTTTAATGTTTTATTTACTTTGCTCCCACCAGCGTTCAGGCATCTACCCTATGCCAAAAAGTTGTTGATTAGCTGTGCTTCAGTCTTTCAACAAGATTTATTCATCATCCGAACAGCATCCAAACTCCGAACGTGAACATTGACTTCCGTGAGAACTCCATGTTCGGGTTCGAGCACTGGACACTTGGTGTCTTGTACCTAAACTTTACAGTTTGGGTTTGGTCATCCCTAATCCTCATCTTTCTTCTGTTATTACTCATGTCTCAGTTAAGGATTCACTTGGATAAAATCTCTCGTTTCTTGAGTTGACGTTTCTTGAGTTGACGTTATGCCCCAACTCTCCTATGGTCGGTCACCCCAAAGTCTGTTTATCGATTATGGGACATTATTGGTGTGATTGGCTAATTATTAGTGATGAGCGAGCATGCTTGTAACTACTCGGTACTCGCACGAGTATCGCTGTACTCGGGCTGCTCGGCGGGGACCGAGTAATCTCGCGATACTCGTGCTGTACTCGTGGTCTTCATTTCTGCATGTTGGCGCTCTTTTGAGAGCCAGCCCTCATGCAGGGATTGGCTGGCAGACCACTGCAATGCCACAGCCCTGTTAGTTGTGGAATTGCAGTGATTGGCCGGCCTGCACAGCGTGACCGAGCCTTTATACCGGCCGGCGCGCTGTGCTCTGCTCACAGCTATCCAGACAGTCAGTGCAGGGAGAGTGTCGCTGATTCAGGGAAAGCTTTGCGGCCCTTTTTTAGCTTTTTCAGTTGCAGGGCTGCAAACAGTGTGACCAAAAGTCCTTCTCAGGACTATTCTAGTTGTATACAGGCAGGCAGGGTATAGCCAGGTCGGAGTACAGTAGCAGAGTCCTTCTCAGGACTATTGTTGCTATATACAGGCAGGGTATAGCCAGGTCTGAATACAGGCTAGTGACCAGAAGAGTCCTTGTCAGGACTATTGTACCAGTATACAGGCAGGCAGGCAGGCAGGGTAGTGGTGACCGTATACCAGCCTTCATCATATCTGGGGCTGGTGTACACAGTGTAAAACAGTCCAGATAGTGTCTGACTTGTCTGTAATTGTCGCTCCCCAAAAAAACCTGTTAGGTTCTTATTGCGTCCGTGCTTGGTTTTTAAAACCGCACGTGTGTGCCTGTCGGTGGCAGCGTACAGGTGCACTTGTGTGCAATTTCCACAAACTTTGATATAACGCACAAGTAGTGAATATACACGTCAGCAGTGCACAGCATTGCAAAATGCGCAAGGGCATTGGCAAGGAACAATGAAGTGGACGTGATGGTGGTGCAGGCAGAGGCCGAGGTCGTGGGCAAGCTCTAATTTCGCCACAACAAAGGGACATATCTAGTTGCTCGCACGTCCTGTCCCAAATTCTTGGGGACCGCAGCAGTACACCGCTCTTGAACCAAGACCAGTGTCAACAGGTTGTTAGTTGGATAGCAGATAATGCTTCCAGTCAGATTGGCACCACCACAAACACTCTGTCTTCCACACGGTCAAGTGTCAGTAGCCGTGATACTGCACCGCACATTTCTGAACCTGATCCTCCTTCCTACCACCAGGCTGAGTACACGTCCTCCTCGGACATTAATGATCCCACACTTGGACACTCGGAAGAGCTGTTCACGTTTCCATTCACACATTCTGGCCTCTCGCCAGCTCATATTGAAGTGGGTCATGAGGAGATCGTCTGTACAGATGGCCAAATATTTGAGCAGCCACGTTCTCACAAAGTTGGCAATGTGTCTCAACAAGTGGTGGACGATGATGAAACACAATTGTCAGGAAGTCAGAAGGAGGAGCAGGGTGCGGAAGAGGAAGATGACGTGGTGGATGATCCAGTAACTGACCCAACCTGGCTGGAGGATATGCAGAGCGAGGACAGCAGTGCACAGGGGGAGGGAGGCGTAGCATCACAACAGGCAGTAAGAAGCAGGGTGGTGGCCCCAGGCAGAAGTCAGGCAACCGTTCCCCGGAACAACACGACGACACAAGGTGCCTGTACAAATGTTAGGTCTTCCCGAGTCTGGCAGTTTTTTAAGTTGGATCCAGATGATTCAAAAAAGGCCATTTGCAACACCTGCCATGCCAGCATCAGCAGGGGTACCAAAACTAGCAGCCTGACCACCACCAGCATGATCAGGCACATGTCAGCCAAGCACCCGACTTTGTGGGAAGTACAACAGAGTCGAGGAGCAGTGCTTGCTGATGTCACTGCTACGTCTTCGCTGGTTGTGCATGCGAGCCAATCCCCTGTCCATGCTGCCTGCGAACAAGCCTCCTCCACTCCTGCACCTGCAGTTGCCTACGCAGAAAGAACACCATCATCAAGCACGTCCTTGTCCCAGCGCAGCGTTCAGTTATCCATTCAGCAAACCTTTGAACGCAGGCGCAAATACACTGCCAACACCCCACATGCCACAGTTCTAAATGCTAACATTTCGCGACTGCTTGCGCTGGAAATGTTGCCTTTTAGGCTGGTGGAGACAGAAGCATTCCGTGACCTGATGGCGGCAGCTGTCCCACGTTACTCGGTCCCCAGCCACCACTATTTCTCCCGGTGTGCCGTCCCCGCGTTGCATAACCACGTGTCACAAAACATCACACGTGCCCTGAACAACGCTGTTTCACCCAAGGTCCACCTAACCACAGACACGTGGACAAGTGCTTGTGGGCAAGGCCGCTACATCTCGTTGACGGCACACTGGGTTAATATTGTGGAAGCTGGGACCCAGTCTGAGCGAGGGACGGAACACGTCCTTCCCACACCAAGGTTTGCAGGCCCTACCTCAGTCAGTGTTTCACCCACACTCTACAGCTCCGGAATGTCATGCTCTTCAGCCTCCTCCTCCTCCTGCGCATCCTCATCCACTGTACCCTCCACACCAGTCACAAGCTGGAAGCACTGCAGCACTGCCTCGGCGAAGCGGCAACAGGCTGTGCTGAAGCTAATCTGCATAGGTGACAAACCCCACAATGCAGAAGAGCTGTGGACAGCTCTGAAACAGCAGGCAGATCACTGGCTCACACCTCTGAACCTAAAGCCAGGAAAGGTCGTGTGTGACAATGGCCGGAACCTGGTGGCGGCTTTGAGGCGAGGCCAGCTGACACATGTTCCATGCGTGGCCCATGTGCTCAACCTCGTGGTTCAGCGGTTTCTAAAGTCATACCCAGAGCTGTCTGATCTGCTGGTAAAAGTTCGCCGCCTGTCTGCACATTTTCGAAAGTCACCTACTGCTTCAGCCGGCCTTGCCGGCTTTCAGCGCCGTTTGCATCTTCCGGCTCACAGACTGGTGTGTGATGTCCCCACGCGTTGGAATTCAACTCTGCACATGTTGGTCAGGATATGTGAGCAGAAGAGGGCAGTTGTTGAGTACCTGCATCACCTAAGCCGTCGGGAAATGGGTCAAACTCCACACATAACACCTGAGGAGATGGATGTCAGACCTATGTACCATCCTCCAAAACTTTGAGGACTCCACCAAGATGGTGAGTGGTGATGACGCCATTATTAGCGTCACCATACCGCTACTCTGCCTTCTAAAACGGTCTCTGCTGAAAAACAAACATGATGCATTGCAGGCGGAGCGCGATGAGTTGCAGCAAGAAACAGTAGTGGGTGTGGGTGATAACACACAGCCCAGCCTCGTCTCATCACAACGTGCAGTGGAGGACTATGACGAGGAGGAGGATGAAGACATGGAGCAACTCTCCGGCCAAATTGAGGATATGACATGCACACCAGTCATATCCTCGGTTCAGCGTGGCTGGCCAGAGGACAGGGTAGATGAGGAGGAGGAGGAGGAGGAGGAGGAAAGCATGTTCAGTCATCTTGTTGGTCAGGCTACTGAAGTCCTGGCTGTTAAGAGTCTGGCGCACATGGCTGACTTTATGGTAAGCTGCCTGTCTCGTGACCCTCGCGTTAAGAACATCTTGGCCGACAATCATTACTGGTTGGTAACACTGTTAGACCCACGCTACAAGGAGAACTTTTTGTCTCTTATTCCCGTGGAGGAGAGGTCAACCAAAATGCAGCAGTTCCGGAAGGCCATAGTCACGGAAGTAGGCAAAGTATTCCCCTCACAAAACGCTAGCGGCATAGGTCAGGAATCAGTGGACAACCGAGGCGTACAGCCGAGAGAGGCACAAGTCCAATCCGCCAGAGGTAGGGGAACAGTCTTTAAGATGTGGGACAGTTTTGGGACAGTTTTCTCAGCCCCTCACGTACCACAGCCCCTGAGGTGCGGGGTAGTGCCACAAGAAATCCTAAGTTTGCCCAGATGCTGAAGGAGTACCTTGCAGATCGAACAACTGTACTCCGACATTCCTCTGTGCCTTACAATTATTGGGTATCCAAGCTGGACACGTGGCATGAATTGGCTCTCTACGCCTTGGAAGTCCTGGCCTGCCCTGCTGCTAGCGTTTTGTCAGAGCGTGTTTTTAGTGCCGCAGGTGGAATCATTACAGATAAACGCACCCGCCTGTCAACTGAAAATGCTGACAGGCTGACTCTGATCAAGATGAACAAGGGTTGGATTGGGCCAGACTTCACCACACCACCAGCAAATGAGAGCGGAATTTAAAGTTTGCCATGTACCTCCACTCACCCATGAGTACACACTTCTGGACTTTGGATAATCGCTGGACTGCTCCTCCTTCTCCTCATGCGCCACCATGATGATGACCGTTACAAATTGCAATACTTAGGCCTTTGTTTCAGGTATACCCCAGTGGTAAATTTTTTCGCCCATTCTTTGCAGAATGGACATTACAACGACAGGAGACCCGCTCCTTTGCAATGGGAACAATGTTTTGAGGCCCTCATGCACGTCTCTACCCAGGGACAACGTGGAGCCTCCCAATTTTTGGCTGCCCTGCCTAAGGGCTATACTATAATACACCCACTTCCTGACAATGGACACTTAATGTTTTGAGGCCCTCATGCACGTCTCTACCCAGGGACAACGTGGAGCCTCCCAATTTTTGGCTGCCCTGCCTAAGGGCTATACTACAATAGACCCACTTCCTTACAATGGGCACTTCAGGTTTACAGGCCATCATGCACGTCTCTATCCAGGGACAATGTGGAGCCTCCCAATTTTTGGCTGCCCTGCCTAAGGGCTATACTATAATACACCCACTTCCTGACAATGGACACTTAATGTTTTGAGGCCCTCATGCACGTCTCTACCCAGGGACAACGTGGAGCCTCCCAATATTTGGCTGCCCTGCCTAAGGGCTATACTACAATAGACCCACTTCCTTACAATGGGCACTTCAGGTTTACAGGCCATCATGCACGTCTCTATCCAGGGACAACGTGGAGCCTCCCAATTTTTGGCTGCCCTGGCAAAGGGCTATACTAAAATAGACCCACTTCCTTACAATGGGCACTTCAGGTTTACAGGCCATCATGCACGTCTCTATCCAGGGACAATGTGGAGCCTCCCAATTTTTGGTTGCCCTGCCTAAGGGCTATACTACAATAGACCCACTTCCTTACAATGGGCACTTCAGGTTTACATGCCATCATGCACGTCTCTATCCAGGGACAATGTGGAGCCTCCCAATTTTTGGCTGCCCTGCCTAAGGGCTATACTACAATAGACCCACTTCCTTACAATGGGCACTTCAGGTTTACAGGCCATCATGCACGTCTCTATCCAGGGACAATGTGGAGCCTCCCAATTTTTGGCTGCCCTGCCTAAGGGCTATACTATAATACACCCACTTCCTGACAATGGGCACTTCAGGTTTACAGGCCATCATGCACGTCTCTATCCAGGGACAATGTGGAGCCTCCCAATTTTTGGCTGCCCTGCCTAAGGGCTATACTATAATACACCCACTTCCTGACAATGGGCACTTCAGGTTTACAGGCCATCATGCACGTCTCTATCCAGGGACAATGTGGCGCCTCCCAATTTTTGGCTGCCCTGCCTAAGGGCTATACTACAATAGACCCACTTCCTTACAATGGGCACTTCAGGTTTACAGGCCATCATGCACGTCTCTATCCAGGGACAACGTGGAGCCTCCCAATTTTTGGCTGCCCTGGCAAAGGGCTATACTAAAATAGACCCACTTCCTTACAATGGGCACTTCAGGTTTACAGGCCATCATGCACGTCTCTATCCAGGGACAATGTGGAGCCTGCCAATTTTTGGCTGCCCTGCCTAAGGGCTATACTATAATACACCCACTTCCTGACAATGGACACTTAATGTTTTGAGGCCCTCATGCACGTCTCTACCCAGGGACAACGTGGAGCCTCCCAATTTTTGGCTGCCCTGCCTAAGGGCTATACTACAATAGACCCACTTCCTTACAATGGGCACTTCAGGTTTACAGGCCCTCATGCACGTCTGTATGCAGGGGCATTGGTGAACCTCACAATTTTGGACTGCCCTGGCAAAGGAAAATACTACAAAGACTCACTTCCTCAAAATGGGCACATTAGACTCAAGAGGCCTTCATGTACGTCTCTTCTCAGGGACATCGGAGTGCCACACAATGTTTTCACGTAAAATCTTTCATGTATTAATCTCAAAAAGTAACATACACCAGCTCTATCTCACTATTGGGTATGTGCCCTTAACATTTCCGCCATGAAAAATCATTTTGGGGTCATTTTGGAAGGTTTTCTGGTGAGTCCGTAAAAATGGCGTAAAACGCGGACAAAATTGTTCACAGCTGTGACTTTTCAGTGATAAATGCTTCAAGGGGTCTTCCCCATGCTGTTGCCATGTCATTTGAGCACTCTTCTGAGACTTTTGTGACATTTTTAGGGTTTCTCCATGCTGCCGGGGGGTCATTTCACAAAAATACTCGGGTCTCCCATAGGATAACATTGGGCTCGTTGCTCGGCCCGAGTACATGAGTATCTTGGGAGGCTCGGCCCGAGCTTCGAGCACCCGAGCTTTTTAGTACTCGCTCATCACTACTAATTATGTGTAGTATTGGTAAAGCTACCATTGGAAGGGGCCAATGGCCATTATGAAAACTGCAATATTTCGAATACATATACATGCAGTACAGAAACCTTATTTAAACAATAGGTCAACTTGTCTTCTGATAAAACATTGCCTTTAACAAGCTTTATAGAGGATCTTTACTATTCTCGTTCCCTACTTATCAGCTTGTCAGATGGGTACTTCTCAATTTCAGTAACCCAATTAACGACAATTGCTGTAAGTGTATGGCACTTGTTGGGAGCATGTGTATTGAGTGGGCTCAGGAGATGACCCTGCCCCATTCCCAGTAGATGATGGTCATAGTCTGCTTCTGATAGTAGGGAGTGGAGTTAAACTCCATCTGCTGCTGTTAAGCTGTTACAGCATATGGTAAGGGGCTCACCAATCAGATGCCTCATGTGATGAGTTGCCATGAAAGTTGGGACTGCTAAAGATCAGTTATGAGTGTGTGTCAACCAGGGCTATGGGGTACTCAGTCCCAGGCCGTACATGTACAGGAATGCTGTGTCACAGTTGTATAATGGATGATGCCCGGTTCTCTGACCCTGGGTATTTGTTTAAAAGGGGGATCTATACAATGGAGTAAAAGAGTTTGTATTGTGACGCTACTTGCGGGTTGCGGTTATGGTGATGGAACCGCCACTACGCAGTCTGTTACCTCTGGGGCTGATGGTGGTGGCAACCTGGATGGTAGGCCCTCTGCCAGTAGGGCCGGGCCCTAGGGAATGAATGGAGGGGTCCATCGCAGAAAGAAGGGAGACAACACGGTGGGGATGCAGTGCAACTTCTGTTTACTCACTGTAAGGTTGAGCTGTGGCCCTGAGGATGGCTGGTTCAGACCCCTGGTCCCTTTTGTCCCAGTGCCGGAGTGGTGACCTGGTAGCCTCTTTACCTGGCACCTCTTGCTTGTTGGTGGGACCCTGTAGCCTGGAGCGTTTGTGGGTCCCTTACTGTCTTTTGGTAGTATCACGTACGTATGGCGGGCAGTGCGAACCCTGTAGGTTCGGTGTTCTGTTTCGGTCCCTGGCTCAATCTTTATTGCTGGTGCCCCCGTATTCTTGGGTCAGTGAGGTCCGTGAAGGTTTCCTCACTGTGCAGGTATTTGTCAAGTTGCCTGAAGCTGTTGCCTGACCTAGGACCCTGTGCCTCGTCGGTGCTCTGGTTCCAAAGGTACCAGGCTGTACCGTCCCTGGCAACCACTCTCCTAGCCACCTAGGTCACTGTTACACAACCCCATCTCGAGACACGTCCATCCCCTTCAACTGTCACTCCCGGACTCTCTGTCTGAGTGTCTGTCTGAGTCTGTTTGTCCCCTCCCAGCGGGCTGTCGGCTAGTGGACTGGACTGGCTCTGCCTCTGATTCACCATCTATTGGGTCCTGGACTAGTCAGTCATCCCTAATGGGGAGTGGGAACTTGGGATGTTATGTGTTTTGGTGGTACAGCACTGGTCTTCCAGGTCCCTGGGGTTAGGCCCTGCATCTTGGTCAGGATGTAGTACCTAGTAGGGCCCTGAGGGGTTCAGGGGCGCTACAAGTGAACCCGTGAATATTCAGCACAAACTGAATAAAAATTCGAGTTCAATGTCCGAACTTGACCCTGAACAATAAACCCCATACAAGTCTATGGGAACGAGAAGTTTGGTGTTGTAAAATAGCTATAAAATGGCCATAGAACTGGAAGAAGAATGGAAGTTAAATGGTAGTAAGAGCAGGACATTTATTCATACTGTGATTCCCAGAGTATCATGCTGCATTCAAGCTCTGTTCCAGGCCTGCTTATTAAGGTTCATCAATAGTGATGGGCGATCCCAAACTGTAAAGATCAGGGATCTTTACATAGTGATCCCATAGTGATCGTGTACACTTTCCCGATTACCAGCTTTCCTAGGAAGCTCGTATTACAGACCAGGCTCAGATCAGGTCCAGGGGCTGTAAAAAAAAAGCATATTATTAAAAAACATTATGATCATACTTACAGGTCCTGCGACGCATCCTGCAGACTCTGTCTCCTGGCCGATCATTGCTGTGGCCCCCGGTAAGCACCATTGCCTAAAGGATGTTCCATGATGTCATAGCCATGTGACAAGTCTGGTATGAATGTTGTACAGACATTCGCTTAATGACTGATCACTTGACTATGATGTGATCAAAGGTCCAATTAACTGAACTTTGATTGTCCCTGTGGACTTTTGCATCGCATCATGGCGCACAATCTCCTGACAGGAGCGGGTCATGTATTTACATGCAGCTGAGGCGCTCCTGTCCTGAGAGCGCCAGGCTATGCGAGACGCAATTGCAATCATACCCTCACTGTCAGCCTGTTTTTCGCTCTGTACAGGGCAATGTAGCAGAGCTGACATGGCTCTCTTTGCTTCTCACTTTGTATAGACTGTGTCTGTACAGAGTGATGAAGCTGACAATGCTCTCCCTGTGGACTACATCAGACTAAGATTTTTTCATAATAAAGATGGAGTCGCTAAATGTTTTTCTTATTACTAATAAAAAAAAATTTCTATGTGTTGTGGTGTTTTTTTACTGTTTACTAGAAATTCATGGTGGCCATGTCTAATTTGTTGTGACACCTTGAATTTCCGGTTTAGTACCATCTGAGAATACAAAGCTGGTATTAACCCCTTTAATACCCAGCATGCCACCACTATCAGAGCCACTGGACGAGTCAGGTAAAGTGCCTGGAAATAGCGCTAAGAAACAATGCGCCATTTCCAGGGGGCGGCTGCGGGCTGCCGAAAATCCCAGCCCCCAGCTGCCTAGTTTTACCTGACTGGAGATCAAAATACGGCGGGAGCCCATGCATTTTTTTTTAATTATATTTTTAAATGATTTAAAAACAAACAAACAAAAAAAACTTAATAGTTCCCTGTATTTTGATTGCCAGCCAAGGTAAAGCCAGGCAGATGGGGTGGTAGTCATCCATGATAATGCTTGTTCTGAGTGGAGCCTGTCATGTTAAACCTCCGTATGGTCTTGGCCACTGTGCTGCAGCTCAATTTCAGGATGGTGGCATTATTTCTACAGGCTTGGCCATCTTTATGGATAGCAACAATTCTTTTTTTGAAATCCTCACAGAATTCTTTGACGTGATGAGCCATAGTGAACTTCCAGTGACCAGAGAGAGTGTGTGAACGAGAGCACTAAATTTAACACCTCTGTTCCTCATTCATACTGGACACTGGGAAAGGAAAATGGATAAATGGACACAAGTTGGCCATTTAGGGGGTGTACTCACTTTTGTTGCCAGCCTAAGGGGTACTTTGCTTGCTGCAACATTGCTAGCATTGGCTAGCGATGCCGAACACGATAGTCCCCGCCCCCGTCGCACATGCGATATCTTGTGATAGCTGTCGTAGCGAACATTATCGCTACGGCAGTTTCACACGCACTTACCTGCCCTGCGATGTAGCTCTGGCCGGCGATCCACCTCCTTCCTAAGGGGGCGGGTCGTGCAGCGTCACAGCAACGTCACACGGCAGGCGGCCAATAGAAGCGGAGGGGCGGAGATGAGCGGGACGTAAACATCCCGCCCACCTCCTTCCTTCCGCATTGGCGGTGGAGGCAGGTAAGGAGATGTTCCTCGCTCCTGCGGCTTCACACAGAGTGATGTGTGCTGCCGCAGGAATGAGGAACAACATCGTATCTCCTATTGGTACGACATTATGAAAATGTTCGACGCTACACAGATTGTTACAGTTGCTGCGAGCACTGGAGACTATGTCCAGATTTCTTGCTACTGTACATGTGCGAGCGCTGGAGACTAAGTCCAGATTGCTTGCTACTGCACATGTGCGAGCGCCGGAGACTAAGTCCTATCTTGGAGCCATTGCACATGTGCGGGTGACATCATCGCTGACACGAGGTCACATGTCTCTGACACCTTCTATGCCGATTGGTCGCTGGTCATGTGCTTGTGACGCCTTGCTCGGTGATAGGCCAGCATGACGTCACTCCTGTCGTTCTGACAGCGGATTGGCTCTGGTGTCCTCCATCTTGGATGAGGCACAGAGTCTATATAAGACCCTGACACACGCCGCATGGCGCTCAGTCCTCTTGGTTCATGCATAAGAGTAGACGCTCTGTGCGCGTTCCTCTAGGCATTCCTCTGTCTATGCTAGGTGAGCGCTACCGGCAGGGTAGCGTTCTTATACCTTACAGCTTCGGCTGCTGTCCGTATCCTTACCTCTTAGAGGAGCGGACATAGGCAGGTGCCTGAGGCATATGGTCTGGCTGGGCCTTGTGATTCGACTCGTAGGTGGACGTTGTCGCTAGGGTAACGTTCCTTATACTGCGTCTGGCAGTTGTTCGTATCCTCGCACACTAGGGGAGCGAACAGAGGTAGGAGCTTTGTGCGGCTTACGCTGCTGTTCGTCTCTTTTGCACCACTAGAAGAGCGGACCTAGGTAGGTGCCATATCTAGTGGTTCGTGTCCTCGCACACTAGTGGAGCGAACGCAGGTAGGAGCTTTGTGCGGCTTACGCTGCTGTTCGTCTCTTTTGCACCACTAGAAGAGCGGACCTAGGTAGGTGCCATTTCGCACACATTGCCTTTGTCTCTGTGATTATTAACAGAGATCATTCCACACACCCTCCAAGTAAGGGACGAATTGCTTTACTTACTTATTATATCCTTCTGTGAGTTAACAGAGGTATTGCACTCTGCCATAGTCTGCAGCAGAGTCTTTGCATGGTGGACCCTGACTGTCTGATACTCCTTTAGGTTATTATCAGACAGCCCCCCATAACATTAGGACTGAGCCAAGAGTCTGGCAGTTATGGCAGAATATCAGCAGTTACATCGTTACATACAAGTACTTGAGTCATGGCTCAAGAGTATAGAGGATAAACCTCAGACCATGGTGACAGCTGCACATGAACCTCGACTTGCTCTGCCAAACAGATATTCTGGTGATGCCAGATCATGTTGTGGTTTCATTAGTCAGTGTCAGATACACCTAGAGGTCAACTCTTCTCGCTTCTCTACGGAGAGGTCCAGAGTAGGCTTTATCATCTCCTTACTTCAGGACAAAGCCTTAGAATGGGCGACTCCCCTATGGGAGCGCTCTGATGTGGTTACTCTGAGACATGAAGACTTTCTTGATGCTCTTAAGGCGGTATTCATGGGTCCGCAGGTTACCCATGATGCGGCCCTGAGACTGTTAGATCTATCTCAGGGTTCGTTATCCACTAGTTCTTATGCCATTGCTTTTAGAACTCTGGTGGCAGAACTAGATTGGCCAGAGAAGGTGTTGATTCCTATCTTCTGGAGAGGGTTAGCAGGCTATGTCAAGGATGCTCTTGCTACTCGTGAGGTCCCTGCTTGTCTGGAGGACTTGATCACAGTAGCAACGAGGATCGATGTACGCCATAAGGAACATAGACTCGAGGTCTCTTCCTCACGCCCTAAGCATCGGGCTATTCCAGTTGTTGAGGGTCCACTACCATCTTCCTCAGCATCTGAAACATCTCCCACTCCTATGGAGTTAGGCCATACGTCCTCCAGACTACGCAAGTCTGGTCCTCCTATATGTTACGTATGTCGTCAGGCTGGGCACTATGCCAACAAGTGTCCTAGTCGTCAGGGAAACTCCCTGGCCTAGTAACCATTAGAGGGGGGTTACTAGAGACGTCTTCTGCACCCTCTAAGTGTTGTATCCCAGGTCAGCTCTCGTTATCTGAGAATACATGGCCTATTATGGCTTTTGTTGATTCCGGAGCTGACGGGACTTTTGTGTCCTCAGGATTTGTAAAGGGACACAATATTCCCTCTATCATGTTAGAGGCGCCTATTCCTGTCCGTGTTGTTAATGGAACTATGTTGTCTGACTCCATTACATTGAGGACAGTTCCCTTGCGCCTTTCCCTGTCTCAGGGTCACATAGAGGAGATTTCTTTTCTTGTTTTGCCTGAGGTTATAGACGACGTCATTCTGGGTCTTCCATGGCTTCGGACTCATGCTCCTCACATTGACTGGGAGTCTGACAGCATTATTAGTTGGGGTTCAAAATGCCAGTCCCGATGTCTTCCCTTAGCACCTAAGGTCGTTGCGGTTGCATCAACTGATCTCTCTCCCATACCTACACCCTATTTGGATTTCGCTGACGTGTTCTCCAAACAGGGTGCTGAGGTTCTTCCACCCCATAGGCCGTATGACTGTGCCATAGACCTTATCCCAGGTTCGGTTCCACCTAAAGGCAGGGTTTACCCCCTGTCGATACCTGAGTCGGAGGCCATGTCGACCTATATAAGAGAGAGTTTAGAGAAGGGGTTCATTCGTAAGTCTGTCTCTCCCGCGGGAGCTGGGTTTTTCTTTGTTCGGAAGAAAGAGGGTGATTTGCGTCCCTGCATAGATTACAGGGGTCTCAACGCAATCACAATAAAGAACAAATACCCATTACCTTTAATTTCGGAGCTCTTTGACAGACTGAGAGGAGCTCAAGTTTTTACGAAGTTGGATCTGCGGGGTGTGTATAACTTGGTACGAATTCGAAAGGGTGACGAATGGAAGACCGCTTTTAACACCCGAGACGGTCACTATGAATACCTCGTCATGCCTTTTGGGTTATGTAATGCACCCGCAGTATTTCAGGACTTTGTAAACGATGTGTTCAGGGATTTACTGTTATCCTCAGTAGTGGTGTATCTGGACGACATCCTGATTTTTTCTCCTGATCTGGAGACTCATCGTCAGGATGTCGTTCGTGTCCTTTCCCGTTTAAGGGAGCACTCATTGTTTGCTAAACTCAAGAAATGTGTATTCGAGCAGTCCTCATTGCCTTTTTTGGGTTACATTATCTCACAAGAGGGCCTGGCTATGGATCCTGCGAAGCTCTCTGCTGTCCTGCAATGGTCCGAACCTCATTCCTTAAAGGCGGTGCAACGCTTCTTAGGATTCATAAATTATTACAGGCAGTTCATACCCCATTTTTCTACTTTGGTGGCCCCTTTGGTGGCCTTGACTAAGAAAGGTGCTAATCCCAAAGCCTGGTCTACTGAGACATCTCAGGCTTTTGAGGCAGTAAAAAGACACTTTTCAACTGCTCCCGTTCTTCAAAGACCCGATGAGAGTAAGCCCTTCCTCTTAGAGGTTGATGCCTTTTCAGTGGGTGCTGGTGCGGTCTTGTATCAAAAGAACGGTGCAGGTAGAAAAAGGCCGTGTTTCTTCTTTGCTAAAACCTTTTCACCAGCAGAGAGAAACTATACCATTGGTGATAGGGAACTGCTCGCCTTGAGATTAGCCTTGGAGGAGTGGCGTCACTTGCTGGAAGGAGCGAAACATCCTTTCCAGGTCTATACAGACCATAAGAATCTGACGTACTTACAAACCGCTCAGCGTCTGAATCCTCGCCAAGCCCGCTGGTCCTTGTTTTTCTCCCGCTTTCACTTCTCCATCAACTATCTGTCTGGGAGTAAGAATAACAAGGCAGACGCCCTGTCTCGCTCTATGCTTTCTACCCAGGAAGAGATTGACGAACCTTGTCTTATCCTTCCCTCCAGGGTTTTTCATACGCTCTCCCCTGTGACGTTAGACCAAATCCCACCGGGCAAGACCTTTGTTCCGCCTGATCGACAGAATGATATACTGTCATGGGCCCACACCTCAAAGGTGGGTGGGCATTTTGGTATTAGGTGGACACGAGAGTTACTGGAGAGGTGGTATTGGTGGCCACACTTAGCCAGCCACGTCAAGAGATATGTCGGTTCCTGCTACTCGTGTGCTCGCAACCGTCCATTATGGCAGAGACCGGCTGGGCTCTTGCATCCTTTACCAGTGCCAGATAGACCATGGGGGGTGTTAGGCATGGACTTTGTGGGTGATCTTCCATGTTCACAGGGACATAGATTTGTGTGGGTCATTACGGACCATTTCTCCCGGATGGTTCATCTCGTACCGTTATCGAGAATCCCATCTTCCAGGGTACTAGCCAAACTATTCCTCAAGCATGTCTTTAGGCTTCACGGGATGCCAGATCGTATCATTTGTGATAGAGGCCCGCAATTTACTTCCCGTTTCTGGCGAGATCTTTGTAGCCTTCTGCAAATTGAGTTGAATCTCTCTTCAGCATACCATCCGGAGTCCAATGGTTTGGTTGAGCGTACCAATCAATCTATGATTATATACCTTCGACACTTTGTTGCTGAGAACCACGATAACTGGTCCTCCCTCCTACCCTGGGCAGAATTTGCCCTTAACAATTCGCTAGCTGAGGTCACTGGGCAGACACCGTTCGTACTCAATAATGAGCAACACCCTAGGGTACCGGTACCGTTTCCCGCTGATGCACCTCCTCCTCTTGTGGCCGACTGGGCAACTAATGCCAGAGAGGTTTGGGATCGGACTCAAGAGTCGATCCAAGCAGCTAAGGACCGTATGAAGACGGTGTCCGATCGGTTTCGTCGCCCGGCTCCTGTCTTTTCTCCAGGGGACTTTGTGTGGCTCTCTGCAAAACACGTGAGACTTAGAGTGAGCTCTGTCAAATTTGCTCCTCGCTTCCTGGGTCCTTATGAGGTTCTTCGACAGGTAAATCCCGTAGTCTACCAATTGAAGTTGCCTGTCCATCTTAGGATTCATGACAAATTCCATGTCTCACTGCTAAAGCCGGCTATTTTACCTCACGCTCGTGACGTGCACTCTCCTGCCTCTGATTCCTCTCGCTCTAGCTATGAGGTACGAGCCATAGTTGGTTCTAAGATGGTTAGAGGGCGCAGGTTCTTCTTGATAGATTGGGAGGGCTATGGCCCGGAACATCGCTCTTGGGAGCCTGAGGAGGCTGTCCATGCTCCCGACTTAGTTGCCGATTACCTGCATCGCCGGGAGGAGGGCCCTTGAGGGGGAGGTACTGTTACGGTTGCTGCGAGCACTGGAGACTATGTCCAGATTTCTTGCTACTGCACATGTGCGAGCGCTGGAGACTAAGTCCAGATTTCTTGCTACTGCACATGTGCGAGCGCTGGAGACTAAGTCCAGATTTCTTGCTACTGCACATGTGCGATCGCCGGAGACTAAGTCCTATCTTGGAGCCATTGCACATGTGCGGGTGACATCATCGCTGACACGAGGTCACATGTCTCTGACACCTTCTATGCCGATTGGTCGCTGGTCATGTGCTTGTGATGCCTTGCTCGGTGATAGGCCAGCATGACGTCACTCCTGTCGTTCTGGCAGCGGATTGGCTCTGGTGTCCTCCATCTTGGATGAGGCACAGAGTCTATATAAGACCCTGACACACGCCGCATGGCGCTCAGTCCTCTTGGTTCATGCATAAGAGTAGACGCTCTGTGCGCGTTCCTCTAGGCATTCCTCTGTCTATGCTAGGTGAGCGCTACCGGCAGGGTAGCGTTCTTATACCTTACAGCTTCGGCTGCTGTCCGTATCCTTACCTCTTAGAGGAGCAGACATAGGCAGGTGCCTGAGGCACATGGTCTGGCTGGGCCTTGTGATTCGACTCGTAGGTGGACGTTGCCGCTAGGGTAACGTTCCTTATACTGTGTCTGGCAGTTGTTCGTATCCTCGCACACTAGGGGAGCGAACAGAGGTAGGAGCTTTGTGCGGCTTACGCTGCTGTTCGTCTCTTTTGCACCACTAGAAGAGCGGACCTAGGCAGGTGCCATATCTAGTGGTTCGTGTCCTCGCACACTAGTGGAGCGAACGCAGGTAGGAGCTTTGTGCGGCTTACGCTGCTGTTCGTCTCTTTTGCACCACTAGAAGAGCGGACCTAGGTAGGTGCCATTTCGCACACATTGCCTTAGTCTCTGTGATTATTAACAGAGATCATTCCACACACCCTCCAAGTAAGGGAGGAATTGCTTTACTTACTTATTATATCCTTCTGTGAGTTAACAGAGGTATTGCACTCTGCCATAGTCTGCAGCAGAGTCTTTGCACGGTGGACCCTGACTGTCTGATACTCCTTTAGGTTATTATCAGACAGCCCCCAGTAACACAGATCACCGATTTACGATGCTTTTGAGATCGTTTATCGGCGCATCTAGGCTTTACACGTTGCGACGTCGTTACCAGCGCCGGATGTGTGTCACTTTTGATTTGACCCCGACGATATCGCAGTAGCGATGTTGCAACGTGCAAAGTACCCCTAAGACATTAATGGCCTTTTATTGTGGCCAGCCTAAGGCACACCTGTGCAATAATCATGTAGTCTGATCAGCATCTGGATATGTCACACCTATGAGGTGGATGGATTATTTTTCCAAAGGTGAAGTGCTCACTATTACAGATTTAGACTAATTTGTGAACAATATTTGATAGGAAAAGGCCTTTTGCGTACATAGAACGTCTTAAATCTTTGAGTTTAGCCCATGGAAAATGGGAGCAAAAATGAAAGTGCTGCGTTTATATTTTTGTTAAATATATATATATATATATATATACATATATATATATATATATATATATATATATATATATATATATATGTATATAGATAGATACTAAGTAGGGTGTAGGCCCCTTTTCCTCACCCAAACTAGTAAAAAAAAAACTATTTTTCCAAATTTGTATGATTTCCAAATGTTTAAAACAAATTTAAGATACAAATATGTAGATATATTAATAACATACATACCATCTGTGAACGTTTTAGTAAGCATTTCAATGGGAAATTTCATGTTATCGTCTTTAAAAACCATTTCAGGTTTATCTGAAAAATATTCTTCTAGATTTTTTCTGGCATCAAAGTCGTCTTCATGGTAGATCTTATAGTTAGAGGAATCCATCTTCTAATCTTGTGTCACAGATGAGGTTTTTTTCTCTACACCGGCTCCACAGGTCTTTATATATGTTACAAAGCTTGTGAGCCCTAATTTTAATATATAGAGTCATGGGATCATGCAGTCACATGGAAATTTTATGATCTATTGTTTATAATCTGTACATAAACGATTCAGTTTTAGACTACGTGCAGCAAAAGCTTTTTCCAGCCGGACAAAGTTGTTGAGATTTTGTACAAGGAAAACTTCTTGAAAGCAGGGGGCTTTTTTTCCTTGAGGAGGCTTTTTTTTAGTTTTTATTGTAATTTCCTGAGCGCATTTTCCGGCGATTTTGGGGACGTATTTTTTTTAAAGTTTTTTCCAGATCTTTTTTTTAACTCCATTCAACAATGAAGAGATTGCTAGCAATTTTATAAATAAAACAATGGCAAAATCCTCAAAAAGATGCCCGGATATCTTCTGGGTGTCTTTTGAGCCTTGCTATAGATGTGTATTATATGTGTGGAGCATCTTCATAGCAGAAAATGCCTGAAGAATGGCCTGATCACTTCTTTTAACCTCTTAATGTCTTTGAAAGCCTTAAAGTGTAAATGTAATTTCATTGAAAAGAAACCAAAAAATCAAGGTTGTTAGTGGCAGCTAAGATTGTATATTATATATATATATATATATATATATATATATATATATATATATATATATACTGTATATACAGTATAATGTGCTATCCCATATGTATCTCTTACTAATATCTACATTTTGTGTCTTTGCGGTCAGAGTGTTAATCCCTGCGGGCTGCTGCAAGCAGCCTGCAGCGTTCAGCACACATGTCAGCTGATTTGTACAGATGACATGTGTATCTGCCAGGCACGAGTGGAATCGCTCTCCACCCATGCCTTTTAACCCATTAAATGGTGCTGTCAAGATGTGACTGCACCAAGGTAACAGCGATCGCGGTAGATCTCTACTCACAGGCTGATACCGGAAGTAACAAAAATGTAGTGTTTCTTGTATGTATAGTTGATTGTATACCCATGAGGGTGGCAACTCTGTTCTCTGGCTATACCCTGCTTTGATGTTATATGAGGTATAACTTCCACTCAAGATATGTGATTATTGCACAGTGCACTTTTTTGGGCTCTGTGTTTTTGTGTGTTTTTTTTATATGTTTGGGTTTTTGGCTTCGACTCTCCACCCACATACAGTCAGACATAAGCAAAAAAATGTCCGGGGGGGGGGTAGGAGGGCTTTTTAAGTTTTGTTTTGTTGCACACTGCATCTAATCATGTTGTTGTCACCCCCAGTGCAGACTGTTCACACACTGCAAAAGGCTCAAACAGGGCTGAGCACCAAGTGTTCCAGAGCACAGTGTGAGTGTAGTTTGTACGTGAAGCATCCACACTCGAATTCTATTTTTTAAAGTCAGTGTAAGGTTCAGAAACAGAACATTCAGTTTGCTCATCTCTAGTTCTTAGGCTTCAAAGTTTCCCCATTTTTCCTCCATACGTAATGCTAGTCATTATTAGAGTTGAGCGCGGTTCGCGGTTCGTGGTTCTCCAGTTCGCGGCTCGAGTGATTTTGGGGGCTGTTCTAGATCGAACTAGAACTCGAGCTTTTTTACAAAAGCTCGATAGTTCTAGATACGTTCGAGAACGGTTCTAGCAGCAAAAAAACCAGCTAATTCCTAGCTGGCTTTCCGCTGTAATAGTGTAAGTCACTCTGTGACTCACACTATTATGACATTTCAGTGTATAGTGTGCGGGAACAGCGCATTCAGATCACTGCTGTTTGTATAATGGCGATCGCCATTTTTTTTTTTTTTTTTTCTTGTCTTCCTTCCCTAAGCGCGCGCGTGTAGTGGGGCGGGCCAGCATGTCAGCCAATCCCAGACACACACACAGCTAAGTCGACTTTTAGCCAGAGAAGCAACGGCATGTGTGATAGGATGTCCATGTCACATGTCCCTGCATTATAAAACCGGACATTTTCCTCCAGCACGCCATTATCTGCCTTCTGCGTCCTTGGTGTCAGACATCACTGGCGCAGCTCCTATCGCCGATACTGCTGTATACGCTCCATACACAGCGCTGGACAGCTTAGGGATCGCACTTTCTATCAGTCCTTTTAAGGGCTCGTACCAGCAGGGTCAGAGCCATAGGTGACAGGTCCTGAAAACAGAGTTTAACAGCTACGCAAGATGACAGCGTCTGTGTAGCTAAGGTCAGGGATTTCCTCACTGCATTTCCCCATTAGGAGGGATAGAAAGGCAGGCTTCCTTTCCTCTACCCAGAGCCCCACAATCCTGCCACTGTACCCTCCTGCCCTTTGCACACTCAAACTCATTGTTACTAAGCCATTATACTAGCAAACACTGAGTGAACCTAGTGGCATCCTAAACGTGGCTATTGGACTTCTGTATAGTCTCAGTAGTGCACAGATATTTGCAGCACGTCTGCCTGCATTGCACACTCAAACTCATTATAACTAAGCCATTATACTAGCAAACACTGAGTGAACCTAGTGGCATCCTAAACGTGGCTATTGGACTTCTGTATAGTCCCAGTAGTGCACAGATATTTGCAGCACGTCTGCCTGCATTGCACACTCAAACTCATTGTTGCTAAGCCATTATACTAGCAATTTATGCTGCCAGTTTAAGGGCCGTGGTTGCATTGTTAGGGATATTTATTCTTTAATATTCTACTGTTAATAAAGCTAGACCACCGCTGCAATCTACACCACCTCTCAATTTTTACTACCACATTTTCAGTGCACAATCTTGTCGCAATCAACATGAGTGGCAAAATGACAGATGCTGGTGGAAAGGGGAAGAGGCGTGGTGGAAAAGGAAAAAAAGGGTTTGTCCGTGGGGAAGGTGGCAAAGCTCCATTATCATCTGCTGAAGATAGACCATCTACCAGCAAAAGTAAGATGTCTACTACTTACCGTGGACAATCCGATGTGCTCCCTTTTTTACGGACACGAACAACAGGAACAAAGGTAGATGATGGCCAAAAAAGGAAAATGCTTGAATGGATCTCAAGTGGTCCAACAAGTGCCCTCTCAGCCACTTCAAGTACCGCATCCAAAAAACACCAGTCCTCTGAGTTGTCATCCCAATCAAACTTCTCCCAGCTCTGAAGTCTCCATCAGCCCTGCACAGTATGGTGGAACTGAGATGGCTGAGTCTGCAGAGCTGTTCAGTCACACAAACTGTAACACCTGTGGTTATAGACAATGAGGAACATACTGATGACGATGAGACGCAGATACCAGATTGGGATGACAACTTAAATATTCGGTCAGGGCAAGAAGAGGCTCGGTCTGAGGGTGAGGGTAGTGCAAACACAACAATTGATGATGAAGTTCTAGATCCCACCTACTGTCAACCCCCAGTCAGGCACTCGAGGAGGTCAACAGAGGCGGTGGAGGAGGATGCAACCGACGACGAAGTTACCTTGCGCCTTCCTGGACTGAGTCGGAGCACTGGTAGCACATCTACAACTGCATCATCAGCCACCACTCTGCCTCTGAGCACTAGTCGGGGGGCTCAGCAGGTTGCATGCCCTCTAAGCCTTGCCTAGCCTGGTCCTTTTTTGACATAGAAAAAGATCACCCAAGTTATGTGATGTGTAAAATATGTCGTGATTCTGTTAGTAGAGGTCAAAACCTCAGCAGTTTGACAACTTCTTCCATGAATAGTCACATGAATAAATATCATAGGTCCTGGTGGGAAGCTCACCGTGCTGCAATGCGGCCTAGCGGAGCGAACCATCCACGGCCTGCCCCTTCCAGTGCATCCGCGCGCTCTTCATCTTCTAGGACTGTGGGGACAGCTGTCACACCTGGTTTTCCACGCACAACTTCCACCACTGTAACCTCAACAGGCAGTTTGCTTGGTAGGTCGTCAGTTGGTTTGGAAGGGGAAACAAGCTCTCTCAGACATCGATAGCACCAATGTTGGATGAAGGCAACATCATGTCTCCGCCTGCACTTTCCTCACAAACCTGCATTTTTCCAGGGACACCCTACCCAACACCGTCTACACACAGCAGCCAGATCTCTGTCCCTCAGATGTGGTCAAATAAAAAGCCATTTCCTGCGACCCATGACAAAGCTAAGAGGTTGACTCTATCCCTCTGTAAGCTCTTGGCTACCGAAATGCTGCCTTTCCGCCTAGTGGACACACAGGATTTTAGAGACCTTATGTCTGTCGCTGTGCCCCAGTACCAGATGCCTAGTCGCCACTACTTCTCTAAGAAAGGTGTGCCCGTGCTACACCAGCATGTCGCACACAACATCACCGCTTCCTTGAGAAACTCTGTGTGTGAACGGGTGCATTTCACCACCGATACTTGGACCAGTAAGCATGGACAGGGACGTTACATGTCGCTGACTGGGCACTGGGTAACTATGGTGATAGATGGTGAAGGGTCTGCTGCACAAGTCTTGCCGTCCCCACGACTTGTGTGTCAATCCTCTGTCTGTCCAAGTTCCGCCACTGCTTCTGCCTCCTCCACCTCATCTGGGTCCTCCACCTCCGCCCCAAGCCTGCCTGGTCAGGCCACCAGCGTTCTCACTGCGCAGAAGGAATCACGCACGCCTCATTACTATGCTGGCAGCAAAACGCAATGGCATCAGGCGGTCTTTAGCTTGACATGTCTTGGGAATAGGAGTCACACAGCTGAGGAGTTGTGGTCAGCTCTGCGGTCCGAGTTTAATAAATGGTTGTCTCCACTCAACCTGCAGCCTGGTAAGGCCGTGTGCCACAATGCTGCAAACCTGGGTGCGGCCCTTCGCCTGGGCAAGGTGACACACGTGCCTTGTATGGCTCACGTATTGAACCTTGTAGTCCAGCAATTCTTAACACACTATCCTGGCCTAGATGGCCTTCTGAACAGGGCACGAAAACTGTCTGCTCACTTCCGCCGTTCAACCGCCGCAGCTGAGCGACTTGCATCTCTCCAGAAGTCTTTCGGCCTGCCGGTTCATCGCCTGAAATGCGATGTGGTGACACGCTGGAATTCGACTCTCCACATGTTACAGCGACTGTGGCAGCACCGCCGAGCCCTGGTGCAATACGTCATGACGTATAGCCTGGGACAACGAGATGCAGAGGTGGGGCAGATCACCCTGATGGAGTGGTCTCAGATCAAGGACCTATGCACCCTTCTGCACAATTTCGACATGGCGACGAATATGTTTAGCGCTGACAATGCCATTATCAGCATGACAATTCCAGTCATTTACATGCTGGAGCACACGCTAAACACTATTCGGAGTCAGGGGGTGGGACAACAGGAAGGGGAGGAACTACAGGAGGATTCATATGCGCAAGGGACAACAACATCACCAAGGTCCAGACGTTCATCATCACCAACGCAGCAGGCATGGGACCATGGGGGACAGGGATCAACAAGGGCACATAGTAGCAGGCGAAATGTTGAGGAAGGTGCAGGAGAACATGAAGAAATGGAGGACGAACTGTCCATGGACATGGAAGACTCAGCAGATGAGGGAGACCTTGGTCAAATTTCAGTTGAAAGAGGTTGGGGAGAGATGTCAGAGGAAGAAAGAACGGGTAGCACCTCTATGCCACAAACACAGCGTGGACTTGGTCCGCATGGCTGCGCAAGACACATGAGTGCCTTCTTGTTGCACTACCTCCAACATGACCCTCGTATTGTCAAAATTAGAAGTGATGATGACTACTGGATTGCCACACTATTAGATCCCCGGTGCAAGTCCAAATTTTGTGACATAATTCCAGCCATAGAAAGGGACGCACGTATGCAGGAGTATCAGCAGAAGCTGTTACTCGATCTTAGCTCGGCTTTTCCACCAAACAACCGTGCAGGTGCAGGGAGTGATTCTCCCAGTTGTAACTTGACAAACATGGGACGGTCTCGTCATCTTTATCAGTCTACCCGTACAAGTAGCACCGTATCTAGTGCTGGTAACAGCAATTTTATGGAATCTTTTCATAATTTTTTTAGACCCTCCTTTGCAAGGTCACCAGAGACAACAAGTCTGACACATAGTCAACGGATGGAGAGGATGATACAGGAGTATCTCCAAATGAACATCGATGCCATGACTTTGCAAATGGAGCCTTGCTCATTTTGGGCTTCAAATCTAGAAAAATGGCCAGAGCTCTCCAGTTACGCCTTGGAGATTTTGTCGTGTCCAGCTGCCAGCGTTGTCTCTGAACGTGTCTTCAGTGCTGCTGGGTGTGTGCTGACAGATAAGCGCACGCGTCTGTCCAGTGACAATGTGGACAGACTAACGTTCATCAAAATGAACAAGTCATGGATCCACCAGGAATTTACTACCCCTGTGTCATCCTGGGGAGAGTAAATGCTTTTGGATTTGGAATGTGCTTGATGCAAATCAAAACATCCTGTTTGCAACTAGGGCCCAAGTGCTGCCACTGAAGGGGTGGGTGTGTGTGGGGCACAATTTTTGGAAAAAAGGGAGACTGCGCTTGGTGTAACCCTTGCTTACATTGTTTTTAAAAGAAGCCAAGATGAACAGAGCTGGGATCAGGAAATACTTTGCTACCTACCCCGGTGTCATCCTGGGGACGGTTAAGTATGGCGTATTTTTGAATGTGCTTGATGCAAATCTAGCTGTGAAGTGTACAACTGGGGCACAACTGCTGCCACTGAAGGGGTGAGTGTGTGTGGGGCACAATTTTTGGAAAAAAGGGAGACTCCGCTTGGAGTAACCCTTGCTTACATTGTTTTTAAAAGAAGCCAAGATGAACAAGTCATGGTTCAGCAAAGACTTTGCTACCTACCCCGGTGTCATCCTGGGGACAGTTAAGTATGGCGTATTTTTGAATGTGCTTGATGCAAATCTAGCTGTGAAGTGTACAACTGGGGCACAAGTGCTGCCACTGAATGGGTGGGTGTGTGTGACCCAATTTTTGGAAAAAAGGGAGACTCCGCTTGGAGTCACCTTGCGGTGTTTTACATGATTTTAGAAGGGCATGCCATGCCTATATCTGTGTCTCGTCCTCTTTTTCCTTGTCCAGCTCTTTTGTTTTCGCATGAGTATATGTCCTTGTCACTTTCCCATGTGTTTGTGTTGTGTTGTGAGTTGTTTGTCACCTTTTGGACACCTTTGAGGGTGTTTTCTAGGTGTTTTTATGTGTTTGTGATTGCCTGCCATTGTATCCTATGCAGTTCGAGTTCGGTTCGTCGAACGTTCGACGAACCGAACTCGAACGGGAGCTCCGTTCGGCGAACCGACCTCGAGCCGAACCGCGACCGGTTCGCTCATCTCTAGTCATTATGGTCAAACAGTTCAATTTTATTTTCGTCAGACAACAGGACATGTCTCCAAATATTAAGGTCTTTATTCCTGTGTATATTTGTAAACATTAATCTGGCTTTTTTCTGTTTCTTTTGGAGTCTGGCAGAGAGGCCTTTCAGCCTAGGTTGATACAGTACTCGTTTCACTGTAGATAATGACACAATCTTACCAGCTTCCATCAGCATCTTCACAAGGTCTTTTGGTTTTGTTCTTGGATTGATATGCACATGTCTCACCAAAGCACGTTCATCTCTTCCAAATAGAACCCGTCTACTTTCTCAGTGGGAAAACATAGGGCAGTATATATGGACTTCATCAAAGATAAAAGGCAACAACTTCAAAAAGCATATATATGAAAACGAGACAGAAGTCTTTAAATTTGCCTAATGAACACTATACCCCATAATCACATATTCACCAATCAACAGCGCTAGTGCACATAAAAAAAGTTTTTTATTTTTAATTGGTCAGACAAAAAGTATAACAGGGGTATAGACAATAACAGTGTTTTAAGAGCAGGTTAAGACAGAGAGAGGCGATTAAATCCCCATGTGAAGCCGCATGTTGCAAAGGTACATACAATGATATAGGTGGTACCCTTAATTCCCCACAGTGGTGAGCGCTGGGTCATCAAGTGAAAACATTCAGGATAGCCAGCTGACTTCCAGAAGGAAAATATACAGGACAGGATCACGCAAAAAAAAATAAAAATGTCAATGCATATTAAGCCAGCAATTACATGTACCATCACCACAGCGCAAAAACCAGGGTGGGGCTTACCAGAGTAAGTAAGGGCACATGCGGTGACACATGGGGAGCAGTCCCAAAACGTGTTTCGTGCAAATGACTTCCTCGGGGGACCGTGGACAACCAGGGGTAAGTGGGCTTTATATACCTGCCTTAATACCATAAGATTTGCAGCACCTGTCGTAGTTCCAAGGGGCTGGGATGTGCAGCATCAGTATGGGCGGCTACTCCAGCATCGCCCGGGCTGGGAAAACCCCCTTAGTGATGTCAGTTTTACCCAGGGGACACTGCAGGGAGAGCCGCACCTACTGAGCATGCCCAGTCCTGCAACCAGTAAGTGCGACTGCAAATCTCATGTCAAGTACTGGCAAAAGTGAGGGCAAAGCCATAAAATTGTATACAACAGGCTAGAAGTATCATACAAGGTAGAAAATTGAAAAGTAGATCACCAAATACTCGTATAAGTTAATAATAACAATACAATTAAATAACATGAATTAATAATGATTAGTGATGAGCGAGCATGCTTGTAACTACTCGGTACTCGCATGAGTATCGCTGTACTCGGGCTGCTCGGCGGGGACCGAGTAATCTCGCGATACTCGTGCTGTACTCGTGGTCTTCATTTCTGCATGTTGGCGCTCTTTTGAGAGCCAGCCCTCATGCAGGGATTGGCTGGCAGACCACTGCAATGCCACAGCCCTGTTAGTTGTGGAATTGCAGTGATTGGCCGGCCTGCACAGCGTGACCGAGCCTTTATACCGGCCGGCGCGCTGTGCTCTGCTCACAGCTATCCAGACAGTCAGTGCAGGGAGAGTGTCGCTGATTCAGGGAAAGCTTTGCGGCCCTTTATAGCTTTTTCAGTTGCAGGGCTGCAAACAGTGTGACCAAAAGTCCTTCTCAGGACTATTCTAGTTGTATACAGGCAGGCAGGGTATAGCCAGGTCGGAGTACAGTAGCAGAGTCCTTCTCAGGACTATTGTTGCTATATACAGGCAGGGTATAGCCAGGTCTGAATACAGGCTAGTGACCAGAAGAGTCCTTGTCAGGACTATTGTACCAGTATACAGGCAGGCAGGCAGGCAGGGTAGTGGTGACCGTATACCAGCCTTCATCATATCTGGGGCTGGTGTACACAGTGTAAAACAGTCCAGATAGTGTCTGACTTGTCTGTAATTGTCGCTCCCCAAAAAAACCTGTTAGGTTCTTATTGCGTCCGTGCTTGGTTTTTAAAACCGCACGTGTGTGCCTGTCGGTGGCAGCGTACAGGTGCACTTGTGTGCAATTTCCACAAACTTTGATATAACGCACAAGTAGTGAATATACACGTCAGCAGTGCACAGCATTGCAAAATGCGCAAGGGCATTGGCAAGGAACAAGGAAGTGGACGTGATGGTGGTGCAGGCAGAGGCCGAGGTCATGGGCAAGCTCTAATTTCGCCACAACAAAGGGCCACATCTAGTCGCTCGCACGTCCTGTCCCAAATTCTTGGGGACCGCAGCAGTACACCGCTCTTGAACCAAGACCAGTGTCAACAGGTTGTTAGTTGGATAGCAGATAATGCTTCCAGTCAGATTGGCACCACCACAAACACTCTGTCTTCCACACGGTCAAGTGTCAGTAGCCGTGATACTGCACCGCACATTTCTGAACCTGATCCTCCTTCCTACCACCAGGCTGAGTACACGTCCTCCTCGGACATTAATGATCCCACACTTGGACACTCGGAAGAGCTGTTCACGTTTCCATTCACACATTCTGGCCTCTCGCCAGCTCATATTGAAGTGGGTCATGAGGAGATTGTCTGTACAGATGGCCAAATATTTGAGCAGCCATGTTCTCACGAAGTTGGCAACGTGTCTCAACAAGTGGTGGACGATGATGAGACACAATTGTCAGGAAGTCAGGAGGAGGAGCAGGGTGCGGAAGAGGAAGACGACGTGGTGGATGATCCAGTAACTGACCCAACCTGGCAGGAGGATATGCAGAGCGAGGACAGCAGTGCACAGGGGGAGGGAGGCGTAGCATCACAACAGGCAGTAAGAAGCAGGGTGGTGGCCCCAGGCAGAAGTCAGGCAACCGTTCCCCGGAACAACACGACGACACAAGGTGCCTGTACAAATGTTAGGTCTTCCCGAGTCTGGCAGTTTTTTAAGTTGGATCCAGATGATTCAAAAAAGGCCATTTGCAACACCTGCCGTGCCAGCATCAGCAGGGGTACCAAAACTAGCAGCCTGACCACCACCAGCATGATCAGGCACATGTCAGCCAAGCACCCGACTTTGTGGGAAGTACAACAGAGTCGAGGAGCAGTGCTTGCTGATGTCACTGCTACGTCTTCGCTGGTTGTGCATGCAAGCCAATCCCCTGTCCATGCTGCCTGCGAACAAGCCTCCTTCACTCCTGCACCTGCAGTTGCCTACGCAGAAAGAACACCATCATCAAGCACGTCCTTGTCCCAGCGCAGCGTTCAGTTATCCATTCAGCAAACCTTTGAACGCAGGCGCAAATACACTGCCAACACCCCACATGCCACAGTTCTAAATGCTAACATTTCGCGACTGCTTGCGCTGGAAATGTTGCCTTTTAGGCTGGTGGAGACAGAAGCATTCCGTGACCTGATGGCGGCAGCTGTCCCACGTTACTCGGTCCCCAGCCGCCACTATTTCTCCCGGTGTGCCGTCCCCGCGTTGCATAACCACGTGTCACAAAACATCACACGTGCCCTGAACAACGCTGTTTCACCCAAGGTCCACCTAACCACAGACACGTGGACAAGTGCTTGTGGGCAAGGCCGCTACATCTCGTTGACGGCACACTGGGTTAATATTGTGGAAGCTGGGACCCAGTCTGAGCGAGGGACGGAACACGTCCTTCCCACACCAAGGTTTGCAGGCCCTACCTCAGTCAGTGTTTCACCCACACTCTACAGCTCCGGAATGTCATGCTCTTCAGCCTCCTCCTCCTCCTGCGCATCCTCATCCACTGTACCCTCCACACCAGTCACAAGCTGGAAGCACTGCAGCACTGCCTCGGCGAAGCGGCAACAGGCTGTGCTGAAGCTAATCTGCATAGGTGACAAACCCCAAAATGCAGAAGAGCTGTGGACAGCTCTGAAACAGCAGGCAGATCACTGGCTCACACCTCTGAACCTAAAGCCAGGAAAGGTCGTGTGTGACAATGGCCGGAACCTGGTGGCGGCTTTGAGGCGAGGCCAGCTGACACATGTTCCATGCGTGGCCCATGTGCTCAACCTCGTGGTTCAGCGGTTTCTAAAGTCATACCCAGAGCTGTCTGATCTGCTGGTAAAAGTTCGCCGCCTGTCTGCACATTTTCGAAAGTCACCTACTGCTTCAGCCGGCCTTGCCGGCTTTCAGCGCAGTTTGCATCTTCCGGCTCACAGACTGGTGTGTGATGTCCCCACGCGTTGGAATTCAACTCTGCACATGTTGGTCAGGATATGTGAGCAGAAGAGGGCAGTTGTTGAGTACCTGCATCACCTAAGCCGTCGGGAAATGGGTCAAACTCCACACATAACACCTGAGGAGTGGAGATGGATGTCAGACCTATGTACCATCCTCCAAAACTTTGAGGACTCCACCAAGATGGTGAGTGGTGATGACGCCATTATTAGCGTCACCATACCGCTACTCTGCCTTCTAAAACGGTCTCTGCTGAAAAACAAACATGATGCATTGCAGGCGGAGCGCGATGAGTTGCAGCAAGAAACAGTAGTGGGTGTGGGTGATGATAACACACAGCCCAGCCTCGTCTCATCACAACGTGCAGTGGAGGACTATGACGAGGAGGAGGATGAAGACATGGAGCAACTCTCCGGCCAAATTGAGGATATGACATGCACACCAGTCATATCCTCGGTTCAGCGTGGCTGGCCAGAGGACAGGGTAGATGAGGAGGAGGAGGAGGAGGAGGAGGACAGCATGTTCAGTCATCTTGTTGGTCAGGCTACTGAAGTCCTGGCTGTTAAGAGTCTGGCGCACATGGCTGACTTTATGGTAAGCTGCCTGTCTCGTGACCCTCGCGTTAAGAACATCTTGGCCGACAATCATTACTGGTTGGTAACACTGTTAGACCCACGCTACAAGGAGAACTTTTTGTCTCTTATTCCCGTGGAGGAGAGGTCAACCAAAATGCAGCAGTTCCGGAAGGCCATACTCACGGAAGTAGGCAAAGCATTCCCCTCACAAAACGCTAGCGGCATAGGTCAGGAATCAGTGGACAACCGAGGCGTACAGCCGAGAGAGGCACAAGTCCAATCCGCCAGAGGTAGGGGAACAGTCTTTAAGATGTGGGACAGTTTTCTCAGCCCCTCACGTACCACAGCCCCTGAGGTGCGGGGTAGTGCCACAAGAAATCCTAAGTTTGCCCAGATGCTGAAGGAGTACCTTGCAGATCGAACAACTGTACTCCGACATTCCTCTGTGCCTTACAATTATTGGGTATCCAAGCTGGACACGTGGCATGAATTGGCTCTCTACGCCTTGGAAGTCCTGGCCTGCCCTGCTGCTAGCGTTTTGTCAGAGCGTGTTTTTAGTGCCGCAGGTGGAATCATTACAGATAAACGCACCCGCCTGTCAACTGAAAATGCTGACAGGCTGACTCTGATCAAGATGAACAAGGGTTGGATTGGGCCAGACTTCACCACACCACCAGCAAATGAGAGCGGAATTTAAAGTTTGCCATGTACCTCCACTCACCCATGGGTACACACTTCTGGACTTTGGATAATCGCTGGACTGCTCCTCCTTCTCCTCATGCGCCACCATGATGATGACCGTTACAAATTGCAATACTTAGGCCTTTGTTTCAGGTATACCCCCAGTGGTAAATTTTTTCGCCCATTCTTTGCAGAATGGACATTACAACGACAGGAGACCCGCTCCTTTGCAATGGGAACAATGTTTTGAGGCCCTCATGCACGTCTCTACCCAGGGACAACGTGGAGCCTCCCAATTTTTGGCTGCCCTGCCAAAGGGCTATACTATAATACACCCACTTCCTTCCAATGGGCACTTCAGGTTTACAGGCCCTCATGCACGTCTCTACCCAGGGACAACGTGGAGCCTCCCAATTTTTGGCTGCCCTGCCAAAGGGCTATACTATAATACACCCACTTCCTGACAATGGATACTTAATGTTTTGAGGCCCTCATGCACGTCTCTACCCAGGGACAACATGGAGCCTCCCAATTTTTGGCTGCCCTGCCAAAGGGCTATACTATAATACACCCACTTCCTTCCAATGGGCACTTCAGGTTTACAGGCCCTCATGCACGTCTCTACCCAGGGACAACGGGGAGCCTCCCAATTTTTGGCTGCCCTGCCAAAGGGCTATACTATAATACACCCACTTCCTGACAATGGACACTTAATGTTTTGAGGCCCTCATGCACGTCTCTACCCAGGGACAACGTGGAGCCTCCCAATTTTTGGCTGCCCTGCCAAAGGGCTATACTATAATACACCCACTTCCTTCCAATGGGCACTTCAGGTTTACAGGCCCTCATGCACGTCTCTACCCAGGGACAACGTGGAGCCTCCCAATTTTTGGCTGCCCTGCCAAAGGGCTATACTATAATACACCCACTTCCTGACAATGGACACTTAATGTTTTGAGGCCCTCATGCACGTCTCTACCCAGGGACAACGTGGAGCCTCCCAATTTTTGGCTGCCCTGCCAAAGGGCTATACTATAATACACCCACTTCCTTCCAATGGGCACTTCAGGTTTACAGGCCCTCATGCACGTTTCTACCCAGGGACAACGTGGAGCCTCCCAATTTTTGGCTGCCCTGCCAAAGGGCTATACTATAATACACCCACTTCCTTCCAATGGGCACTTCAGGTTTACAGGCCCTCATGCACGTCTGTATGCAGGGGCATTGGTGAACCTCACAATTTTGGACTGCCCTGGCAAAGGAAAATACTACAAAGACTCACTTCCTCAAAATGGGCACATTAGACTCAAGAGGCCTTCATGTACGTCTCTTCTCAGGGACATCGGAGTGCCACACAATGTTTTCACGTAAAATCTTTCATGTATTAATCTCAAAAAGTAACATACACCAGCTCTATCTCACTATTGGGTATGTGCCCTTAACATTTCTGCCATGAAAAATCATTTTGGGGTCATTTTGGAAGGTTTTCTGGTGAGTCCGTAAAAATGGCGTGAAATGCGGACAAAATTGTTCACAGCTGTGACTTTTGAGTGACAAATGCTTCAAGGGGTCTTCCCCATGCTGTTGCCATGTCATTTGAGCACTCTTCTGAGACTTTTGTGACATTTTTAGGGTTTCTCCATGCTGCCGGGCGGTCATTTCACAAAAATACTCGGGTCTCCCATAGGATAACATTGGGCTCGTTGCTCGGGCCGAGTACACGAGTATCTTGGGAGGCTCGGCCCGAGCTTCGAGCACCCGAGCTTTTTAGTACTCGCTCATCACTAATAATGATCACATATAAAAGTATTTTCTTTTCTTTATTATTGCATTTCCAATTTGTTATTCACTTCTTTTCCTGAGCAGTAGAGCAGTAACTTGAGAAAATGACATGAGGGTCATCGGGCAGGGACACAAAACAATACAATAGACGAGAGACTGTGAAAACAAATAAACAAGAACATTTTTTTAATTAATAAAAAAAGGATAAAATTACATTAAAAAGACTCAAAAGAAGGCGATCAACACAGGGAACATACAAACAACCATAGAGCCCATTAAATCAAAGAAACCACAGAAGAGAGACACTGGATCACAAGAAACATGCAAACGTATGTCTTTCATTCAGTCCACTGGGTACCACTGTGTCGAGGAGAAAAATCCACCGACATTCCGGCCGTGCCAATGCCTTATGGATATCCCCACCCCTCAGTCCCAGGTGCACCCGGTCAATGCCTCTCACCTTGAAACCTGAGGGGTCCGAGTCGTGATACAGCCTGAAGTGGCGGGGGATAGTCTTAAGAGTATCAACAGCCTCGGGTTTGGCCTGCTTGGCAGCAATAATATCCCTGATGCGTTCCCTCGTCCTGACCCTTAGTTTACGACTTGTGAGTCTGACATATATTAACTTGCATTCACACGTGGCGTAATAAATTACGCCCGTGCTACTGCAAGAAATATAATGTCGGATCTCGAACATTTTGGATCCATTGGAAGAGGCAAAAAATGTCGCTCTGATAATGTTCCCATGCCGACATGCGAGGCATGAACGGCAAGGGAAGGATCCACATCTAGGGCGTCCAATCGAAAATGATGATTTATGTTGTGTCACATAGTGACTGTGGACCAGCATATCACGCAGGCTCTGACCCCGACGGGCCGTCATAAGGGGTCGCTCAGGTAGTATATCCCTCAAGACAGGCTCAGTCTTTAACACTGACCAGTGTCTTGTCAGGATACCTCTAATGTGGTCCCACTGGCGATTAAAGGAAAAGACAAAACGAGCCTTAGGCTCATCCTGTCGTGTCTTCTCGGGGTTAAACCTTAACAGAAGTTGGTCTCGCGATGCTGACTTGGCACGTCCATACGCCTTTTTAATGGACCTAGCACTATAGCCTCGCTCTCTAAACCTGTCACGCATCTCACCGGCCTGATCCTCAAAAGTGCCATCATCAGAGCAAATCCGTTTCAAACGGATGAATTGTCCTGTAGGGATAGCAATGATGGTAGATTTTGGATGGCCGGAGGATGCGTGCAACAGTGAATTCACAGAGGAGGGCTTCCGATAGATATCAGTGCTCAGGAAACCCCGGTCACCAATGGAGATGCAAATGTCCAAAAAGTCGACCTTTGCCAGGTCAGCCTGGGATGTGAGGTAGATATTATAGGAGTTGGAGTTCAAGTGATGCACAAAGCCCTCAAGCTCTGAGGCGGATGCCCCCCAGATGACAAAGATGTCATCAATAAAGCAGAGCCAGCACTGCACATGGGAGCTAGCCGGCACGTCGCCGCCGAAAACCTCCCTCTCCCAGAAGCCTAGAAAGAGGTTTGCGTACGACGGCGCACAGGCCGCCCCCATCACAGTGCCTCACCGCTGGAGGAAGAACCGCCCACCGAAGGTGAAGGCATTGTGCGTCAGTACGAACTCCAATAACTTGAGGATCAGGTGTTGTAGGGAAGGTGCCCAGTTGCTCATACTTAAGCAATACTCAACTGCCCGTAGGCCATGCTCATGGCAGATGTTGGTATACAGTGTCTCAACATCCAAGGTCACCAGTGACACACCACTATCCACCGTCAAGCCATTAAACCTCCTCAGGACATCTGAAGTGTCTCTGATATGGGAGGGGAGCGTCTCAACCAAAGGCTGGAGATAGAAGTCAATAAATTTGCATACTGCATCGCATAGCCCTCACATGCCAGAGACAATTGGACGCCCAGGAGGCACCCGAGGGTTCTTATGTATTTTAGGCAAAAGGTAGAATGTGGGTGTCACCGGCATCCCTGGAAGGAGACTATCATAGATTTTTTTAGTAATCGTGCCTGAAGCAAGAGCATTCTCAAGTATTAGAGTCCACTGGGTAAGGAAGGCATTAGTCGGGTTTGAAGGAAGAGTCTGGTAGAAGTCGTCATTCTTCAACTGCCTATGGACCTCGCGCTCATACATGGCTGTTGGCCAAATCACCACGTTGCCCCTCTTATCCGCTGGTTTGATCACCACCCCTTCCAGTTTTTTCAATTCCTCGAGAGCCCTTTGGTGTTTTACCATAAGGTTATTGTTTGGATTTCTCTTGGAAAGTGATCTCAGATCTCCCATGACTAAGTCATGGAAGATTTGGACCTGGGGGCATAGCGAAAGTGGGGGGAACGTGGTGGAACGTGGGTGCAAATATGTAGGAAAAATGCCAGATAACTCACCAACAGCCTGACCTTCCACCTCCTCCAGGGTGCTTACAGCCTCCTCCTCCATCTCGGTGGTGCATAAACCAGGCCCAGATTTTTTAAAATACAATTTGTGCAGGACCAACTTTCTGAGGAACAGGTTCAGATCTTTTGAGACCGTGAAAAGATCAAAATTACAGTCAGGCACAAATGTTAGCCCCAGTTTTAATACTTCGACCTGGTCACCAGAGAGTTCAATTTGAGAAAGGTTAATCACCTCTAATTCATTGGTGTTGCCTCTCTTTGAGATTGCACCCGACATAGATTTTACAGGGCCCGTTGGTTCCTTGACAGGACGTTTTTTCCCCACAAAACCTCTCGTCACAGGTCTAGGTAGAGCTTGGGAAACATTCTCGTCCTCCACCAAAGAGATGGAGGAGGCAGACACCGAGGCTGCAAGCCCAACAAAATGTCTCCTGCGACGTACAGACCCCTTCCAACGATATACCTGTTGGTTCTTATAATCCGTCACATCCCGTTGATATTTCTTAGATTTGATGGAGACCAACTCCTTTTCCCACTTGGCAAATTCCTTATTCATCGTTTCATTAAAATTAGCCAATTCAGAGGAGGTTAATTCTTTGGATAACTGGTCCTGTAGGGTGGTAATTTCCCCATCCAAGTCACGGATAGAGGCCTCATTATTTTTGATAAGCAACAGTATAAAGAACTTGGAGCATGCAGAGGCTGCGTCCTCCCCGTCCCTCTTAAAGGCCTCATCTGTGATGTCGAAGGAGGGAAAGACCTGTACCCTTAGACCTCTGGGGATCAGACCCCAATCAACATAACGCTGCATGAAAGCCTTGTTCCACCAGAGTCTCATTCTGCGGTTACATAGCAGCTTAATTTGGTTGCAAAGTTCCCTGTGTAATCTAGAGTCAACCGAATTGTCCACTTTGCCCTCTACGACAAAAACCTGATTAATCTGAGTCAACCACGTGGACTCACGGGCTTTATAGTCCATACTGCTCAGGAAAATTTCTGTGAAAAGACACAGAGAGAAGGCATTTAGAAAACATAGGGCAGTATATATGGACTTCATCAAAGATAAAAGGCAACAACTTCAAAAAGCATATATATGAAAACGGAGACAGAAGTATTTAAATTTGCCTAATGAACACTATACCCCATAATCACATATTCACCAATCAACAGCGCTAGTGCACATAAAAAAAGTTTTTTATTTCTAATTGGTCAGACACAAAGTATAACAGGGGTATAGACAATAACAGTGTTTTAAGAGCAGGTTAAGACAGAGCGAGGCGATTAAATCCCCATGTGAAGCCGCATGTTGCAAAAGTACATACAATGATATAGGTGGTACTCTTAATTCCCCACAGTGGTGAGCACTGGGTCATCAAGTGAAATCATTCAGGATAGCCAGCTGACTTCCAGAAGGATAATATACAGGACAGGATAGTGGTATGATGGCTGGACATTTCCATCTTGTTTGTACTTGTGTATAATTGTTTGTACAGATGATCAAGGCACCTTCAGGTATCTGGAAATTGCATCCAAGGATGAACCATGCTTGTGCAAGTAGAAAATTCTGTCCCTGAGATCTTGGCTGATTTCTTTTGACTTTCCCACGATGCTATACAAAGAAGCAGGTTGTTTCAGGTGCATATTAAAATACATCTACAGGTGTGTCTCTAATTAACTCAGATGTTGTCAATAAATCAGAAGCTTCCAAAGACATGACATTATCATATGGGCTGTCCCATATTATTTAAAGTAATAGTGCTAGATGAAAGAAGAGCTAATAGGGTTTTACCCGATAAATAACATATTAGTAATGTAAATTAATACACTCACCCAAAATGGTTGTGAAGGGTCACAACCACCATAGATAGCATAGGATAATGGCGGCTGCCGTGGCCCCACGTGCAAAAGTCTTCAGTGTAAGAGGAGAAAAAGGGGTTAAACCCGCGAAAATCCGCCAAATAAGATGTAGAGATGTTGATAGATTAATCACTCTTTTATTCCATAGGTCTATGTGTTTCAAGGTACAGAGACCTCTTCCTCAGGACCAGAAAATCAACATGTTGATTTTTTTGGTCCTGAGTAGTGATGACCGAGTACTAAAAAGCTCGGGTGCTCGAAGCTCGGGCCGAGCCTCCCAAGATACTCGTGTACTCGGGCCGAGCAACGAGCCCAATGTTATCCTATGGGAGACCCGAGTATTTTTGTGAAATGACCCCCCGGCAGCATGTAGAAACCCTAAAAATGTCACAAAAGTCTCAGAAGAGTGCTCAAATGACATGGCAACAGCATGGGGAAGACCCCTTGAAGCATTTATCACTCAAAAGTCACAGCTGTGAACAATTTTGTCCGCGTTTCACGCCATTTTTACGGACTCACCAGAAAACCTTCCAAAATGACCCCAAAATGATTTTTCATGGCAGAAATGTTAAGGGCACATACCCAATAGTGAGATAGAGCTGGTGTATGTTACTTTTTGAGATTAATACATGAAAGATTTTACGTGAAAACATTGTGTGGCACTCCGATGTCCCTGAGAAGAGACGTACATGAAGGCCTCTTGAGTCTAATGTGCCCATTTTGAGGAAGTGAGTCTTTGTAGTATTTTCCTTTGCCAGGGCAGTCCAAAATTGTGAGGTTCACCAATGCCCCTGCATACAGACGTGCATGAGGGCCTGTAAACCTGAAGTGCCCATTGTAAGGAAGTGGGTCTATTGTAGTATAGCCCTTAGGCAGGGCAGCCAAAAATTGGGAGGCTCCACATTGTCCCTGGATAGAGACGTGCATGATGGCCTGTAAACCTGAAGTGCCCATTGTAAGGAAGTGGGTCTATTTTAGTATAGCCCTTTGCCAGGGCAGCCAAAAATTGGGAGGCTCCACGTTGTCCCTGGATAGAGACGTGCATGAGGGCCTGTAAACCTGAAGTGCCCATTGGAAGGAAGTGGGTCTATTGTAGTATAGCCCTTAGGCAGGGCAGCCAAAAATTGGGAGGCTCCACGTTGTCCCTGGATAGAGAAGTGCATGATGGCCTGTAAACCTGAAGTGCCCATTGTAAGGAAGTGGGTGTATTATAGTATAGCCCTTAGGCAGGGCAGCCAAAAATTGGGAGGCTCCACGTTGTCCCTGGGTAGAGACGTGCATGAGGGCCTCAAAACATTAAGTGTCCATTTTAAGGAAGTGGGTGTATTATAGTATAGCCCTTAGGCAGGGCAGCCAAAAATTGGGAGGCTCCACATTGTCCCTGGATAGAGACGTGCATGATGGCCTGTAAACCTGAAGTGCCCATTGTAAGGAAGTGGGTCTATTTTAGTATAGCCCTTTGCCAGGGCAGCCAAAAATTGGGAGGCTCCACATTGTCCCTGGATAGAGACGTGCATGATGGCCTGTAAACCTGAAGTGCCCATTGTAAGGAAGTGGGTCTATTTTAGTATAGCCCTTTGCCAGGGCAGCCAAAAATTGGGAGGCTCCACATTGTCCCTGGATAGAGACGTGCATGATGGCCTGTAAACCTGAAGTGCCCATTGTAAGGAAGTGGGTCTATTTTAGTATAGCCCTTTGCCAGGGCAGCCAAAAATTGGGAGGCTCCACATTGTCCCTGGATAGAGACGTGCATGATGGCCTGTAAACCTGAAGTGCCCATTGTAAGGAAGTGGGTCTATTTTAGTATAGCCCTTTTCCAGGGCAGCCAAAAATTGGGAGGCTCCACATTGTCCCTGGATAGAGACGTGCATGATGGCCTGTAAACCTGAAGTGCCCATTGTAAGGAAGTGGGTCTATTTTAGTATAGCCCTTTGCCAGGGCAGCCAAAAATTGGGAGGCTCCACATTGTCCCTGGATAGAGACGTGCATGATGGCCTGTAAACCTGAAGTGCCCATTGTAAGGAAGTGGGTCTATTTTAGTATAGCCCTTTGCCAGGGCAGCCAAAAATTGGGAGGCTCCACATTGTCCCTGGATAGAGACGTGCATGATGGCCTGTAAACCTGAAGTGCCTATTGTAAGGAAGTGGGTCTATTTTAGTATAGCCCTTTGCCAGGGCAGCCAAAAATTGGGAGGCTCCACGTTGTCCCTGGATAGAGACGTGCATGAGGGCCTGTAAACCTGAAGTGCCCATTGGAAGGAAGTGGGTCTATTTTAGTATAGCCCTTTGCCAGGGCAGCCAAAAATTGGGAGGCTCCACGTTGTCCCTGGATAGAGACGTGCATGAGGGCCTGTAAACCTGAAGTGCCCATTGGAAGGAAGTAGGTCTATTGTAGTATAGCCCTTAGGCAGGGCAGCCAAAAATTGGGAGGCTCCACGTTGTCCCTGGATAGAGACGTGCATGATGGCCTGTAAACCTGAAGTGCCCATTGTAAGGAAGTGGGTGTATTATAGTATAGCCCTTAGGCAGGGCAGCCAAAAATTGGGAGGCTCCACGTTGTCCCTGGGTAGAGACGTGCATGAGGGCCTCAAAACATTAAGTGTCCATTTTAAGGAAGTGGGTGTATTATAGTATAGCCCTTAGGCAGGGCAGCCAAAAATTGGGAGGCTCCACATTGTCCCTGGATAGAGACGTGCATGATGGCCTGTAAACCTGAAGTGCCCATTGTAAGGAAGTGGGTCTATTTTAGTATAGCCCTTTGCCAGGGCAGCCAAAAATTGGGAGGCTCCACATTGTCCCTGGATAGAGACGTGCATGATGGCCTGTAAACCTGAAGTGCCCATTGTAAGGAAGTGGGTCTATTTTAGTATAGCCCTTTGCCAGGGCAGCCAAAAATTGGGAGGCTCCACATTGTCCCTGGATAGAGACGTGCATGATGGCCTGTAAACCTGAAGTGCCCATTGTAAGGAAGTGGGTCTATTTTAGTATAGCCCTTTGCCAGGGCAGCCAAAAATTGGGAGGCTCCACATTGTCCCTGGATAGAGACGTGCATGATGGCCTGTAAACCTGAAGTGCCCATTGTAAGGAAGTGGGTCTATTTTAGTATAGCCCTTTCCCAGGGCAGTCAAAAATTGGGAGGCTCCACATTGTCCCTGGATAGAGACGTGCATGATGGCCTGTAAACCTGAAGTGCCCATTGTAAGGAAGTGGGTCTATTTTAGTATAGCCCTTTGCCAGGGCAGCCAAAAATTGGGAGGCTCCACATTGTCCCTGGATAGAGACGTGCATGATGGCCTGTAAACCTGAAGTGCCCATTGTAAGGAAGTGGGTCTATTTTAGTATAGCCCTTTGCCAGGGCAGCCAAAAATTGGGAGGCTCCACATTGTCCCTGGATAGAGACGTGCATGATGGCCTGTAAACCTGAAGTGCCCATTGTAAGGAAGTGGGTCTATTTTAGTATAGCCCTTTGCCAGGGCAGCCAAAAATTGGGAGGCTCCACGTTGTCCCTGGATAGAGACGTGCATGAGGGCCTGTAAACCTGAAGTGCCCATTGGAAGGAAGTGGGTCTATTGTAGTATAGCCCTTAGGCAGGGCAGCCAAAAATTGGGAGGCTCCACGTTGTCCCTGGGTAGAGACGTGCATGAGGGCCTGTAAACCTGAAGTGCCCATTGGAAGGAAGTGGGTCTATTGTAGTATAGCCCTTAGGCAGGGCAGCCAAAAATTGGGAGGCTCCACGTTGTCCCTGGATAGAGACGTGCATGATGGCCTGTAAACCTGAAGTGCCCATTGTAAGGAAGTGGGTGTATTATAGTATAGCCCTTAGGCAGGGCAGCCAAAAATTGGGAGGCTCCACGTTGTCCCTGGGTAGAGACGTGCATGAGGGCCTCAAAACATTAAGTGTCCATTTTAAGGAAGTGGGTGTATTATAGTATAGCCCTTAGGCAGGGCAGCCAAAAATTGGGAGGCTCCACATTGTCCCTGGATAGAGACGTGCATGATGGCCTGTAAACCTGAAGTGCCCATTGTAAGGAAGTGGGTCTATTTTAGTGTAGCCCTTTGCCAGGGCAGCCAAAAATTGGGAGGCTCCACATTGTGCCTGGATAGAGACGTGCATGATGGCCTGTAAACCTGAAGTGCCCATTGTAAGGAAGTGGGTCTATTTTAGTATAGCCCTTTGCCAGGGCAGCCAAAAATTGGGAGGCTCCACATTGTCTCTGGATAGAGACGTGCATGATGGCCTGTAAACCTGAAGTGCCCATTGTAAGGAAGTGGGTCTATTTTAGTATAGCCTTTTGCCAGGGCAGCCAAAAATTGGGAGGCTCCACATTGTCCCTGGATAGAGACGTGCATGATGGCCTGTAAACCTGAAGTGCCCATTGTAAGGAAGTGGGTCTATTTTAGTATAGCCCTTTGCAAGGGCAGCCAAAAATTGGGAGGCTCCACATTGTCCCTGGATAGAGACGTGCATGATGGCCTGTAAACCTGAAGTGCCCATTGTAAGGAAGTGGGTCTATTTTAGTATAGCCCTTTGCCAGGGCAGCCAAAAATTGGGAGGCTCCACATTGTCCCTGGATAGAGACGTGCATGATGGCCTGTAAACCTGAAGTGCCCATTGTAAGGAAGTGGGTCTATTTTAGTATAGCCCTTTGCCAGGGCAGCCAAAAATTGGGAGGCTCCACGTTGTCCCTGGATAGAGACGTGCATGAGGGCCTGTAAACCTGAAGTGCCCATTGGAAGGAAGTGGGTCTATTTTAGTATAGCCCTTAGGCAGGGCAGCCAAAAATTGGGAGGCTCCACGTTGTCCCTGGGTAGAGACGTGCATGAGGGCCTAAAAACATTAAGTGTCCATTTTAAGGAAGTGGGTGTATTATAGTATAGCCCTTAGGCAGGGCAGCCAAAAAATGGGAGGCTCCACGTTGTCCCTGGGTAGAGACGTGCATGAGGGCCTCAAAACATTAAGTGTCCATTTTAAGGAAGTGGGTGTATTATAGTATAGCCCTTAGGCAGGGCAGCCAAAAATTGGGAGGCTCCACGTTGTCTCTGGGTAGAGACGTGCATGAGGGCCTCAAAACATTAAGTGTCCATTTTAAGGAAGTGGGTGTATTATAGTATAGCCCTTAGGCAGGGCAGCCAAAAATTGGGATGCTCCACGTTGTCCCTGGGTAGAGACGTGCATGAGGGCCTCAAAACATTGTTCCCATTGCAAAGGAGCGGGTCTCCTGTCGTTGTAATGTCCATTCTGCAAAGAATGGGCGAAAAAATTTACCACTGGGGGTATACCTGAAACAAAGGCCTAAGTATTGCAATTTATAACGGTCATCATCATGGTGGCGCATGAGGAGAAGGAGGAGCAGTCCAGCGATTATCCAAAGTCCAGAAGTGTGTACCCATGGGTGAGTGGAGGTACATGGCAAACTTTAAATTCCGCTCTCATTTGCTGGTGGTGTGGTGAAGTCTGGCCCAATCCAACCCTTGTTCATCTTGATCAGAGTCAGCCTGTCAGCATTTTCAGTTGACAGGCGGGTGCGTTTATCTGTAATGATTCCACCTGCGGCACTAAAAACACGCTCTGACAAAACGCTAGCAGCAGGGCAGGCCAGGACTTCCAAGGCGTAGAGAGCCAATTCATGCCACGTGTCCAGCTTGGATACCCAATAATTGTAAGGCACAGAGGAATGTCGGAGTACAGTTGTTCGATCTGCAAGGTACTCCTTCAGCATCTGGGCAAACTTAGGATTTCTTGTGGCACTACCCCGCACCTCAGGGGCTGTGGTACGTGAGGGGCTGAGAAAACTGTCCCACATCTTAAAGACTGTTCCCCTACCTCTGGCGGATTGGACTTGTGCCTCTCTCGGCTGTACGCCTCGGTTGTCCACTGATTCCTGACCTATGCCGCTAGCGTTTTGTGAGGGGAATGCTTTGCCTACTTCCGTGAGTATGGCCTTCCGGAACTGCTGCATTTTGGTTGACCTCTCCTCCACGGGAATAAGAGACAAAAAGTTCTCCTTGTAGCGTGGGTCTAACAGTGTTACCAACCAGTAATGATTGTCGGCCAAGATGTTCTTAACGCGAGGGTCACGAGACAGGCAGCTTACCATAAAGTCAGCCATGTGCGCCAGACTCTTAACAGCCAGGACTTCAGTAGCCTGACCAACAAGATGACTGAACATGCTGTCCTCCTCCTCCTCCTCCTCCTCCTCATCTACCCTGTCCTCTGGCCAGCCACGCTGAACCGAGGATATGACTGGTGTGCATGTCATATCCTCAATTTGGCCGGAGAGTTGCTCCATGTCTTCATCCTCCTCCTCGTCATAGTCCTCCACTGCACGTTGTGATGAGACGAGGCTGGGCTGTGTGTTATCACCCACACCCACTACTGTTTCTTGCTGCAACTCATCGCGCTCCGCCTGCAATGCATCATGTTTGTTTTTCAGCAGAGACCGTTTTAGAAGGCAGAGTAGCGGTATGGTGACGCTAATAATGGCGTCATCACCACTCACCATCTTGGTGGAGTCCTCAAAGTTTTGGAGGATGGTACATAGGTCTGACATCCATCTCCACTCCTCAGGTGTTATGTGTGGAGTTTGACCCATTTCCCGACGGCTTAGGTGATGCAGGTACTCAACAACTGCCCTCTTCTGCTCACATATCCTGACCAACATGTGCAGAGTTGAATTCCAACGCGTGGGGACATCACACACCAGTCTGTGAGCCGGAAGATGCAAACTGCGCTGAAAGCCGGCAAGGCCGGCTGAAGCAGTAGGTGACTTTCGAAAATGTGCAGACAGGCGGCGAACTTTTACCAGCAGATCAGACAGCTCTGGGTATGACTTTAGAAACCTCTGAACCACGAGGTTGAGCACATGGGCCACGCATGGAACATGTGTCAGCTGGCCTCGCCTCAAAGCCGCAACCAGGTTCCGGCCATTGTCACACACGACCTTTCCTGGCTTTAGGTTCAGAGGTGTGAGCCAGTGATCTGCCTGCTGTTTCAGAGCTGTCCACAGCTCTTCTGCATTGTGGGGTTTGTAACCTATGCAGATTAGCTTCAGCACAGCCTGTTGCCGCTTTGCCGAGGCAGTGCTGCAGTGCTTCCAGCTTGTGACTGGTGTGGAGGGTACAGTGGATGAGGATGCGCAGGAGGAGGAGGAGGCTGAAGAGCATGACATTCCGGAGCTGTAGAGTGTGGGTGAAACACTGACTGAGGTAGGGCCTGCAAACCTTGGTGTGGGAAGGACGTGTTCCGTCCCTCGCTCAGACTGGGTCCCAGCTTCCACAATATTAACCCAGTGTGCCGTCAACGAGATGTAGCGGCCTTGCCCACAAGCACTTGTCCACGTGTCTGTGGTTAGGTGGACCTTGGGTGAAACAGCGTTGTTCAGGGCACGTGTGATGTTTTGTGACACGTGGTTATGCAACGCGGGGACGGCACACCGGGAGAAATAGTGGCGGCTGGGGACCGAGTAACGTGGGACAGCTGCCGCCATCAGGTCACGGAATGCTTCTGTCTCCACCAGCCTAAAAGGCAACATTTCCAGCGCAAGCAGTCGCGAAATGTTAGCATTTAGAACTGTGGCATGTGGGGTGTTGGCAGTGTATTTGCGCCTGCGTTCAAAGGTTTGCTGAATGGATAACTGAACGCTGCGCTGGGACAAGGACGTGCTTGATGATGGTGTTCTTTCTGCGTAGGCAACTGCAGGTGCAGGAGTGGAGGAGGCTTGTTCGCAGGCAGCATGGACAGGGGATTGGCTCACATGCACAACCAGCGAAGACGTAGCAGTGACATCAGCAAGCACTGCTCCTCGACTCTGTTGTACTTCCCACAAAGTCGGGTGCTTGGCTGACATGTGCCTGATCATGCTGGTGGTGGTCAGGCTGCTAGTTTTGGTACCCCTGCTGATGCTGGCACGGCAGGTGTTGCAAATGGCCTTTTTTGAATCATCTGGATCCAACTTAAAAAACTGCCAGACTCGGGAAGACCTAACATTTGTACAGGCACCTTGTGTCGTCTTGTTGTTCCGGGGAACGGTTGCCTGACTTCTGCCTGGGGCCACCACCCTGCTTCTTACTGCCTGTTGTGATGCTATGCCTCCCTCCCCCTGTGCACTGCTGTCCTCGCTCTGCATATCCTCCTGCCAGGTTGGGTCAGTTACTGGATCATCCACCACGTCGTCTTCCTCTTCCGCACCCTGCTCCTCCTCCTGACTTCCTGACAATTGTGTCTCATCATCGTCCACCACTTGTTGAGACACGTTGCCAACTTCGTGAGAACGTGGCTGCTCAAATATTTGGCCATCTGTACAGACGATCTCCTCATGACCCACTTCAATATGAGCTGGCGAGAGGCCAGAATGTGTGAATGGAAACGTGAACAGCTCTTCCGAGTGTCCAAGTGTGGGATCATTAATGTCCGAGGAGGACGTGTACTCAGCCTGGTGGTAGGAAGGAGGATCAGGTTCAGAAATGTGCGGTGCAGTATCACGGCTACTGACACTTGACCGTGTGGAAGACAGAGTGTTTGTGGTGGTGCCAATCTGACTGGAAGCATTATCTGCTATCCAACTAACAACCTGTTGACACTGGTCTTGGTTCAAGAGCGGTGTACTGCTGCGGTCCCCAAGAATTTGGGACAGGACTTGCGAGCGACTAGATGTGGCCCTTTGTTGTGGCGAAATTAGAGCTTGCCCACGACCTCGGCCTCTGCCTGCACCACCATCACGTCCACTTCCTTGTTCCTTGCCAATGCCCTTGCGCATTTTGCAATGCTGTGCACTGCTGACGTGTATATTCACTACTTGTGCGTTATATCAAAGTTTCTGGAAATTGCACACAAGTGCACCTGTACGCTGCCACCAACAGGCACACACGTGCGGTTTTAAAAACCAAGCACGGACGCAATAAGAACCTAACAGGTTTTTTTGGGGAGCGACAATTACAGACAATTCAGACACTATCTGGACTGTTTTACACTGTGTACACCAGCCCCAGATATGATGAAGGCTGGTATACGGTCACCACTACCCTGCCTGCCTGCCTGCCTGTATACTGGTACAATAGTCCTGACAAGGACTCTTTTGGTCACTAGCCTGTATTCAGACCTGGCTATACCCTGCCTGTATATAGCAACAATAGTCCTGAGAAGGACTCTGCTACTGTACTCCGACCTGGCTATACCCTGCCTGCCTGTATACAACTAGAATAGTCCTGAGAAGGACTTTTGGTCACACTGTTTGCAGCCCTGCAACTGAAAAAGCTATAAAGGGCCGCAAAGCTTTCCCTGAATCAGCGACACTCTCCCTGCACTGACAGTCTGGATAGCTGTGAGCAGAGCACAGCGCGCCGGCCGATATAAAGGCTCGGTCACGCTGTTCAGGCCGGCCAATCACTGCAATTCCACAACTAACAGGGCTGTGGCATTGCAGTGGTCTGCCAGCCAATCCCTGCATGAGGGCTGGCTCTCAAAAGAGCGCCAACATGCAGAAATGAAGACCACGAGTACAGCACGAGTATCGCGAGATTACTCGGTCCCCGCCGAGCAGCCCGAGTACAGCGATACTCGTGCGAGTACTGAGTAGTTACAAGCATGCTCGCTCATCACTAGTCCTGAGGAAGAAGTCTCTGTACCTTGAAACGCGTAGACCTATGGGATAAAAGAGTGATTAATCTATCAACATCTCTACATCCTATTTGGCGGATTGCGTGGGTTTAACCCCTTTTTCTCCTCTTACACTGAAGCCATATTATTTAAAGGCATAGTACTCTCTTAGTGCACGTAAACTTTTGACTTTGTAGAAAGTAATACAAATGCCTAAAAACATTCTCAACTTTCATTCTGGCATTTGGCAAATATAAATAATTTTGGTTCCCAATTGACTGAAAACAGGAAATGTTTATTCTGATTTCATGTCAGCTAGTGAAAAAAATAGATATATTTTTCAGATAGTGTATGTAAACGTCTCATTTCAACTGTATATACAGCGCTACAATTTGGTGCTTTGTGGACTTATTGACACCATGTAATCATCTGACACCTTCTGATTTCTTTGTCAATAGAATGAACAACGTTTTTTGTTTAATGAAGTCATCTTCAGCAAATATATACAGTGCATGATGATCAGGAGAAGGGATCATCCTCTAACTGAAGAGGATACACAAAGTCACACAGTAAAGATTGTCATAACTTATTTTGCCATGAACAATAGTCTTCAGAGAATCACATGGTCCTTTCTTTGGCCCCTGGTCATCGGTCCCTGTAATTATTTTAAGGGCCCTGCTTGAGCTCGGATATAGTATATAGTTCATAACTGAGGAAACATGGCGGGCTGAATAAAAAAATGAAGATATCTCAATAAGCAAATAAAAACTATGATTTTTTGCAAGATGCCACAGTGAGAATATTTATCCCTCTTCTCAATCTAGTTATACATGTCAGACTGGATTGTGATGTCATGATTGCACACTGATTAAAAATATAAACACAACACTTCTGTTTTTGCTCCCATTTTTAATGACCTGAACTCAAAGATCTAAAGGGGTGTTACATGCAGCGATATCACTGGTGAAAGCACCCGCCCACGTCGTTTGTGCGTCACGGGCAAATCGCTGCCCGTGGCGCACAAAATCAGTAGGAGCCGTCATATGGACTTACCTGCCTAGCGAAGTCGCTGTTGCCGGCGAACCGCGTCCTTTCTAAGGGGGCGGTTCGTGCGCCGTCACAGTGGCGTCACTAAGCGGCCACCCAATAGAAGCAGAGGGGCGGAGATGAGCGGCCATAACATGCCGCCCACCACCTTCCTTCCTCATTGCCGGCGGCCGCAGGTAAGCTGCAGTTCGTCGTTCCCGAGGTGTCACACGTAGCGAAGTGTGCTGCCTCGGGAACGACAAACAACCTGCGTCTTCAACAATCAACGATTTTATGAAAATGAACGACGTGTCAACAATCAACGATAAGGTAAGTATTTTTGATCGTTAACGGCCGTTCGTTGGTTTCACACGCAACGACGTCGCTAACGATGCCGGATGTGCATCACGGAATCTGTGACCCCGGCGATATATCGTTAGATACGTCGTTGCGTGTAACGGGGCCTTGAGACTTTTTCTACATAGACAAAAGGCCTTTTTCTCTCAAATATTGTTCACAAATTTGTCCATATCTGTTATTGACCACTTTTCCTTTAACAAGATAATCCATACAACTCACAGTTGTGACATATCAAGATGCTGGTTAGCCAGCATGATTATTGCACAAGTGTGCCTTAGGCTGGCCAGCATGATTATTTAACAGGTGTTCCTTAGGTTGGTCAACATGATTATTGCACAGGTGTTCCTTAGGCTGGCCAGCATGATTATTTAACAGGTGTTCCTTAGGCCGGTCAACATGATTATTGCACAGGTGTTCCTTAAACTGGCCAGCATGATTACTGCACAGGTGTGTCTTAGGCTGGCCACAATAAAACAACAACGAAAAGAAAAGCGATCAGACATCCAATGCAAGTAAATATATATTTTTATTAGTGCAAGTGCATGGCATAGGGATAGGCATAAAGAGAGGGCATACAACGGTGGTGTCAATTCATCATAAAAATGCTGACAGTGCTAATAGTACCACTGGTGGCGGAGAGTGTCCGGGGAATGCATCAGACAATGGTAATAACCTCCATATTAAATCCCCTACCATGGGGTATAACACATATATCAATGTCTATCAATTCCACAGAAACACCCCACCAACCAGCGGCCAAACAGGTCAAAATACCCATACCAATGTATGTAAAGAATCCACCATGAACATCATAGTACACTCACCGGAGCCCCCCACCCGACGGACGTCAGTTTCGGCGGATGCCTGCGTCAGGGGTGGTGCCATACAAAGAAAATGTCGTGATATAAAAAGAGACCCACTTCCTTACAATGGGCACTTCAGGTTTACAGGCCATCATGCACGTCTCTATCCAGGGACAACGTGGAGCCTCCCAATTTTTGGCTGCCCTGGCAAAGGGCTATACTGAAATAGACCCACTTCCTTACAATGGGCACTTCAGGTTTACAGGCCATCATGCACGTCTCTATCCAGGGACAACGTGGAGCCTCCCAATTTTTGGCTGCCCTGGCAAAGGGCTATACTGAAATAGACCCACTTCCTTACAATGGGCACTTCAGGTTTACAGGCCATCATGCACGTCTCTATCCAGGGACAATGTGGAGCCTCCCAATTTTTGGCTGCCCTGCCTAAGGGCTATACTACAATAGACCCACTTCCTTACAATGGGCACTTCAGGTTTACAGGCCATCATGCACGTCTCTATCCATGTTTATGCGCAGGCGCCTTGGGAGCGATGTGCGTCTCCTTGCTGCCCCGCTGTCTTCCTCGTGTGATGTCCGCTCACGTGACGGCCGCGTGATGCGCACACGTGGCGGTCATGTGACCGGAAGCGTCGGACGGGAAGTACGCGAGGCTGGCGGCGAGCGACCTTCGTTGTCCGGGTTACTGCATACGTCACCAAACTAATACTCGGCGCTAATTGGTTGACGCATTCTTTTTAAACCACGTGTCCCCTCACTTTGTACACGCCCCCTGACGAAGGCTTCTCGCCGAAACGGCCGTCGGGAAGGACGCGGACAACACCCACTGACCACCAATTTTCAGGTATAGTGTTTACCATGTGTGCGCCATGATTGGGGTATGGTCTCCCTTTATATAGGCACCTGAGCTATAATAGCGGACCCATACTATTAAGATATGGGAAAAAGTCCCCTTCTATGTAGCATACATGGTGATATAGCCCCTTTCTATTAGTATGACATGGTCATGTACAATCTATGTTATTTGTGATCACAGTCTGGTAATGAGGCTAACCGTGGCTGCTATAAAGTGAGATTTACTTAGACTGTGTATATTTCAATGATCACACCATTTCTTTGTACACTGTGGGATTCCCTTGTTAAATACCAACATACTGGTAGCAGGTGGACATCTTTGATGGTTGGGAGATGTGGGGAAATTTTTCCTCCTTTTGGGGATATCATTAAATTTGTGACATCTCTTTCTATATATCCCTCTAGCTAAGGTCTTTGACACCTAGTATGTCAGCTTTTGATTGACATTAATACATGCAAAGCACATAGTGTATTTTTTAAAAAAAATATACATTCTGAGATTCTGTGTACTTAAATGAACACTCTGAGGGATATAATGGCAATCTCCCCCTTCCTTTTGGATGTTATAGTCCACTCTGGTAAATAATAATAAAAAGATATTTTTCAAAAATCTCCCAAATTGGGGTATATTATCAAGGGTCTCCCATGTGTACTAGGGATTGGAGTTAATTGGTTTGTATATTGATGTATCAATACTTTTTGATATGCTGGCTGTATATAGTCAGTGTCTGTTGTCTGTGGCCTCACTTGTATTGTGCCGCCCTGCACCTACCCTCAATAAAGATCTCACCTTTTGCACTTTGGATGTCGGTCGTATTGTTCTCTTTTTGTTTGGTTAAATAATTGCGACTTATCCTCAGTCCCCATCCAGGTCCTTACACATATTATTATGTTATTTATAATTGCAACTGGTAAATCATGGTGTGGCTGTGGTTTTCTTTGATCATCATGCACGTCTGTATGCAGGGGCATTGGTGAACCTCACAATTTTGGACTGCCCTGGCAAAGGAAAATACTACAAAGACTCACTTCCTCAAAATGGGCACATTAGACTCAAGAGGCCTTCATGTACGTCTCTTCTCAGGGACATCGGAGTGCCACACAATGTTTTCACGTAAAATCTTTCATGTATTAATCTCAAAAAGTAACATACACCAGCTCTATCTCACTATTGGGTATGTGCCCTTAACATTTCTGCCATGAAAAATCATTTTGGGGTCATTTTGGAAGGTTTTCTGGTGAGTCCGTAAAAATGGCGTGAAACGCGGACAAAATTGTTCACAGCTGTGACTTTTGAGTGATAAATGCTTCAAGGGGTCTTCCCCATGCTGTTGCCATGTCATTTGAGCACTCTTCTGAGACTTTTGTGACATTTTTAGGGTTTCTCCATGCTGCCGGGGGTCATTTCACAAAAATACTCGGGTCTCCCATAGGATAACATTGGGCTCGTTGCTCGGCCCGAGTACACGAGTATCTTGGGAGGCTCGGCCCGAGCTTTGAGCACCCGAGCTTTTTAGTACTCGCTCATCACTAATTTTGGGGGCTGTTCGAGATCGAACTAGAACTCGAGCTTTTTGCAAAAGCTCGATAGTTCTAGATACGTTCGAGAACGGTTCTAGCAGCAAAAAGCAGGGCTTTTTACAGCTACAGTGTGCAGGAGCCATCGCTGGCAGCCTGCCAGAAGCTGGTAACCAAGATAGACATCGGGTATCCAACCAAAGCGCTTTGGTTAGTAACCCGATGTTTATCCTAGTTACGTGCAGGAAGCCCACACTTCCCCGCTCAGCTCGCTCCGCCCCCTCCTGCCCATGGCATGTACACATACACACACACACACACACACACACACATGGTCCCGCTCGGCTTACCTGCGGTGATGAAGTCCCGCCATCCTGACCTCAGCGCTGTCACTGTCCTCCATGGCCACCGCTTGTCACATCACCTTCTTTCGCTTCCGACCCGAGACTGACTAGCGGTGACGTCACGGGCCTCTCGCGATACTTGGTGTGAAGGCGCCGGTCATTGAACTCAGTAACAGGGGCTGTCAGTGTGCTGGAGATCAGCGCAGGTAATGTACCTCGCTGACAGCAGCACTTGTCGTCCCCTGCAGTGACCTGGGCTGACCCATTGATGTTAGCTCAGGTCACTGCACTGCTCTCCCAGCCAATGGGGAACATTCTGCTCTTCATTGACTGGGACAGTGTGGATCGTCATGGCAACCCCTTGGATTACACCAGACCTGGATTTGTTTTTCTTTCTAATAAATTGGTTAAAGAGGGAATGTTTTGGGGAGTGTTTATTCAAATAAAAATGTGTTTGTCGTCTATTTTTTTTTATTACTGACTGGGTTGGTGATGTCGGGTATCTGATAGACGCCTGACCTCACCAACCCCAGGGCTTGATGCCAGGTGACATTACACATCTGGTATTAACCCCATATATTACCCCGTTTGCCACCGCACCAGGGCGCGGGATGAGCTGGGGCGAAGCACCAGGATTGGCGCATCTAATGGATGCGCCACTTCTGGGGCGGCTGCGGCCTGCTATTTTTAGGCTGGGGAGAGCCCAATAACCATGGACCTCCCTAGTCTGAGAATATCAGACCCCAGCTGTCTGCTTTACCTTGGCTAGTGATCCAATTTTGGGGGGACCCCTACGTGTTTTTTTTTTTAATTATTTATTTAATTTAAAATAACAGGAGAGTGGGACATTATGTGTCTTTCTGCCATTATAATGACAGAAAAGACTGATATGAAGTGCACAAGCACAAGAAAATCACCAGAGCGCTCTACGCTGTGAAAAGCAGTAGAAAATGGCACTGGAGTGAACATGTGACCGCCTCATGTAGGATGAAGCTATGGATCCTGGGTAAATTTATGCATTTACACTCATTCACTTTTTTTGCAGTACACAAAAAAAACGGAAGGCACACGGATGACAAACAGATGACATACGGACCGTCTACGGAACGGAAACGGATGCCACACGGATGCACCCGTGAAAAAAAACGGACTGTTTTTTGCAGACCACAAAAATGGATCGGTCGTGTTAATGTAGCCTTATTCTGATCTGCCATTTATAAACAGCAGGCAGAAATAAGTGAATAGCGCCCCCCAGCGTCAGAAAATCTCCGGGGTTTCAGGGCTAGCTGAGACCCTGGAGATCATGATTCAGGACGGTTTTTCCGGTCCCCGCTCACGTGATCACAGGTATACACCATACACCGATGACACAGTAAAACGGTAAAAAATTATTTATCTCCCATCTAGCATGAACAAACACTTCTCCACTTCTTCTCCACTTCTTCTCCACTTCTCCACTTCTTCTCCACTCTTTCTCCACTTTTTCTCCACTTTTTCTACATTTTTTCTCCCCTTTTTCTCCACTTTTTCTCCACTTTTTCTCCATTTTTTCTCCATTTTTTCTCCACTTTTTCTCCATTTTTTCTCCACTTTTTCTACATTTTTTCTCCACTTTTTCTACATTTTTTCTCCACTTTTTCTCAACTTTTTCTACATTTTTTCTCCACTTTTTCTCCACTTTTTCTACACTTTTTCTACACTTTTTCTACACTTTTTCTCCATTTTTTTCTCCATTTTTTCTCCACTTTTTCTCAACTTTTTCTACATTTTTTCTACATTTTTTCTCCACTTTTTCTCCACTGTTTCTCCACTTTTTCTACATTTTTTCTCCACTTTTTCTACATTTTTTCTCCACTTTTTCTCCATTTTTTCTCCACTTTTTCTCCACTTTTTCTACATTTTTTCTCCACTTTTTCTACATTTTTTCTCCACTTTTTCTACATTTTTTCTCCACTTTTTCTCCACTTTTTCTCCACTTTTTCTACATTTTTTCTCCACTTTTTCTCCACTTTTTCTCCACTTTTTCTCCACTTTTTCTACATTTTTTCTCCAATTTTTCTCCACTTTTTCTCCACTTTTTCTCCACTTTTTTTCCACTTTTTCTCCGTTCTTTTTCTCCATTCTTTTTCTATGGTCGGTCTACCCATTAGCTCTGCCATGCATAGTGCAGCTCTCCACCTACTGCACATGTTACTTTATTATTGACATCTCTTTCGTACCAGAGCTGTCTAAGCCTACTCTGACCCCATATTTGTCATTACTATATTGTCCTTGTACTGTATTATGACATTTGTATCATGTGTTTCATTTCTTGTTCGAGTTTATGTTATTGTTCTCTCACTCTGATGTGATACTGATTATTGTCATTTTTCATGATTACATGCAGATAAGTCCAATCTGACGAAGGCTCAGGCCAAAACGTCATTTGTAACTTGTTTTGGACAAAAATATATATGCTTATGAAAAATGTTTTTTTCTTAATACGGACCAATAAAGAGTGATTTTGCATTACTATCCGTTGTGACTTACTGACTTAGTCTGGGAGATTTAGAGTGCCGAGGTTACTCAGTAATTTTATCTATTATTACCTCTGAGCACCTATATACCAGTGAGCAGAGCTTCCTCTACAGTAGTTCTCCTGATTAGGCATGCCCTTACTGTTACGAGGGGGACCCGGGGAAGCGTGCCAAGATGGGAAATGGACAGCTTCCGCCGGTCAAGGTCCACTGTGCGTTGTAAGGGACTGCTGCTATGGTCAGGAAAGATTGAGCGGGTTGCTACTAGTGATCGTCTGGAATGTCACAGACGATCTATGTACACCGGCCCGCCCTAACCCGTGAGGGTTGTATGGCTCGGGGCTTCTCGATCGGTGTACCTGTTGCACGGGGACGCACAGAGGTGCCTACGCACGTGTGCCAGCGGGAGTCACAGGATATGGCACGAGGGTAGCACAGAGGTGCCCACGCACGTGTGCTTTCAATAACCAGGTGAGTCCAGTGGAGACTCGAGGAGCTCACCTGGGACAGGAACACGGCCTGTTAAAGGAGATACTGCCGGAGCAGCAAGGCAGGAACACGGCCTGCAAACCAGGTGCTGCCTGAGCAGCAAGGGCAAAGCCCACAAAAGACAATAATGCCTGAGCAGTGGCGTGGCAGCACGCTGCCAGACATCCAAACATAGAAGGACGGTCGCGCGCCGCCATGATGGCAGGGGGAGCATTTAAGGAGGTGTAGCTCCACCCAAGGGCGGTCGCGAGATGGACGTGACCCAATCAGGATTCGTGACGTCTTGGCCCGGCCAGTCAAGATTCAGCACACCACCAGCCTCATTATCGGGCCGTGTGCTATCAGTGAGCGTATCAGAAGACGTCACGTGGGGCACATACTCATCTTCCTGCCTCTGGGTCATAAAGGCGGGATCCTCAGTTTCACAATGTGCAGAGATAAGGGACGTCTTGCTGCTTCCCTGAGTATCCATCCTTTGCACACTGCGCAACCTCCCCGACCCTCTGTGATGCTGAGCAGGAGGGCTCGTGGCAGACAATGGATGGGAGACCACTCCATTCCTTGCAAGGGGAGAACCACTAGGTGTCACCCTTCTGCTGTGTCTCTAAGGAGGCAGCTCCTGCAGACTGCACAGTCTCCCAGACCTTTGGTGCTGCTGAGCAGGAGGGCTCACGGCAGACAAGGAATGGGGGACCACCTCATTCCTTGCAACAGGAGAGCCACGAGGTGTAACACCTTACCTCATGAGCAGGGCATTGCAGCTTTGGTAGCAACCATTACGACATGCTGCTGTGGACCCGGGGAGAGTGAGTGCAGATTCATTGCACCCGCACTCCTCACATGAAGGATCCGCACTCCTAGAAAATGGGGGATACGTTCCCTGAGTGTCTCCCCCCCATATTCTAGACGGTCCAGAGTCGTCGTGGGACCCCTTTATTTTTTTTCTTACAATAAATTGGTGAAAGAGGAAATGTTTTGGGGACTGTTTTTTCAAATAAATTTCTTTTGTCGATTTTTTGTTTTTGTTAGTACTGACAGTTTATGATGTTGGGTATCTAATAGACGCCATGACATCACAAACTGCTGGGCTTGATCTCAGGTGACTTTACAGCTAGTATCAACCTGATTTATTACCCCGTTTGCCACTGCACCAGGGCACGGGATGAGCTGGGGTGAAGCGCCAGGATTGGCGCATCTAGTGGATGCGCCACGTCTGGGGTGCCTGCGGCCTGCTATTTTTAGGCTGTGAAGGCCCAATAACTATGGACCTTCCCACCCTGAGAATACCAGACCACAGCTGTCCGCTTTACCTTGGCTGGTGATCCAATTTGGAGGGGACCCTACTTTTTTTGTGTAATTATTAATATTTATAAAATAATTATAAAAAAAGAGCCTGGGGGGACCCCCACATTGGATCCCCAACTACGGTAAAGCTGCCAGCTGTGGTTTTCAGGCTACAGACGTCTGCTTTACCCTAGCTGGCTATCAAAAATGGGGGGACCCAACGTCATTTTTTTTTTTAACTATTTTTTAAATAGAAAAAATTAATGGGCTTCCCTGTATTTTGATTGCCAACCAAGGTAACGATAGGCAGATGGGGGTGGCAACCCATAGCTGTCTGCTTTATCTGCGCTGAGAATCAAAAATAGCGCTACGTCATTTTTTTTAAAGATTTATTTTTACAGCACTGTGATGTCCAGCAATCAAAATACAGGGAAGCCCATTTTATTTTTAGTTATTTAAATAAATAATTAAAAAAAATATGTATGGGCTCCCGCTGCATTTTTTTGTATTGCTAGCTAAGGGTAATCCAAGCAGCTACTGGCTGCTAACCCCCACTGCTTGGTGTTACCTTCACTGGCAATGGAAAATCCAGGGAAGCATTTTTTAATTTTTTGGCCAAAAAACTACAAAAAAAGGACGTGAGCTTCGCCATATTTTTGTATGCTAGCCAGGTATAGCAGGCAGGTGCTGGAAGAGTTGGATACAGCGCCAGAAGATGGCGCTTCTATGAAAGTGCCATTTCCTGAGGCGGCTGCAGACTGCAATTTGCAGCAGTGGGGCCCAGAAAGCTCAGGCCAACCTGTGCTGCGTATTCCAATCCCCAGCTGCCTAGATGTACCTGGCTGGACACAAATTTTTTTTTTTTTTTTATTAGAAATAAAACAAAAAAATACATTTACAGACTCCATCTTTATTATAAAAAATTCCTTAGTCTGACGTAGTCCACGGGTAGAGCATTGTCAGCTCTGCTTCATCACTTTGTACAGACAAGCGTCTTTACAGAGTGAGCAGCAGGTTGACAGTAACAGTCAAAGTTCAACCCATGGCTAAGCCATGGACTTGGGTGAACCCTGACATCACTGTGAACATGGCCGATAACTGTCGAAGAAGACTGCTGGGTGACGAGCAGTGCAGTGAATACCTCCAAAAGTTCATAGGACCTTCCATGATGTCATATCCATGTGACCAGTCTGTAAGCCAATGTCTGTACAACATTCACACTAGACTGGTCACATGGCTATGACATCATGGAAGGCACTGTAGTTAGTGGTGGTTACCCAGGGGCACAGCAATGATTAGATGCAGAAGCAGAAGCGACCGGAGACAGAGTCTGCAGGATGCGTCGTGGGACCTGTAAGTAGTAGTGTTTTTTAATAATGTGCTTTTTTTTACAGCCTCTGGACCCGAACTGTAACACGAGCTTCCCAGGAAAGTTTGTGTTTAGGATCGTGTGCACGAACACTATGTGTTCGGTACGGCAACCAAACTTTACAGTTCGGGTTCGCCCATCACTAATTACTAATTATTAATATTAAGCAAAAAAATAAATGCTGTATATATTATAAATATATATGCAATTTATTGATGGTCAGTTATAATCAGTTATATGTATCCTATATTTATTTGATGCAAATTCCTACAATTTGGGTGCGAATTTGGTGAACATTTGTTGTTAATGTGAAATAGTCAATCAAAAAAAACAAATAGAAAAACCAACACATATAGCCAGTAAATAAAATGTAAATTTTATTAGAATTAATTAATTAAAATACAAGGTGCGGAAAAGTCATTGAAAAAGAAGCAGCACAGCAGGGGGAGAAGTAAAAATGAAAAAAAATTCAGCTGCACAGAAGATACCAGTAAATGGATCACATATACCACTGGGATATTAAATAAATAAATAAATCACAAGTGTGAATCAATCCAATACCAATGGAAATGAGACACAGAATTCAGATAGAATATGGCAAGTTCAAAATGTAATGGTATAACAAACAGTGTCATAAAGAACAAACAAGGCATATAGTACCTAGTGGCATCTCCTCCTGTTGGTGCTGGCGCTTTGAAGAAGGCTAACGAAACGTGCGTCGGGGTGGAGGAACCGTACACCTACACTACTTACCACTGATTATTTATTTATTTATTTAGATCAGTTTTGTGCTTTTGGACTTTGTCCTTTTTGTATTTGGAGTTGGAGCTAGGCATTAGTAGGGAACTGATTATTTATATCTTTAATACATATCTGATATTTGCACATTTTTACTTACATGCAGTTATTTATTGGGCAGTTTATTGATTGATTATAGTTATATTTACATCCAGAAAATTTTCTATAGATACTTGCTCTTCTTTTTAACAGTGTTTTGTAATTCAATTTTTCCATCATGCTAGTTTGGTTTATGCTGGCCCTTAACAATGCACAGTCCATCACATTTTCTGTACATTCTCTTTCTTTATGTTTTTACACATTTATTCATAAAAATGATTTTAATTTTATCCTTGTATTTGCTCCAATTCTTGTAGATCTACTATAATCTACTTCTTGTGACCATAATGTTGAGCTTTGGGAGCTTTAGGGTATAGGAAGGAATTAAAAGGTTTTTCTCCTTTATACTGTATGACTACATTTTTGTATTATGTATTAATGCAATGCTGAATAAATCACAATGTTTTTAAAAATTTGTTTCCAGTTTTTCATCCATTGCAGATCATTGCATGTCCATCTATATTTATATGACTTTTTTTTCTTGTGTTTCATTTTTGATGTTGAGGAAAGTATTTGTTAATGTGGTAAATCACGCTCAATACAATGATTGCTCATAAATCCAACTTGTCACCAATGTCACCAAGTAAATTTATTTCTAAAGGTGATATTGACATGAATGTCTCACCAGATGTCAGCAACAAACCATCCGAACCACACAGGAAAAGAAATCAAACCATAGCTGTCCATAAATTGTTATGTATAAAGAGAAATGACAGACGTAAAAGGATTGAATTCATGAATTAATAGCGGTGCAACAAAACATGGAAAGTCATGACACAGCTGAAATCTATCAGTAATTATAAAGGAATCCTGCCACTTACTGAAAAAAATTAACAGTTGGTACAACTGATGGCCTATAAATAAGTAGCTCGTGTCCCAGGTGCTACACAAGAAACATCTCATGATGGTTAAAACCAGTGAGCTGTCTCAAGACCTAGGCAACCTTATTGTTGTAAAACACATTGATGACATTGGTTGTAGATTGATTTCTAAACTACTGAAGGTTTTAGTGATCACTGTTGGGGGCCATAATCCAAAAGTGGAAAAAAACATAATGTCACCATAAATCATCCATGACCAGATGCTGCCTCCAAGATTTCAGATAGAAGAGTATAATATACTTTCAGAAGAGTTGCTCAAGAGCAAAGGGCTACCTGTGGAGAGCTACAGAAAGATCTGGAATCAGCATGGAAAAAAAGTTTCAAAGAAAACAATTAGGAATTCATTCACTCCTCATGGCCTGTAAGCACGCTCCTGCATGCACGCTCACCACACAGGACTCCATTTTTTAACAAAAAGCAGGTGTAAGATTTGCTCAACAATATTTAGACAAGTCTGTGAAATATCGGTAGAATATAGTCTGGTCAAAGGAGACCAAAATTGAACTCTTTGAGTTCTGGATCCTAAAGTCCTGGAGACTGGTGTGGATCATTTACTATAATGTATACTTACTTCTATTTGATTTTATATCCTTATATATTTAATTCATGGATCACGGATTTAGTTTTTTTCTATACAGTCAAGACTAGATTCATTCTGCTTTATATGATTGTATTCAGCTACACTAAGGTACTTGCACTTTATATATATGATTAATATGATCATGTTCAAACATGTTTTTGCATTTGCACTTTATATATATTTATGATTTTTTTATTGTTTTTTTTATTGTATTTACGTAATATTATTCATATGATTTGGATCTCCTGAGATATATAATTTACAGCATCTTTTATACTAAATTCTAAGCAGTTAAGTTTTATAAATTTATATGTATGTATAGGTATTATTTGATTATTCTACTATAAAGCTTTGCACAGAAATTCTTGGCATCCAGACCTAATTTATACGTTTCTACTTCTCTTTGTGAGCTGCAATGAATAAGATGCTCTTGTAGTCAGTGAGGTCGCTCACACCCGTTCTCTTCTTAACCTGACGGTCATCAATGACAAAACCTTCGGCAATCAGAGCTTTTTTGACCACATCCTCATCATAACTGAACATATGGAACTTGTCTTTCCCGATCATAATATACGTGCCATCTAAAATCGCCAAAACTATGAGGTATCCTCCAGGTTTCAGTAACTTTGAGACCTTCCTAAGATAATTTTCAAATTCATCTTGATTTTTGCTAATGAATTCAAAGAACCAAGTAATGAGGATACAATCGGCCGGTGGTAGAGTTATCGGATCTACGATATTGTCATTCTTGAGGTCACATTTCATAACATGTCGAAGGGATGATCTCACTTTTCCACCCTTTTCCTGAAACTGGTCACTGAAATTGAAACATGAAGAAAATGATTGTATCACAGCCATTGCAAATTGCAAAACATTAGAGCCCAATGGTTAGCACTAGTGTTGAGTGAGTAGTTGACTATTTGTACTCGCAATGCTGTTAGCAAGAACTGTCCGCTACTCACATATTCGTTACGAGTAATGGGAGCAATGTAAGTTAATGGGAAATACTCGCTTGGTAGCGAGTAAAAGGCCATTTACACGCTGTGACATTGCTAACGATATATCGTCAGGGTCAGGGTGTTTGTGACGCATATCCGGCATCGTTAACGACATTGTAGCGTGTGACAGGCTGGAGCGACCTAAACGTTCGCAAAAGAGGCAAAAAACATTTGTCTTGGAGAGGTCGTTTAATTACCAAAAATCGTTGTCTGGTTAGTAGTGATGTTGTTCCCCATTTCTGCGGCATCACACATCGCTATGTGTGACACCGCAGGAGCGACGAACATCTCCTTAACTCCGTCCACCGACAATAAGGAAGGAAGGAGGTGGACGGCATGTTCCAGACGCTCATCTCCACCCCTACTCTACTATTGGACGGCTGCCGTGTGACGTCGCTGTGACGCCACACAAACCGCCCCCTTAGAAATGAGGCGGTTCACCGCCAACAACGACGTCACAGGGAAGGTAAGTCCGTGTGATGGGTGTTAGGGATAATTTGCACCACGGGCAGCGATTTGCCCGTGATGCACAACTGACGGGGGCGGGTACGCTCGCTAGCGATATTGGTACCGATAAAGCAGTGTGAAAGTACCCTTTACGCAAAAGCCATACTATTCTCTTGTTGGGTTACTCGCTACTTATTGAGTATTTTCCATTAAATTACATCGCACCCGCTACTCGTAACAAATATGTGAGTAGTGGACAATACTCGCTAACAGCATAGCGAGTACGATTAGTCAACTACTCGCTCAACACTAGTTAGCACTGGACTTTTGGTTTTCAATTTTTGACCAAAGGTTTGAAGTGAACCAAGATTCATGCACTGGGTTTTGGTTTAAAAGCTATGTTCACACTGTATTTGAGTGACTATGTGTGATGCATGCCCTGGGAGCGCCAGTACTATGCATATACTAAAAGTATCCATAAGGTGACATTCATTCAACGGGGCAAAAACAGTGCAATTTTGGTTTCTTTTAGAAAACCCTTTTTTTTGTCAAGTTCAATATTTATTTAAGAAGTTTTACTTTACGAAGGGAAAAATAGAGAAACTGTTGTAAACAATGTATCCTGTAGAGTGGGGTCACCAAATAAAAAGGGTGATAATAGGGATAAGGAGGGGGAATGAACTGGAAAATATTACATCGGCAACAATATTCTAGTGAAAATAATAAATATGCAGTTTGTGATAATTTCAAAATGTGGTAAGTCGACCACTACTGGCAAAACAGGGGCACGTTCCAGAGAAGAAATGTGTCATTTTGGGGTGAGATGATAAGCATCTGATTCTTGATTACCAAAAACTATTGATCTGGCGTGTCAGACCAATGGAATAGAGGGAAGTCAGACCTGCATCACTTCACCCCTTTATGGCAAGATTTCGATACACTTGCATTGGTGTCTCCAGTATTGTGGCAAGACACTTCTCTGAAATTTAGATGTCCATAAGTAACTGGAAGGGTGACCATATTTTCTGATTGTGGGGCCTGTTCTCAAGCTTATAGCAATAGCTAAATATGCGGATATAGAAGAGTGCCTGATATGTAAGAGTTAGAGCCACTGGGCATTTGAGGAACCAATGTTCTGTAAAAATGGCCCTGATATCAATGGCTAATTAACAGAGGTATCCTTCCTAATCTGATACTGATATTAAAATGGTCTGTATATGTATATATTTTTTTTATGAACTTGGATTGTAGCATCTGTAAATACCCCTGATGAACCTCCAAACTGAGCGGAGAAACGCGCGTTGGGTTGTCTGCTATATAGAATGTTTTGTATCAAATGTTTTCTAGGTGATCTTTATGCTCTCAATGAAATTAACTGAAGAGCCGCATCTTTAGTCTTAATAGATGTTTATCTATCATTCATATTCCCTAATCTGTTGTGACATGACTATTTATTACCCGGTGGTTTAAACCAACCGTCTTTTCGTTTTAGTTGGATAAGTATCATCCTTGGGACTGATCAGTCTCTCGTATATGATACAGTCAGGGCCAGAAATATTTGGACAGTGACACAAGTTTTGTTATTTTAGCTGTTTACAAAAACATGTTCAGAAATACAATTATATATATAATATGGGCTGAAAGTGCACACTCCCAGCTGCAATATGAGAGTTTTCACATCCAAATCGGAGAAAGGGTTTAGGAATCATAGCTCTGTAATGCATAGCCTCCTCTTTTTCAAGGGACCAAAAGTAATTGGACAAGGGACTCTAAGGGCTGCAATTAACTCTGAAGGCGTCTCCCTCGTTAACCTGTAATCAATGAAGTAGTTAAAAGGTCTGGGGTTGATTACAGGTGTGTGGTTTTGCATTTGGAAGCTGTTGCTGTGACCAGACAACATGCGGTCTAAGGAACTTTCAATTGAGGAGAAGCAGAACATCCTGAGGCTGAACAAAAAGAAAAAAATCCATCAGAGAGATAGCAGACATGCTTGGAGTAGCAAAATCAACAGTCGGGTACATTCTGAGAAAAAAGGAATTGACTGGTGAGCTTGGGAACTCAAAAAGGCCTAGGCGTCCACGGATGACAACAGTGGTGGATGATCGCCGCATACTTTCTTTGGTGAAGAAGAACCCGTTCACAACATCAACTGAAGTCCAGAACACTCTCAGTGAAGTAGGTGTATCTGTCTCTAAGTCAACAGTAAAGAGAAGACTCCATGAAAGTAAATACAAAGGGTTCACATCTAGATGCAAACCATTCATCAATTCCAAAAATAGACAGGCCAGAGTTAAATTTGCTGAAAAACACCTCATGAAGCCAGCTCAGTTCTGGAAAAGTATTCTATGGACAGATGAGACAAAGATCAACCTGTACCAGAATGATGGGAAGAAAAAAGTTTGGAGAAGAAAGGGAACGGCACATGATCCAAGGCACACCACATCCTCTGGAAAACATGGTGGAGGCAACGTGATGGCATGGGCATGCATGGCTTTCAATGGCACTGGGTCACTTGTGTTTATTGATGACATAACAGCAGACAAGAGTAGCCGGATGAATTCTGAAGTGTACCGGGATATACTTTTAGCCCAGATTCAGCCAAATGCCGCAAAGTTGATCGGACGGTGCTTCATAGTACAGATGGACAATGACCCCAAGCATACAGCCAAAGCTACCCAGGAGTTCATGAGTGCAAAAAAGTGGAACATTCTGCAATGGCCAAGTCAATCACCAGATCTTAACCCAATTGAGCATGCATTTCACTTGCTCAAATCCAGACTTAAGACGGAAAGACTCACAAACAAGCAAGACCTGAAGGCTGCGGCTGTAAAGGCCTGGCAAAGCATTAAGAAGGAGGAAACCCAGCTTTTGGTGATGTCCATGGGTTCCAGACTTAAGGCAGTGATTGCCTCCAAAGGATTCGCAACAAAATATTGAAAATAAAAATATTTTGTTTGGGTTTGGTTTATTTGTCCAATTACTTTTGACCACCTAAAATGTGGAGTGTTTGTAAAGAAATGTGTACAATTCCTACAATTTCTATCAGATATTTTTGTTCAAACCTTCAAATTAAACGTTACAATCTGCACTTGAATTCTGTTGTAGAGGTTTCATTTCAAATCCAATGTGGTGGCATGCAGAGCCCAACTCGCCAAAATTGTGTCACTGTCCAAATATTTCTGGACCTAGCTGTATAGCTGTATGTGACTTATAAAACTGTATGGATGGTTTTAGCGATAGTATCTGACATTTTTGACTCAACTTGAATGAATGTATGGATGTAGGTCATCGTTTTGTCTGCTAAAATATTGCATGGATGTTACTCATGATCTTTCAATTTGTTCATGTTTGTGTCTGTATTAAGCTTTATGTTGTCCACTGGATTGTTATTTGTGATGTGATGTCTTTTACCTCTGACCTTAATGTGATGTGATCACTGCCTTGTTGTTTCCTTTCAGAAGAACCGAATAATTAAGAATTCGGATCTGAGTGGATAAAGGTGGACCTTTTTTACAGACAGCTTAATTTTAATTTTCAGTAGACTAACATTTTAAAATAAAGTAGACGGAAGATATGGAATATTCTACATCTTTTCATATTGTTTGCACAGGACCAGTACAATATATTTCACCTTTTTCCTTCCAGTTCTGCATGATGTTTCGCTGCATGGTCCCACTCAAATGCTCCTGTACGTTCGTCCATCCATCTTTTCAGCTCCATCATGCATCTGTCATTGGCCTTCAGCATGATAATGTGATTGAAAAATTCACAGGCTGCATAGAGATGATGAATTGTGGAACTTACACTGAGCTCAATCAAGATGTCTCCTGTAATGTGACCTGTAAAAGAAAAAAGTCTAAATATTGTTATATGCATATAAGTGGTAAAAGTAGACTATACATTCTATCTTCTAAGCAGGTTATCCACTATATAAACAACCTCTTGCTAAATTAAGTCGGACCCCATGTAAAATACAAACACCATATAGTCACAATGGGCCTTCAGATGATCAGTGGCCACTATTGGGCTGTGCTGTCAATTCTTTTGGAAAAGTATTGGATAAAGGCAAGAAATGAGAATACAGCAGCCCAAAAAATGGCCGCTTTTTGGCTGCAAACCTCACATGGCCTAAATAAATTGAGCATAAGGTGATTTAATTTTAAAAGGGGACTACTTTGTTTAAAAGAGGTTGTCCATGTACTGGATAGCCCCTTTGAGGGTTCAGCAGACAATTAAAACATAACTCCCAAAATATATACACCCCATGTCATTCTTTTTTTTTAGTGTTTTATTTACTTTGCTTCCACCAGCATTCAGGCATCTTCCCCATGCCAAAAAGTTGTTGATTAGCTTCAGTCTTTCAACAAGATTTATTTATCATCTGAACAGCATCCAAACTCTGAACTTTAACATGCACTTCCATTAGAACTCCATGTTCGAGTTCAAGCACTGAACACTTGGTGCCTGGTACCTGAACTTTACAGTTTGGGTTCCATCATTCCTAATCCTCATTTTTTTTCTGTTATTACTCTTGCATCAATTAAGGATTCACTTTGCTAAGATCTCTCATTTCTTGAGTTAACTCCGAACTTGAACATGGACTTTTCGTGAGAACTCCATGTTCAGGTTTGAGCACTGGACACTTGGTGCCTGGTACCTGAACTTAACAGTTTGGGTTCCGTCATTACTAATCCTCATATTTCTTCAGTTATAACTCTTGTCTCAATTAAAGATTCATTTAGATAAGATCTCTCGTTTCTTGAGTTAACTCTGAACGTGATCATGGACATCCGTGAGAACTCCTTGTTCAGGTTCAAGCACTGGACACTTGGTGTCTGGTACCTGAACTGTACAGTTTGGGTTTCGTCATCCCTAATCCTCATCTTTCTTCTGTTATTACTCTTGTCTCAATTCAGGATTCACTTTGATAACACCTCTCATTTCTTGAGTTGACGCTTCAGTCGTTACACTTCCCTATATGGTGAAAAAAAATACACATCTTTAAGAGAACTTTTTTGTGCTGTTTGCCCTATTGAAGAGTATCTTTTAGATTCTATGATGTAACATAATTGTTCTGTTGACATGTCATCTAGTGATACATGAATCTACCAAAATTTATATTTGGTAATTTGCTTAAATTTAGCAAGAAAATGTGATTACCATCAAAGTTATTAGCTGAAAATTGAATATCCCTTAACTATGTTTTGTGGTCTCTCCAGATCTCAAGCAAAATAATTGTAAAATGTAAAAAAAAATGCAGCTTACCAACTGGTTCACTGATTTTTCCAACTTCTTTTTTCTGCCAAAAATATTACTCCAGATGGGGCGAATAATTAATAATTATATGGGTAGGCATTGTCACGCCACGTCCTGCCCATGCTCCACCCATTTGGGCTTAAAGCTTTTGGCATAAACACTTTATTATATCGGCCCCTAATTATTTATGCCTTTTAAATTAAAAACTACAACTTCTAAATTTTTCATTTTAGGATCTAATAGCATTTGGGTATTATTGTACATTTGGGTCTTAAAAGGTCTACAAAAGTATTAAAGGCTATGGAAAGTCCACTGCCAAAGGATACAAATATTGTGTATAAATTGTGCCCAAATAGTCATCTATTCAATAAAATGATGTAAGTGATCCACAAAACTCTTTGTATTGTCCATTCTTCCTAGAAGCAAGTTTGTATTTGTAGGTTCACAATGAATTTCTTTGTCCGTGCCTTGAAGCTGGTGGTAAATCTAATCATCAAAAAGGGAAGGAAAGAACTGCTTTCAAAATACCATATTGAAATAAATTCCTACATTCTGACTAATGCCCAATCTGTCCTATGGTCGGTCACCCCAAAGTCTGATTTATGGGGCGTTATTTGTGTGATTGGCTAATTATGTGTAGTATTGGTAGGGCTACCTTTGGAAGGGGCCAATAGCCAATGTGAAAACTGCAATATCATTTCAAATAAATAAATATACAGTTAGGTCCAGAAATCTTTGGACAGTGACACAATTTTCGCGAGTTGGGCTCTGCATGCCACCACATTGGATTTGAAATGAAACCTCTACAACAGAATTCAAGTGCAGATTGTAACGTTTAATTTGAAGGTTTGAACAAAAATATCTGATAGAAATTGTAGGAATTGTCACATTTCTTTACAAACACTCCACATTTTAGGAGGTCAAAAGAAATTGGACAAATAAACCAAACCCAAACAAAATATTTTTATTTTCAATATTTTGTTGCGAATTCTTTGGAGGCAATCACTGCCTTAAGTCTGGAACCCATGGACATCACCAAACGCTGGGTTTCCTCCTTCTTAATGCTTTGCCAGGCCTTTACAGCCGCAGCCTTCAGGTCTTGCTTGTTTGTGGGTCTTTCCGTCTTAAGTCTGGATTTGAGCAAGTGAAATGCATGCTCAATTGGGTTAAGATCTGGTGATTGACTTGGCCATTGCAGAATGTTCCACTTTTTTGCACTCATGAACTCCTGGGTAACTTTGGCTGTATGCTTGGGGTCATTGTCCATCTGTACTATGAAGCGCCGTCCGATCAACTTTGCGGCATTTGGCTGAATCTGGGCTGAAAGTATATCCCGGTACACTTCAGAATTCATCCAGCTACTCTTGTCTGCTGTTATGTCATCAATAAACACAAGCGACCCAGTGCCATTGAAAGCCATGCATGCCCATGCCATCACGTTGCCTCCACCATGTTTTACAGAGGATGTGGTATGCCTTGGATCATGTGCCATTCCCTTTCTTCTTCAAACTTTTTTCTTCCCATCATTCTGGTACAGGTTGATCTTTGTCTCATCTGTCCATAGAATACTTTTCCAGAACTGAGCTGGCTTCATGAGGTGTTTTTCAGCAAATGTAACTCTGGCCTGTCTATTTTTGGAATTGATGAATGGTTTGCATCTAGATGTGAACCCTTTGTATTTACTTTCATGGAGTCTTCTCTTTACTGTTGACTTAGAGACAGATACACCTACTTCACTGAGAGTGTTCTGGACTTCAGTTGATGTTGTGAACGGGTTCTTCTTCACCAAAGAAAGTATGCGGCGATCATCCACCACTGTTGTCATCCGTGGACGCCCAGGCCTTTTTGAGTTCCCAAGCTCACCAGTCAATTCCTTTTTTCTCAGAATGTACCCGACTGTTGATTTTGCTACTCCAAGCATGTCTGCTATCTCTCTGATGGATTGTTTCTTTTTTTTCAGCCTCAGGATGTTCTGCTTCACCTCAATTGAGAGTTCCTTAGACCGCATGTTGTCTGGTCACAGCAACAGCTTCCAGATGCAAAACCACACACCTGTAATCAACCCCAGACCTTTTAACTACTTCATTGATTACAGGTTAAGGAGGGAGACGCCTTCAGAGTTAATTGCAGCCCTTAGAGTCCCTTGTCCAATTACTTTTGGTCCCTTTAAAAAGAGGAGGCTATGCATTACAGAGCTATGATTCCTAAACCCTTTCTCCGATTTGGATGTGAAAACTCTCATATTGCAGCTGGGAGTGTGCACTTTCAGCCCATATTATATATATAATTGTATTTCTGAACATGTTTTTGTAAACAGCTAAAATAACAAAACTTGTGTCACTGTCCAAATATTTCTGGACCTAACTGTACATTCAACACAGAAACCTTATTTAGACTATAGGTCAACTTGTCTTCTGATGAAACATTGCCTTTAATAACATTTATAGAGGATCTTTACTATTGTCGTTCCCTACTTATCAGCTGGTTAGATGGGTGCTTCTCAATTCCAGTAACCCGATTAATGACAACCACTGTACATGTATGGCACTTGTTGGGAACATGTGTTTTGAGCAGGCTCAGGAGATGACCCTTCCCCATTCCCGGTAGATGATGGTCATAGTCTGCCTCTTATAGTACGGAGTGGAGTTAAACTCCATGTGCTGATATTAAGCTATTGAATGCCATTGTCAATCTATTAAAATTGCATTCACAGCATATGGAAATGGGCTCACCCATCAGTTGCCTCATGTGATGGGTTGCCATGAAAGCCGAATCTGCTGAAGACCAGTGATGAGTGGACCCATGGATATTCGGGTGTCCGAATCAGCACAAACTAAACAAAAATTCGAGTTTGATGTCCAACTTGACTAGGAACAACAAACCCCATACAAGTCAATGGGAACGAGAAGTTTGGAGCTGTAAAATGGCCATAGTAAGCGGTAGGGGGCTGCAAATGGATGTTAAATAGTAGTAAGAGCAGGATAGTTATTCATATTGGGATTCCCAGAGGGTTACGCTGCATTCAAACTCTTTTCCAGGCATGCTTATTAAGATTCGTCAAAATTCACTACTTCCCCTGCCCATCCTCTGTGCCAGTGATTGTGTTTGGTTGCAGACTGAATCTCGTGGTATAAAGAGGAATTAAAAACCGTGTTGCTTTTTGATGCTTTTTTTACCAGAAGGTGCAGAGTTGGTGCAGGAATTTGGGGTATAAATTCCAGCAACAAATCTGCATGTCCTGGGAAAACAAATACGCAGTTTATGTCCAGTTTTCTGCCAGGAGATGCAGGTTTGGTACAAAATTGTCTGCACTAGACTTCTGCACCAAATTGGCACAAAATCACACCGAAACGGGGTCAAAACCCGTGTATTTTTGCCAAGAGATGCAGAATTGGTGCTGAAATTTATACATCAAATTCTTGCACCAAATCTGCATTTCCTGGAAAAAAACTGCATCAAAACACAATGTATTTTGTGCCAAGAGATACAGCTTTGGTGCAGGAATTTGGTTTATAAATTCCAGCACCAAATCTGCAACTCTTGTAAAAAAAAAACCAAAATGCGTTTTTTGCCAGGAGATGCAGGTCTCATTAAAGTCAATGAGTTCATCTGAAGTGAGGTCACTGAGTTCAATGAGTTCACCTAAGGTGAGTTTACCTGCTGTCACTGGTGGTGTACAATGGGAACCTCCAGCTGTGACTGCAGGTAAACTCAGTGGGCCACAGCAGATGGTCATGTTCTCTAATGTGTCCGTGAGCTGCAACTTCATTATGTATCAGATTCAGGATCATTATGGGATGAAATTGATATGGATTACGTTGGACCTGGGTGTTTTGGGGGTTAATTAATTGGTAAAAGAGGATGTGCTTTTTTAAATAACAGATTTTTCTATGTGTTTCGTGTTTATTACTTTTGACTTACAGGATTAGTGACTAGGAGTCTCATGCACTCCTCCTTATTAGTAATCTAGAGCTTGATGTCAGCTGTGATTTTTGACGAAAAATTTTTCACGCCTGATCAAAACGGGATTTACGATCGGATTATGCAAACTGTGAATGACGGTGTTGGAGGTATCTTTTTCTTGGATGCGCAAGGAGGAACTGGCAAAACGTTCCTTACTAGGTTGATTTTTGCAACAATTCAATCACAAAATGGCATAGCCTTAGCTCTTGCGTTGTCTGGAATAGTTGCAACATTGCTAGCAGGTGGAAGGACTACTCATTCCGCTCTGAAGTTACCATTGAACATGAAATTGTCACGCTGTACTCTAAGATGTACAATAGCAGTACAGCGCAGTAATGTGGGACTGAGAGGATTCCTGAAACTATCTGAGAAGGTAGTTAGCTGGCAAACCACTAGGGGGCGTAAAAGTGGAGGAAACGTATGAGCAGGGAATTCCCTAGCAGAGGTAATACTAGTCAAGCCCACTAGATGGCAGTAGAATCGTCAGAAAGCCGTGTCACAACATGAGGTCTTGTAAGTACACAAGGGCAAAGTCTAAACGTAGTCAGAGGGAAGCAAATAGTCAGTAGCCGGGAAATCAGAGCCTAGAAGCGAGGGGGAGTGGGAAGACCAGACAGAATTGAGGTAAACAGATAAGGAACGAACAGGGAGACAGCGGGAGAGACACTGATGGAAACAGACAACAGAGGAGGTTACCAGGTCAGGTGAACATGGAGGTCAGGAGGGGGCAGGGCAGACAACAGGTCACTCAAGAGCAGAACACAGCAGAGCCAGAAGTATCACCGGCGAAGTCCAAGAGAAACAGTGCCCTAATAAAGCAGCCTGACCTCCAGAACGAGGCAGAAAGGATTAACCCCTAACGTGACCTGCATCAGAAGTGAAACTAAAAAAAAGGCTCAGCTCCAGCTGAGCCAGGAGTTAATCATGACAGAAATCCATTAAGACTCCGATGCGTAATATTTCCAAATCAAATCCCCATCCGGAATGGGGAAATTATTACAAAAATGCAAACTCATTGTTTGGGATGAATGCACAATGGCACACAAAAAATCACTGGAGGGTCTTGATCAGTCGTTACAAGATTTACGTGAAAACAAGCAACCATTTGGGAAAGTATTAATATTGCTCGCAGGAGATTTTAGACAAACACTGCCTGTCATTCCTCGATCAACACCAGCGGACGAGATCAATGCTTGCCTAAAATACTCACCATTGTGGCGACATGTACAGACATTGCAATTAACTACCAATATGCGTGTCCAGCTGCAGAATGATCGATCGGCTTATATATTTTCACGCCAGTTACTGGAAATTGGGAACAGAAAAATGCCAATTGATGAGATTTCACAACGAATTTCATTGCCCGATAACTTCTGTAAGTTAGTGACGTCGAAGGAAGAATTGATTCAAGGAGTATTCCCGAATATCCAAATCAATTATACGAATCATGGTTGGCTGAGTGAGCGAGCTATCCTTGAGGCAAAAAACAAAGATGTCTACAAACTTAACCATATTATTCTGTCTAACACTGAAAGTGATCAAAGTTATAGGGTATTGGTGTGCACTCAGCTGAAGTATGGTTTCATTAGAGGTGCTAGTGTGGGGTCAATAGTCCCAGAACGTATTATATAATAGACACTGCACTCTCTTGTTGATAAAATGAAGACAAAAAGTTTTTTTCTTTGCAAAAAAGTGATTATTTATTTGATGACGACAAAAGATGGTGGACGTTTCGGCCCAACGGCCTTTAACATGTACAGTCGCTCCACAAGAGGGCTGTTTCAGAAGAGAAGAAAATAATGGAGCAGGATGGAAGGAGTACCACCAAGAACAGTTTATGATACAAGATTTTCCAAAGGATGAAGTCTGGGAGTAGGTTAGATTTCCTTTGGCTGGAAGGAATTAGTGTACATGTATTCCAATGGAAAAGATTTCCAGCTTATAGAGGCTCCTGCAGACTTCTCTCATATGGAGGAAGAGGTTTTAGACATTGGTGGGGTTGAAATTTTCCTTCTGTACGCCACCTTCCCAGGATCTGGCCGTCAGTCTGACACTAATGTACACTAATTTCTTCCAGCCAAAGGAAATCTAACCTACTCCCAGACTTCATCCTCTGGAAAATCTTGTATCATAAACTATTCTTGGTGGTACTCCTTCCATCCTGCTCCATTATTTTCTTCTCTTCTGAAACAGCCCTCTTGTGGAGCGACTGTACATGATAAAGGCCGTTGGGCCGAAACGTCCACCATCTTTTGTCGCCATCAAATAAATAATCACTTTTTTGCAAAGAAAAAAACTTTTTGCCTTCATTTTATCAACAAGAGAGTGCAGTGTCTATTATATAATAACACTGAAAGTGAGGCAGTCACGTATAAATCAATAGACACCGCTGTGGAAGCAGATGAGGCAGTTGACTATCCAACCGAGTTTTTGAATTCACTCGATCTGCCGGGGGTACCATCGCACATATTGACATTGAAAATCGGTGTGCCCATTCTTATGATACGAAATATTAATCAGCCAAAACTCTGTAACGGCACGTGGCTTGCAGTCAAAAAATTGATGAGCAACATAATAGAAGCAACGATTTTGACGGAACCTTACAAAGGTGAAGAATAAGATGTCCTCATTCCTCGAATTCCCATTATTCCATCCGATATACCGTTGAAATTTAAGAGAGTGCAATTCCCTATTCGTTTGGCGTTTGCAGTTATTATCAACAAAACTCAGGGTCAATCTTTAGAATTGTGTGGTCTATATTCACATACGGATTGCTTCAGCCATGGACAATTGTATGTTGCTTGCTCTAGGGTTGGCAAACCAGACAATCTTTTTATCTGCGCCGCCGATGGTAAAACCAAAAATATTGTATACCCACAAGTGTTGACAAATTAAATTCTTGCTGGAAACGTATCTTCTATTTAATTTCTTATCTGATAAATGAGAATGTGCCACAGCGAAGCGTGGCAGGGTACAGCTAGTATATATATATATATATTTATATATATATACATATATACATATAGTTTATCACAAAAGTGAATACACTCATCACATTTTTGTAAGTACTGTAGTTTATTATATCTTTTCATAGGGCAATACTGAAGATGTGACACTTTGATGCAATGTAAAGTATTCAGTGTCCGGCTTGTATAACAGTGTAAATTTGGTATGCCCTCTAAATAACTCAGCACACAGTCATTAATGTCTAAACTGCTGTCAACTTAAGTAAGTACAACTCTAAGTGAAAATTGTCCAAATTGTGCCCAAAACTATCAATATTTCGAGTGACCACCATTATTTTCAAGTACTGCCTTAACTGTCTTGTGTGTGGAGTTCACTAGAGCTTCACAGGAGCCACTGGAATCCTCTTCCAACCTCCGTGCTGATATCATGGAGTTGGTGGATTTTAAAGACCTTCCATTTGTGGAGGGCCCACAGATGCTCAATAGGGTTTAGATCTAGAGACATGCTTTGCCAGTCCAGCAGCTTTACCTGCAATTTCTTTAGGAAGGCAGTGGTCATATTGGAGGTGTGTTTGGGGTCGTTCTCATGCTGCAATACTGGCCTGTGGTACAGTTTCCAAAAGGAGGGGATCATTCTCTGTTTCAGTATGTCAAGTAAATGTTGACATTCATGGTTCCCTCAATGAATTGTAGCTCCCCACAGCTGGCGGCACTCTTGCCACCCCAAACCCTGACACTCCCACCACTATGCCTGACTGTAGGGAGGAGACATTTGTCTTTGTACTCCTTATCTGATTGCCGCCACACACGCTTGACACCATCTGAATCAAATAGGTTTTTCTTGGTTTCTTTAGACTATAGCACATGGTACAGTAATCCATGTCCTTAGTCTACTTGCCTTCATCAAATTGTTTGTGGGGTTTCTTGTGCATCACCTTTAGAAGAAGCTTTCTTCTGGGATGACAGCCCCACAATGAATCAAATTGGTCTGCATGACCAAGTTGATGCATTATGGGGAGTATGGTCTGAGCACTGACAGGTGGACTCCCACCCTTTAACCTCTGCAGCAATGCTGCCAGAACTTGTACATCTATTTTTAAAAGACGACATCTGAATATGACACTGAGCATGTGCACTCAGCTTCTGTAGTCGACCACGGGGTAATGCCTGTTCTGAGTGGATTCTGTCTTGTTAAACCACTGTATGGTCTTGGCCACCGTGCTGCAGCTCAGTGTCAGGGTGTTGGCAATCTTCTTATAACTTCGGCCATCTTTATGTAGAGCAGCAATTCTTTTTTTCTGATTCTTAGAGAATTCTTTTCCATGAGGAGCCATGCTGAGCTTCCAGTGACAAGAGTGAGAGAGTATGTGAACGAGAGCACTAAATTTAACACACCTGCTCCCCATTCACACCAGACACTGGGAAAGGAAAATGGGTAAATGGACACAAATTGGCCATTTAGGGGGTGTACTCACTTTTGTTGCCAGCCTATGACATTAATGGCCTTTTATTGTGGCCAGCCTAGGGCACACTCGTACAATAAACATTCAGTCTGATCAGCATTTAGATATGCCATACGTATGAGGTGCATGGATTATTTTTGCAAAGGTGAAGTACTCACTATTACAGATTTAGACTAATTGGTGAACTATATTTGATAGGAAAAGGCCTTCTGTGTACATAGAACGTCTTAGATCTTTGAGTTTAGCTCATGGAAATTGGGAGCAAAAATGACAGTGTTGCGAATTGTAACAAGAAGCTTTCAAAATGTCTAATATATGTAATGCAGTTCTCAATATTACTATCACTGATACAAAATATCACTATCTAATATTCTCAATGTTCTATACTTGTATTCATAATGGTAATTTGAATTGATTATTTATTAATATACATGGCTGGTGTCACTCAAAAGTACCACTCGTCCTGCAAAACACAAGACTTTATATTCTTTTGATTACAGAGGGGAAAATAATTCCACTAAGAATCCCAAAGACCCTACACTGTCTACATATTCAATGGCCAGAGCTTCCGTCTGCTCTCCTGGATATGACTAAAGGGGGCTTTACATGCTACGACATCGCTAATGCGAACTCGTTGGGGTCACAGAATTGGTGACGCACATCCGTCCGCATTAGCTATGCCGTTGCGTGTGACACCTATGAGCGATTTTGCATCGTTGCGAAAACATGCAAAATCGCTCATCGGTGACACGGGGTTCCATTCCCAAAAATCGTTACTGCAGCAGTAACGAGGTTGTTCCTTGTTCCTGCGGCAGCACACATCGCTCCGTGTGACACCGTAGGAACGAGGAACCTCTCCTTACCTGCCGCCGGCCGCTATGCGGAAGGAAGGAGGTGGGCGGGATGTTACGTCCTGCTCATCTCCGCCCCTCTGCTTCTATTGGGTGGCGGTTCAGTGATGCAGGTGTGACGCTGAACGAACCGCCCCCTTAGAAAGGAGGCGGTTCGCCGGTCACAGCGACGTCGCCGGGCAGGTAAGTATGTGTGACGGGTCTGGGCGATGTTGTGCGGCACGGGCAGCGATTTGCCTGTGTTGCACAACAGATGGGGGCGGGTACCCACGCTAGCGATATCGGTACTGATATCGCAGCGTGTAAAGCGACCTTTAGTAGGGTGTAGGCCCCTTTTCTTCACCCAAACTAGTAAAAAAAACCCCTATTTTTGCAAATTTGTCTTATTTCCAAATGTTTACAACCAATGTAACAGAAATATGTCGATATATTAATAAGATACATACCATCTGAGAAGGTTTTAGTAAGCATTTCAAGAGGAAATTTTATGGAATCGTCTCCAAAAACATTTTCAGGTTTATCTGAAAAATATTCTTCTAGATTTTTTCTGGCATCAAAGTCATCTTCATGGTAGATCTTATAGTTACAGGAATCCATCTTCTAATCTTGTGTCACAGATGAGGTTTTTTTCTCTGCATCGACTCCACAGGTCTTTATATATGTTACAAAGCTTGTGAGCCCTAATTTTAATATATAGAGTCATGGGATCGTGCAGTCACATGGAAATTTTATGATGTATTCTTTATGATCTTTATATAAACAATTCAGTTTTAAACTACGTGCAATAAAAGTGTTTTCCAGCTGGACAAATTTGTTGAGATCTTTTACAAGGAAAACTCTTCTTGAAACCAGGGGGCTTTTTTTCCTTGAAGTGTTTTTTTTTTTAGGTTTTTTTTTTTAGGTTTTTTTTTGCAATTTCCTGAGTGCATTTTCCGACATTTTTGGGGCCGTATTTTTTTTTTCAAGTTTTTCAGATCTTTTTTCAACTCTATTCAACAATGAAAAGATTGCTAACAATTTTAAAAAACAAAAACAATGGCAAAATCCTCAAAAAGATGCCCGGATATCTTCTGGGTGTCTTTTGAGCCTTGCCTAAAGGCCACTTTACACACTGCGATATCGGTACCGATATCGCTAGTGTGGGTACCCGCCCCCATCTGTTGTGTGACACAGGCAAATCGCTGCCCGTGCCGCACAACATCACCCAGACCCGTCACACTACTTACCTGCCTAGCGACGTCGCTGTGACCGGCGAACCGCCTCCTTTCTAAGGGGGCGGTTCGTTCAACGTCACAGCGACGTCACTGAACAGCCGCCCAACAGCAGCGGAGGGGCGGAGATGAGCGGGACGTAACATCCCGCCCACCTCCTTCCTTCTGCATAGCGTCCGGGAGGCAGGTAAGGAGAGGTTCCTCCTTCCTGCGGTGTCACACGGAGCGATGTGTGCTGCCGCAGGAACGAGGAACAACTTCGTTACTGCTGCAGTAACGATATTTGAGAGTGGACCCCCATGTCACCGATGAGCGATTTTGCACGTTTTTGCGACGATGCAAAATCACTCATAGGTGTCACACGCAACGGCATCGCTAATGCGGCCGGATGTGCGTCACCAATTCCGTGACCCCAACGACTCCGCATTAGCGATGTCATAGTGTGTAAAGCCCCCTTTAGATGTGTATTACATGTGTGGCTGCCGAAACGCACAGTCCCATCTGCGATATCTCTTGCTAACCATACTTTGTTGTTCCTGAGCCTTGTGGGTCGTATTTACTTTTATGGATATCACAAATAAAGAAGAAGTTTTATTACAGTTTGTATGTTCTCCCCGTGTTTGCGTGGGTTTCCTCCGGGTTCTCCAGTTTCCTCCCACACTCCAAAGACATACAGATAAGGACTCTAGTTTGTGAGCCCCAATGAGGACAGTGTTGCCAATGTATGTAAAGTGCTGGGGAATTAATAGCGCTATATAAATGAATAAAATTATTATTATTATTATTATTATTATTATTATTATTACAGCACCTGTGTTTCCAAGTCTTTGCTGGATTTTCTTTATAGCCATATATATACAGTACAGATCAAAAGTTTGGACACACCTTCTAATTTAAAGAGTTTCCTTTATTTACATGACAGTGAGAATTGTAGATTCACATTGAAGGCATCAAAACTATGAATTAAAACATGTGGAATTAAATACTTAACAAAAAAGTGTGAAACAACGGAAAGTATGTCTTATATTCTAGGTTCTTCAAAGTAGCCACCTTTTGCTTTGATTACTGCTTTGCACACTCTTGGCATTCTCTTGATGAGCTTCAAGAGGTTGTCACTGGAAAAGGTCTTCCAACTCTGTGGTCCAGCTCACCCCAAACCATCTCCATTGGGTTCAGGTCTGGTGACTGTGGAGGCCAGGTCATCTGGCGTAGCACCCCATCACTCTCCTTCTTAGTCAAATAGCCCTTACACAGCCTGGAGGTGTGTTTGGGGTCATTGTCCTGTTGAAAAATAAATGATGGTAAAACTAAACACAAACCAGATGGAATAGCACGTCGCTGCAAGATGCTGTGGTAGCCATGCTGGTTCAGTATGCCTTCATTTTTGAATAAGTCCCCAACAGTGTCACCAGCAAAGCACCCCCACACCATCACACCTCCTCTTCCATGCTTCACGGTGTGAACCAGCCATGTAGAGTCCATCCGTTCACCTTTTCTGCGTCGCACAATGACACAGTGTTGGATCCAAAGATCTCAAATTTGGACTCATCAGATCAAAGCACAGATTTCCACTGGTCTAATATCCATTCCTTGTGTTCTTTAGCCCAAACAAGTCTCTTCTGCTTGTTGCCTGTCCTTAGCAGTGGTTTCCTAGCAGCTATTTTACCATGAAGGCCTGCTGCACAAAGTCTCCTCTTAACAGTTGTTCTAGAGATGTGTCTGCTGCTAGTACTCTGTGTGGCATTGACCTAATCTCTAATGTCAGCTGCTGTTAACCTGTGATTTCTGAGGTTGGTGACTCGGATAAACTTATCCTCCGCAGCAAAGTTGACTCTTGGTCTTCCTTTGCTGGGGCGGTCCTCATGTGAGCCAGTTTCTTTGTAGCATTTGATGATTTTTGCCACTGCACTTGGGGACACTTTCAAAGTTTCCCAATTTTTCTGAGTGACTGACCTTCATTTATTAAAGTAATGATGGCCTCTCCTTTTTCCTTACTTAGCTGCTTTTTTCTTGCCATAATACAAATTCTAACAGTCTATTCAGTAGGACTATGAGCTGTGTATCCACCAGATCTGCACAACACAACTGATGGTCCCAACCCCATTTATAAGGCAAGAAATCCCACTTATTAAACCTGACAGGGCACACCTGTGAAGTGAAGACCATTTCCGGTGACTACTTCTTGAAGCTCATCAAGAGAATGCTAAGAGTGTGTAAAGCAGCAATCAAAGCAAAATGTGACTACTTTGAAGAACCTAGAATATAAGACATATTTTCAGTTGTTTCCCACTTTTTTGTTAAGTATTTCATTCCAAATGTGTTAATTCATAGTTTGTATGCCTTCAATGTGAATCTACAATTTTCAGAGTCATGAAAAGAAAGAAAACTCTTTGAATGAGAAGGTGTGTCCAAACTTTTGGTCTGTACTGTATATATTGTGCTATCCCAGATGTATCTCTTACTAGTATCTATATTTTGTCTTCCTATATTAATTTATTATATTATATTTTGTTTATTTATCTCTTTCTCTATTCCCTTAGCGACGGCGAGCAGTAATATTATGCCCTTGTGGTCATAGTGTAAAGGCCGCTTTACACGCAGCGACATCACTAACGAGATATCGCTGGGGTCACGGAATTCGTGATGCACATCCGGCCTGGTTAGCAACATCGTTGTGTGTAATACCTACGAGCGACCACCAACAATCCGAATACTTACCAAAATCGTTGATTGTTGACACGTCGTTCATTTCCCAAATATCGTTGCTCGTTGTGGACGCAGATTGTTTATCATTCCTGACACAGCACACATCGCTACGTGTGACACCCTGGAAACGACGAACAACAGTGTTCCTGCGTCCTCTGGCAACGAGGTGGGCATGTCATTAATATGGCTTTTCTCCGCCCCTCCGCTTCTATTGGTGGCCCACTGTGTGACATCGCTGTGACACTGCACAATCCTCCCCCTTAAAAAAGAGGTTGTTTGCCGGCCACAGCGACGTCGTTAGGAAGGTAAGTACATGTGACGCGTACTACCGATATTGTGCGCCACGGGCAGTGATTTGCCCATGACGCACGCACGACGGGGGCGGGTGCTAACGCTAGCGACATTGCTAGCGATGTCACTGCGTGTAAAGCGGCCTTTAATCCCTGCAGGCTGCTGCAAGCACACGTCAGCCGATTTGTACAGATGACATGTGTATCTGCCAGGCACGAGTGGAATCGCGTTCCGCCTATGCCTTTTAACCTCTTAAATGGCACTGTCAATATGTGACTGCGCCATACTAATGGCGATCATGGTAGGTCTATACTCACAGGCTAATATCGTAACTAACAAAAAGTTAGTGTTTCTTGTATATATATTTGATTAGATCACTGGCTATACCCTGTTTTGATGTTAAATGAGGTATAACTGCCACTCAGGATAGGTGATTATTACACAGTTTTTTGGGCTCTGTGTTTTTGTGTGTTTTTTTATATGTTTGGGTTTTTCAATATATTTTAAACAAAGCATTAAAGGTTAAGTTTTATCCTATCCCTCACCTTGGGGCTATAGCTCTGTTAAATTGTAAGGTAACATTCCAGGAACATCAAATTGTTGTACCATTGCTGCATTAAAGTAATAAATGTACATACATTTCATTAGCATTTCGTACCATTGCCCTTAAACTGTATGACTTGGGTAAAATATTTTGAATATCCTTCCAGAAGCGTCTCACAATAGTTGGTGGGAATTTGGACCTATTCCTCCTGACAGAATTAGTTTAACTAAAGGCCACTTTACATGTTACGATATCTCGTGCGATTGCACGAGCGATCGCACCCGCCCCCATCGTTTGTAATTGCAATTTGTTGCCCATGTCGCACAAAGTCGATAACCCCCGTCACATGTACTTACCTCCCGAACATCCACTTCCTGAATGGGGAGGAACGTTCGGCGATACAGCGACGTCACACAGCGGCTGCCCAATCGAAGCGGAGGGGCGGAGATGAGCGGAACGTAACATCCCGCCCACCTCCTTCCTTCCTCATTGCCGGAGGTTCGGTGGCAGCAGTCGAACAGAACTTCCACTGGTTTGAACATAGCCGGAGCCCTGATGGAAGTCACTGATTCGCAGTTCGAGTCTCCACCCACATACAGCCAGACATAAGCAAAAACATGTCCGGGGGAGGGTAGGTGGGCTGTTTAAGTTTTGTTTTGTTGCACACTGCATCTAATCATGCTCTTTTTACCCCAAGTGCAAGCTGTTCAAACACTGCAAAAGGCTCAAACAAGGCTGAGCACTAAGCATACCTGAGCTCAGTGCGAGTGGAGTTTGTACATAAAGCATCTGAACTCAAACTCAATTTTTTAAAGTCAGTGTAAGGTTCGAAAATAGAACATTAGGTTTGCTCATCTCTAGTTCTTAGGTTTCAAAGTTTCCCCATTTTTCTTCCAAACGTAATGATGGTCATTATGGCCCAACAGTTCAATTTTAGTTTTGTCAGACCACAGGACATGTCTCCAAATATTAAGGTCTTTATTCCTGTGTACATTTGCAAACATTAACATGTTTTTTTTATGTTTCTTTTGAAGTAATGGCTTCTTCTAGACAGAGTGATCTTTCAGCCCATGTTGATACAGTACTAGTTTCACGGTAGACAATGACACAATCTTACCAGCTTCCACCAGCATCTTCACAAGGTATTTTGCTTTTTTCTTGGGCTGATATGCACATGTGTCACCAAAGCATGCTCATCTCTGGTACACAGAACCCCTTTCCTTCCTGAGCGGTATAATGGCTGGACATTTCCATCTTGTTTGTACTTGCGTATAATTGTTTGCACAGATGAATGAGGCACTTTCAAGTATCTGAAAATTGCACCCAAGGATGAACCAGACTTGTGTAAGTCCAAAATTCTCGGCTGATTTCTTTTGACTTTCCCATGATGCTACACAAAAAAACAGTGTGTTTTAGGTGTGCATTAAAATAAATCCACAGGTGTGTCTCTAATTAACTCAGATGTTGCCAATAAACCTAGTAAGTTTAGAAAGTAATAAAAATGACTTAACACATTGTCAACTCTCATTCTGGCATTAGGAAAATATAAATAATTTTAGTTCCCAATTGACTGAAAACAGGAAAGGTTTATTCTGATTTCATGTCAGATAGTGAGAAAAATCTGTAGATGTGCTTTCTAGATAGTGTATGTAAACTTCTAGTTTCAACTGTATATACAGCGCTACAATTTGGTGCTTTGTGGACATATTAATATCATGTAATCATCTGACACCGTATGATTTCTTTGTCAATAGAATGAACAACGTTTTTTGTTTAATGAAGTCATCTTCAGCAAATATATACAGTGTATGATGATCAGGAGAAGGGATCATCCTCTAACTGAAGAGGATACACAAAGTCACACAGTAAAGATTGTCTTATCCTTTATTTTGCCATAAACAATAGTTTTCAGAAAATCACATGGTCGTTTCTTTGGCCCCTGGTTATCGGTCCCTGTAATTTTAAGAGCCCTGCTTGAGTTGAGATATATAGTTCATAACTGAGGAAACATGGCGGACTAAACAAAAAACGATATCTCAATAAGCAAATAAAAGCCATCTATGTTGTTTGCAAGATGCCATAGTGAGAATATTTATTCCTCTTCTCAATCTAGTTATACAAGTACATGTCAGACTGGATTGTGATGTCATGACTGCACTGTGAATAAAAATATAAACGCAACACTTTTGTTTTTGCTCCCATTTGTCAATGAACGTGAAGATCGAAGACTTTTCCTACATAGACAAAAGGCCTTTTTCTCTCAAATATTGTTCACAAACCTGTCTATATATTTATACCGTATATATATATATATATATATATATATATATATATATATATATATATTTATTTAATCGTATGAACGTATATCTTACCATCATATAAAAATAAACACCAGACAATAGACAGTGATTGAAAAATATCAACAGGATAAAAATCAAATTTGAATATCAAGATTTTCTATATATGCAATAGCGTTATCATTTACAATATAGAAATCCTTCTTGTCACCATGGTAGGATCTCAGGGGGCACTCCTCAACAATGTGCTGGATAGTTTGACGATCTGCTCCACAGTCACAGGTCGGAGAGTCATATTTTCCCCACTTATACATAAATTCTGCACAGACGCCAAAGTTTGTTCTGATACGATTTAGAGTAACCCATGTTTTCCTTGGTAGATTGAAGCTTGGTGGAGGGTTTTGTAAATTAGGGAACATTTGGGTATCACCGTCTACTACATTGACCCAAAGTTCTCGCCATTTCTCCTCTAAATTGAAGTTTTGTTCATGCAAGGTGATTGCAGTTCGGATGGGTGGATGTCTTGATTTCAATCGTTGTATTGTAACATCTCTGATATTTTGGTGTATTGGAAGTTTTTCATTATTCACTACTTTAGTGTACTCTTTAAGTAGGAGCTTTTGTCTTCTTAGATTTGCGGGTGCGATATGACCCAGCACAGGTAACCAGTGACCAGGTGTAGGTCTAATAGCACCAGATATTATACGCAAAGAGTTGTTCAGCTGAGTGTCAATTAAGTTTACATGACAGCTATTTAACCATGCTGGAGCACAGTATTCTGCAGCAGAGTACACCAGGGCAAGAGTAGATGTTCTCAAAACAGATGTTGCCGAGCCCCATGAGGATCCACAAAGTTTCTGAATAATATTATTACGTGCTTTCAGTTTCTGTGCCAATTTATCCAGATGGGATTTAAAAGTTAGACTTCTATCAAGGGTTACACCTAAATACTTAGGATTGAAATTGTGTTTAACAGATTGGCCTTCAAATTGTACTTTAAGTTCAGTCTTGGCACTTGCATTGTGTAAATGAAAGCAACAAACTTCCGTTTTTGATGGGTTAGGTTTTAATCTCCATTGTCGGAAGTACTTTCCCATTACACTAAGATCTTTTGTAAGAACATCCTCTGCTTCCTCCATTGTTTTGCTTACCATAGCAAGTGCCCAGTCATCGGCATATCCAAATTTCCGTGACACTGTTTTAGGAATATCAGCTAGGTACAGGGCAAACAGGAGAGGTGCCAGCACTGATCCCTGGGCCAGTCCGTTGTTTAAAGATTTCTTACAACTGGTTGAATCGCCCATAATAAGATGAAAAGTTCGATTTGCAATCATATTGTTCAAGAGGTGCATCATTTTCTTACATGGAATCACCTTCAGAAATTTATATAAAAGTCCTTCCCTCCACACAGTATCATATGCAGCAGAGAGATCGATAAACGCCACTGAAACTTTCTTGTTCTTCTGGAATTCAGCTTCATTGAGAGTTGTCAAAGCTAAGACTTGGTCACTACAGTTTCGAGCAGGTCTGAAGCCGGCTTGCTCTATTGGTATTGAGTCGAAAATCTTTAGACTGATCTTGTTATATATTAAGCGTTCTAAGAGCTTATATAAGCAACTCAACAAGGCAATGGGTCTATAGCTTGATGGATTATCTTCAGGCTTCCCAGGTTTTAACAATGCAATTATTTTGGCATGTTTTAATTTACTAGGGACTTGAGCATTCTCCATAATATCTGAGAAGAACTTTGCCATCCATTTTTTCGCATAAGGTCCACAGTTTTTGAGAAATTCAGGATGGATCCCATCAGAGCCGGGAGCTTTGTTAATTTTAGTTTCAGCAAGGGCAATTTCAATGATATATATATATATATATATATATATATATGTATATACAGTGCCTACAAGTAGTATTCAACCCCCTGCAGATTTAGCAGGTTTGATAAGATGCAAATAAGTTAGAGCCTGCAAACTTCAAACAAGAGCAGGATTTATTAACAGATGCATAAATCTTACAAACCAACAAGTTGTGTTGCTCAGTTAAATTTTAATAAATTTTCAACATAAAAGTGTGGGTCAATTATTATTCAACCCCTAGGTTTAATATTTTGTGGAATAACCCTTGTTTGCAATTACAGCTAATAATCGTCTTTTATAAGACCTGATCAGGCCGGCACAGGTCTCTGGATTTATCTTGGGCCACTCCTCCATGCAGATCTTCTCCAAGTTATCTAGGTTCTTTGGGTGTCTCATGTGGACTTTAATCTTGAGCTCCTTCCACAAGTTTTCAATTGGGTTAAGGTCAGGAGACTGACTAGGCCACTGCAACACCTTGATTTTTTCCCTCTTGAACCAGGCCTTGGTTTTCTTGGCTGTGTGCTTTGGGTCGTTGTCTTGTTGGAAGATGAAATGACGACCCATCTTAAGAACCTTGATGGAGGAGCGTAGGTTCTTGGCCAAAATCTCCAGGTAGGCCGTGCTATCCATCTTCCCATGGATGCGGACCAGATGGCCAAGTCCATTGGCTGAGAAACAGCCCCACAGCATGATGCTGCCACCACCATGCTTGACTGTAGGGATGGTATTCTTGGGGTCGTATGCAGTGCCATCCAGTCTCCAAACGTCATGTGTGTGGTTGGCACCAAAGATCTCGATCTTGGTCTCATCAGACCAGAGAACCTTGAACCAGTCTGTCTCAGAGTCCTCCAAGTGATCATGAGCAAACTGTAGACGAGCCTTGACATGACGCTTTGAAAGTAAAGGTACCTTACGGGCTCGTCTGGAACGGAGACCATTACGGTGGAGTACGTTACTTATGGTATTGACTGAAACCAATGTCCCCACTGCCATGAGATCTTCCCGTAGCTCCTTCCTTGTTGTCCTTGGGTTAGCCTTGACTCTTCGGACAAGCCTGGCCTCGGCACGGGAGGAAACTTTCAAAGGCTGTCCAGGCCGTGGAAGGCTAACAGTAGTTCCATAAGCCTTCCACTTACGGATGATGCTCCCAACAGTGGAGACAGGTAGGCCCAACTCCTTGGAAAGGGTTTTGTACCCCTTGCCAGCCTTGTGACCCTCCACGATCTTGTCTCTGATGGCCTTGGAATGCTCCTTTGTCTTTCCCATGTTGACCATGTATGAGTGCTGTTCACAAGTTTGTGGAGGGTCTTAATTAGTCAGAAAAGGCTGGAAAAAGAGATAATTAATCCAAACATGTGAAGCTCATTGTTCTTTGTGCCTGAAATACTTCTTAATACTTTAGGGGAACCAAACAGAATTCTGGTGGTTTGAGGGGTTGAATAATAAATGACCCTCTGAATAAACTTTTCTCAATTTAAAAAAAAAAAAAAAAACATTCTTTTTTGCTGCATTTCACACTTCCAGGCTGATCTACAGTCCAAATGTCACAATGCCAAGTTAATTCCGAATGTGTAAACCTGCTAAATCTGCAGGGGGTTGAATACTACTTGTAGGCACTGTATATATATATATATATATATATATATATATACTAGAAGGTGGCCCGATTCTACGCATCGGGTATTCTAGAATTTACGTATTGTGTAGTTCATGTATGATTTTTGTTATATATATATATATATTGTGAGACTGTGACCGGGATTATCTATGACGGCCGGTATGTCTCACCCAGGTTGTGCTCACTCCATGATAGAAAGTGAACCCACTATAGGGTTAATGCTGTTTCCCTACAGACTGAAGGAAGGGTTAAATAGAATCAGGAACAAGGGCAGGTGTGCCGGGTGTGGGGGAGTGATCACAACTCCCTGAGTTTTCTGCTGGAGAGGCACATGTATTGTGTTATGGACTTTTTGTTTTGGACATTAAAACCGTGTGCTGTGAACCTTGATGCCTGGATCCCGTGTCTTCTGCTGCGCAGCCGACCGTGCTACCTCACATATGGTGGAGAATCGGCGGGCATCACAGCCGGTGAGGTGTAGCATCCATCCCTGGTGACCCAGCAGCGCATGTCCTGGATTCGAGCGGCTATACTACAGCCCAAACCAGGCGACGCCATGGAGGACATACTAAAGCATTTGGCTCAGGCTAATGCACAGCAACAACAGGCTAATGCACATCAACAACAGACCAATGCACACCTGCTCCAATCCTTGCAAGTGCAGGAAAAAAAATTCCAAGAACAGATGGATCAGGCCAATGCACGTCAGCAGCAATCCTTGCAAGTGCAGGACAAAAGGCACCAAGAACAGATGGAGCAGGCCAATGCACGTCAGCAGCAAGCCTTGCAATTGCAGGAAAAAAGGCACCAAGAACAGATGGTTCTCCTGGCCAAGTCGATCCGTGCCGGACCGGCAGCAACAACCCCGGGACCGGGTGATGACGGCAGCGTCCGTAAAGCGGTGAGACAAGCGTTGCAAAAGATGACCCCGGGGGACGATGTGGAAGCGTTCCTGGCGGTGTTTGAGCGGGTGGCCGAGCGGGAAAAGCTGCCGACCCCCCAGTGGGCTGAGGTATTGTCACCCTATCTGACGGGGGAACCCCAAAAAGCGTACCTGGACCTCTGTACCGAGGACGCCATTGACTATGTGACCCTAAAAGCCGAAATACTGGCACGGTTGGGGGTGAATACCTATGTACGGGCTCAGCGGGTAAATCAGTGGTTCTATGAGGAAGCCAAACCCGTACGCTCCCAGGCCTATGACTTGTTGCATCTTGTAAAAAAATGGTTGCAGCCTGACACTCTGAGCCCGGCGCAGATGGTGGAAAGGGTAGTAGTGGATCGTTTTGTGCGCACTTTACCCGTCACCGTTCAACGGTGGGTAGGACAGGGTGACCCGAGTACCCTGGACCAGTTAGTGTCCCTGGTAGAGCGGCATGTGGCTACGCAGGACTTGATACGGGACACTGAGACTTTGCGTACCGCCCGTCGGTCCGGCCCCTCCAAGCCTAGGGCCAAGGACCCACCGCCGACAACGGTGCAGGAGTCCCCTACCGTCCCGCCTGAGGCCGCGGCCGCCAATCCTGAGGTCCGGAAGGTTCTGTACCCTAAACGACAACCCGTCAAGGGTGTTTCCGTCCCCATTAGATGTTGGCGGTGCCAGCGGGTGGGACATATGGAAGCCCAGTGTCCACTCACCACGGAGCCCATGGATTGTGGGGTTACCCGGCGGGGTTCAATGTATGCTCAGGTGGTGTGTACCGCTGACCTGGTCTCCCCAGAGACGGAGCCCCACTTGTGCCAAATACAGGTGAATGGATGTCCGGTTACAGGATTGTTGGATTCCGGAAGCTTAGTGACCCTTGTGCGATCCACCTTGAGGGCTAAAGTAAAGGCCACAGGACGTACCGTGGGGGTGGTTTGCATACATGGGGACCGCCGAGACTATCCCACGGGGATTGTCACCATCACAGCACCTTGCGGTCAGGTGCAACATGAGGTGGGACTTCTTAACACTCTTCCTTATGACGTGATCCTAGGAAGGGATCTGCCCTATTTTTGGACTTTATGGAAGGGACCCCCTAAGTCTCCTCAGATATTGGTCAGTCCGGGACCTGAGCCCTACAATCCTGAATCCGGGACACCTGCCGTAGGGGTCCCCATGATAGGGACAGAATGTGAACCCGATAGGTCGCCCCTAGAGGTATTGGCAGGAGAGGCTGAGACGGTCGAACCCATCCCGGAGTTGGAGGCGTCCCCGGATACGTTTGGGACTGCCCAACTCCAGGACCCTACATTAATACATGCCCGGAGTCAGGTGACAGTAATTGACGGGGTGGCACAGCTGCCCGGTGCCCAGGTAAGGTACCCCCATTTCGCTCTTAAGCAGGATTTACTCTACCGGGTAGATGAAATACGGGGCGTGGGGGTAGAGCAGTTGGTGGTGCCCCAGCCGCATCGTCGGCGGGTCCTCGACTTGGCTCATAAACACCTGATGAGTGGCCACCTGGGGGTCAAGAAAACGCAGGAGCGAATATTGCAAAGGTTCTATTGGCCCGGAGTCTTTGGGGAGGTAAAACGGTTCTGCGAAACCTGCCCGGAGTGTCAGCTTACCGCACCCCTGACCCATTTTCGCAGTCCGTTGGTACCGTTACCCATTATAGAAGTCCCTTTTGAACGGATAGGGATGGATCTGGTGGGGCCCCTCGTAAAGTCCGCTCGAGGGCACCAACACATCCTAGTGATCGTTGACTATGCCACCCGGTATCCCGAGGCGATACCTCTCAGACATACTGCAGCAAAGCTTATAGCTCGGGAGTTGTTTGCTGTGTTCTGCCGGGTGGGGTTGCCCAAGGAGATCCTTACGGATCAGGGGACCCCATTCATGTCTAAAGTGACCAAAGAGCTATGCCGGCTACTCCAGATCAAGCAGTTGCGTACGTCTGTGTACCATCCTCAAACGGACGGTTTAGTGGAGCGTTTCAATAAAACCCTGAAAACCATGCTAAAAAGGGTGATTTCAAAAGACGGGAAAGACTGGGATATGATGCTTCCCTATTTGATGTTTGCCATCCGTGAGGTGCCACAGGCATCCACGGGGTTTTCGCCTTTTGAGTTGTTATACGGGCGACATCCCCGGGGATTGTTGGACCTGGCAAAGGAAACATGGGAGCAAGAGCCCACCCCCCATAAAAGTGTGATTGAACACATTTTGGGTATGCAGAACCGCATAAGCGCGGTCATGCCAATTGTGAAGGAGCATTTACAGGAGGCTCAGGCCGCGCAAAGCGGCCGCTACAATAGACAAGCCACCGTGCGGACCTTTAAACCCGGGGATCGGGTGTTGGTTTTAATCCCCACGGCGGAGAGTAAGTTCCTGGCTCAGTGGCAAGGCCCCTACGAGATAAAGGAAAGAGTCGGGGTGGTTAACTATAAAGTATTGCAGCCCGGTAGGCGGAAACCTGAACAAATATACCATGTCAACCTATTAAAACCCTGGCAGGAACGGGAAAGCCTGATGGCTGCTTTTTCCCCATCTCCCTCCTCTTCGGGTCCTTCACCTCCGGCTCCAGCGACCTCCGGAGAGGACGAACCGGAAGTAAGGATTGGAGAAGCCCTCACCAAGACTCAGAGGCGAGAGGCCAGACGGTTGGTTCAGCAGAACCCCGATGTCTTCTCCGAGCTGCCCGGTAGGACCAGTCCGATACGACATGATATTGTCACCGAGCCGCACCTGAAGGTACGCCTGAAGTCATACCGGGTACCGGAGGCTCGACGACAAGCCATATCGGAGGAAGTAAAGACAATGTTACGCCTGGGGGTCATCGAAAAATCCCGGAGTGAATGGGCTAGTCCGATCGTCCTAATACCAAAACCCGATGGCTCCTTAAGGTTCTGCAATGACTTTAGGAGATTGAACGAAATATCCAAGTTCGATCTCTACCCCATGCCCAGAGTGGATGAGCTGATTGATAGGCTGGGACAGGCGCGGTATTTTACCACGCTCGACCTGACCAAGGGGTACTGGCAGGTGCCACTGACGGAGTCCGCCAAGGAGAAAACCGCTTTTGTTACGCCGGAGGGTCTCTTCCACTATGTTGTCTTGCCTTTTGGATTACATGGCGCTCCAGCCACGTTCCAGAGGTTGATGGACTTAGTGCTGGAACCCCACCAGGCGTATACATCAGCGTACCTTGATGACATCATTATTTACAGCTCCGAGTGGCAGACCCACTTGGAACAGGTACAAGCGGTGGTGGACGCGCTTCGAACAACCGGACTGACAGCCAATCCCAAGAAATGTGCATTGGGACTCACGGAAGCCCGCTACTTGGGCTACGTGATAGGCCAAGGAGTGATTAAGCCCCAAATTAACAAGGTTGAGGCGATCCAGAAGTGGCCTAGACCCCTGACCACGAAGCAGGTTAGGGCCTTCCTGGGTATCGTGGGGTACTACAGGAGGTTTGTAAAGGATTTTGCGGGACTATCAGCCCCCTTGACGGACCTTCTCAAAGGCAAGAAGTCCGTCATGGTGCGCTGGACTCCGCAGGCCGAGGACTCCTTCCGGGCCCTGAAGGAGGTCCTGTGCGGACAGCCCGTTCTGGTCAACCCTGATTTCCGGAAGGAGTTCATTGTACAGACTGACGCCTCGGAGGTCGGCCTGGGGGCAGTACTGTCTCAGGTGGTTCAGGGGGAGGAACACCCCGTCACCTTCTTGAGTAGGAAGCTCACCCCTCCCGAGCGGAATTATAGCGTAGTGGAGAAGGAGTGCCTGGCGATCAAGTGGGCCTTGGAGTCCCTACGCTATTACCTGCTGGGACGGCAGTTTCGCTTGGTGACAGATCACTCTCCACTGGTCTGGATGAGGTCCGCCAAGGAACGGAATGCCCGGGTTACCCGGTGGTTCCTTTCTCTGCAGAACTTCCGGTTTACGGTTCAACACCGGGCCGGTCGGTTGCAGGGCAACGCCGATGCCTTGTCCCGCGGGCCGTGTTTGATGGCTGGAGTTCAACCCCGCGCGCTTGAACTGAGGGGGGGGGGTATGTGAGACTGTGACCGGGATTATCTATGACGGCCGGTATGTCTCACCCAGGTTGTGCTCACTCCATGATAGAAAGTGAACCCACTATAGGGTTAATGCTGTTTCCCTACAGACTGAAGGAAGGGTTAAATAGAATCAGGAACAAGGGCAGGTGTGCCGGGTGTGGGGGAGTGATCACAACTCCCTGAGTTTTCTGCTGGAGAGGCACATGTATTGTGTTATGGACTTTTTGTTTTGGACATTAAAACCGTGTGCTGTGAACCTTGATGCCTGGATCCCGTGTCTTCTGCTGCGCAGCCGACCGTGCTACCTCACAATATATATATATAGATGTTGTTGTGTGTAGTTACCAAGTGTTTGTGTAGGGGCTGTACATGTTCTGGGTGTTGTCTGGGTGTGGCGGGGGGTGAGAGCGGTGTTGTATGTGTGTTGCGTTGTTTGTGGAGCGCTGTGTGTCTGTAGCGTTGTGTGTGTGTTGCGCGGTTTGTGTGTGTGTGGTGTGTTTTGGGGGGAGGTATGTTTTGTGCAGTGTGTGTTGTGCGGTATGTGCGTATATTTATGTATGCCGCGGTGTTTGTGTGTTGTGTGTGTGCAGCGTTGTCTGTGTGTGTAGGTGTCTGTGCATGGCGGTGTTTGTGGTTCCCTATGTGTGTGTGTGTGTTGGGGGGAGGTGTGCACCTCCCATCGTGCTCCATCCCCCATGCTGCGCACCCCCCATCGTGCTACATCCCCCATGCTGCGCACTCCCCATCGTGCTACATCCCCCATGCTGCGCACTCCCCATCGTGCTACATCCCCCATGCTGCGCACTCCCCATCGTGCTACATCCCCCATGCTGCGCACTCCCCATCGTGCTACATCCCCCATGCTGCGCACTCCCCATCGTGCTACATCCCCCATGCTGCGCACTCCCCATCGTGCTTCATCCCCCATGCTGCGCACTCCCCATCGTGCTACATCCCCCATGCTGCGCACTCCCCATCGTGCTACATCCCCCATGCTGCGCACCCCCATCGTGCTACATCCCCCATGCTGCGCACCCCCCATCGTGCTCAATCCCCCATGCTGCGCACCCCCCATCGTGCTACATCCCCCATGCTGCGCACTCCCCATCGTGCTACATCCCCCATGCTGCGCACTCCCCATCGTGCTACATCCCCCATGCTGCGCACTCCCCATCGTGCTACATCCCCCATGCTGCGCACCCCATCGTGCTACATCCCCCATGCTGCGCACCCCCCATTGTGCTACATCCCCCATGCTATAATAGTTCTCCTATTATACTCAGAGAGGAGTATAATAGGAGGACTGTAATAGGAGGAGTAGTCCTGGGGGGAGAGGAGTATAATGCCGGCTCCCTGCACATGTGTACTGGGAGCCGATGTACACTGGTAACTATGATACACATCGGGTAACTAAGGGACCTTAGTTACCCGATGTGTATAATGGTTACCAGCGTTCACGGGCTCCGTCAAGATCCCAGCATCGCAAGGTTATGTCTGGCGCAGCTGGGATCATGACGGAGCCGGTGTAGAAGCAAGTGATATCCCAGGATGTTGTGAGTGTGTGGATGTGATGTGTGAGGTGTGTGTGAGAGTGAGTGTGATCTGATGTGTGTGTGTGTACTCACCTGGGAGTCGGAGCTACGTGTCAGTTGGGCCAGAGCGAGCGTGCATTGCGTGAGGGGGGTGGGGCCTGCAGAGAGCCGGGGCGAGAGGCCAATCCGTGTGGGGGGGCGGGGCCATGGCGAGCCCAGCGGCCAATCAGCTTTGTGTCACCGTAAGGACACAATTTTGGAGCATGACAGACAGACAGACAGACAGAATAAGGCAATTATATATATATATATATATATATATATATATAGATATAATATGTCAAGTTCAAAATTCAATGTCAAGTTCAAGTTCAAAATCTAATGGTATAACAAACAGTGTCATAAAGAACAAACAATGCATATAGTGCCTAGTGGCATCTCATCCTGTTGGTGCTGGCACCTTGAAGAATGCTAACGAAACGTGCGTTGGGATGGAGGCACCATACACCTATACCACCTACCACTAAGGTATTTATTTATTTTGATTAGTTTTGTGCTTTTGGAACTTGTCCTTTTTGTATTGGGAGTTGGAGCTAGTGATTATAGTTTTATTTACATCAAGGGAATTTTCCATAGATACTTGCTCTTCTTTTTAACAGTGTTTTGTAATTCGATTTTTCCATCATGCTATTTTGGTTTATGCTGGCCCCTAAGGCTGCACGGTCCCTCACTAGTTTTCTGTACATTCTCTTTTTTATGGTTTTTAATATTTATTAATAAAAAATATTTTCATTTTATCCTTGTATTCACTCCAATTCTTGTAGATCTACTTGTTGTGTTCATACTGTTGAGCTTTGGAAGCTTTAGGGTTTAGATAGCAATAAAACGCTTTTCTCCTTTCTACTGTATGACCACATTTTTGTTGTTTGGATTATGTATTAATGCAATGCTGAATGAATAAGGATTGTTGAAAAAATGTCTTTCCACTTTCTAGTCCATTGCAGATCATTACATGTCCATCTATATTTCTATGAGTTTTTTTCTTGTGTTTCAATTTTGATGTTGAGGAAGGTATTTGTTAACACGCGGTAAATCACACTCAATACAATCATTGCTCATAAATGCAATTTTGCAAAATTTCGAGAAAGTTAGCATAAAAAATCTTATGTTAATAAAGGACACAATAGGACATTTATCATCCCTATAGCTGCTTTTTTGTTTGCATTTATAATACCAGTTATTTAACCCGATGTGAATGGATAATCATCAGTATTTTGTACTTTACTAATTCTATTTTATCAGAGATACATGGTGCACAACACTATATATGTATTGCAAAATGTTTCTACCCTATGTATTTGTATCATTTATATGCTAGCTGCTTCAATCCCTCATTTCTATCACTCTTTCACACAGCCAGTGTACTCTATGCATATCAGTCGTTCTCTCCTCTCCTCTCCTATGTACTGCTCTCATGCTCTTTTCAAAATTATAAACCATCCAGATCCATTCACTCCCAGCATGCAACGTAATTTTTTAAAAGTTTTTCTTATAATTGTAAGTTCAACTCCTTCCCTGCCATACTCAGAAAACTCTTAAATCTCATTAATATTCCTTGCATGCTTTCTGCCTCCTTTAACTGTGCCCTTTGGAACTCACGCTTAGCGTGTAACAAACGTTCCTTCATCCATTACTTCTTCCTTTCCAATTCCCTTAACCTCCTGGAAATTTCCTCCCAGCCTCATAACACCACACATTGTCTGCCCTCCTACACTTCATATAGCTCACTGTCACTCTTTGATCCAGTCACAGATGAAGAAGTTACTAGGTTTCTCGCATCTTCTCGCCCTACTACTTGCACCAATGACCCTTTTTCCTCACATCTCCTTAAATCTGTCACCCCATCTGTCACCACTCACCTAATTAAAATACTTAATCTCTCTTTCCTCTGGTGTCTTTCCCTCATCCTTCAAAGATGCCAGCATACACCCATTACTTAAAAAAACATCTTTGGACCAAAATTGTGCCGCTAATTACAGACCTGTCTCTAATCTCCCCTTCATCTCCAAACTCCTGGAACGCTTGGTCCACTCCCGTCTAATTCGCTAATTGTCACATAACTCTCTCCTTGACCCGCTACAATCTGGCTTCTGCTCCTTACTCTACTGAAACTGCTCTTACTAAAGTCTCTAATGATCTACTAACAGCTAAATCTAATGGTCGCTACTCCCTGCTGATCCTCCTGGATCTCTCTGCTGCATTCGATACTGTGGATCACCAGCTCCTCCTCACTATGCTCCGCTCATCAGCTCCTCCTCGTTATGCTCTGCTCTATAGGGCTCAAGGACTCCGTTCTTTTTTTGGTTCTCCTCTTACCTCTCTGACCACTCCTTCACTGTATCTTTTGTCAGCTCCTCTTCCTCCCCTCTTCCCCTTACGGTCGGGATTCCTCAGGGTTCAGTCCTAGGTCACCTCCTTTTCTCTCTATACACTGACCTTATTGGACAAACTATCAGCAGATTTGGTTTCCAGTACCATCTCTATGCTGATGACACCCAACTGTACCCATCTTGTCCTGACATCACCCCTGCATTATTACAAAATACTACTGTCTGTCCTCTGTCTCCAACATCAGGTCCTCCCTCTATCTAAAACTAAACCTGTCAAAAATTGAATGTCTCCTTCTCCTAACCTTCCAAAACCCATTACGCCACAGCAGCACGCCCGCTGTCTTGGGGTTATATTTGACTCTGATCTTTCCTTCACTCCCCACATTCGTTCTCTCGCTCGTTCATGTCAATTCCACCTCAAAAACATCTCTAGAATTTGACCTTTTCTTACCATTGACTCTGCAAAAACTCTTACTGTTGCTCTCATTCATTCTCGCCTGGATTATTGTAATTCTTTACTAATTGGTCTCTGTTACTAAACTCTCCCCTCTCCAATCTATTCTGAATGCCACAGCCAGGATCATTTTCCTCTCCAACCGCTTCACTGATGCCTCTGCTCTGTGCCAGTAATTACACTGGTTGCCCATCCGCTACAGAATCCAACATTAACTTATCAGTCTCACTCACAAAGCTCTCCATGGTTCTGCACCACCCTAAATCACCTCCCTCATCTCTGTCTATCACCCCTCCCGTGCTCTCCGCTCTGCTAATGACCTAAGACTGACATCCTCAACAATTCGAACCTCCCACTCCTGTCTTCAAGATTTCTCACGAGTTGTGCCAATGCTCTGGAACACACTACCAAGAACAAAATCCGATTAATTCCCAACATCCAAACCTTTAAGCGGGCCCTAAAAATGCATTTCTTTAGCCTAGCCTATCACCTGACTGCCCTGATCTAATCTAGTCCCTTTCTGCCATTCATAAAATTTACTTCCAATTCTTGACCCTGTATCTTCTGATTTCATTCCTATTCATATACTTTTTTAGACTCTGTACATGTGTAAATTCTGGCTGACGACTGGCCCACGCAGCTGGTTTTGAATTCCCTATTAAATCGATGTGTGGACCATATATGACAAGCTTCCCCCCCGCTTCTCCCCCGCTTCTCCCCCATTCACCTTTTGTACCTCCCCTATTTCCTCATAGACTGTAGCTTACGAGCAGAGCCCTCACTCCTCCTGTTATCTCAATTTTGTTATTTTGTATTGTCTCGTATTGTCTGTACATGTCCTATCTGAATTGTAAATAGAGTTGAGCGCGGTTCGAGGTTCGAGGTTCTCCAGTTCTAGGCTCGAGTGATTTTGGGGCCTGTTCTAGATCGAACTAGAACTCGAGCTTTTTGCAAAAGCTCGATAGTTCTAGAAACGTTCGAGAACGGTTCTAGCAGCAAAAAAACAGCTAATTCCTAGCTGGCTTTCCGCTGTAATAGTGTAAGTCACTCTGTGACTCACACTATTATGACATTTCAGTGTATAGTGTGCGTGAACAGCGCCTTCAGATCACTCCTGTTTGTATAATGGCCATTTTTTTTTTTTTCCTTGTCTTCCTTCCCTAAGCGCGCGCATGTAGTGGGGAGGGCCATTATGTCAGCCAATCCCAGACACACACACAGCTAAGTGGACTTTTAGCCAGAGAAGCAACGGCATGTGTGATAGGATGTCCATGTCACATGTCCCTGCATTATAAAACCGGACATTTTCCTCCAGCACGCCATTATCTCTTCTGCGTCCTTGGTGTCAGACATCACTGGCGCAGCTCCGTCCTGAGTCCTATCGCTGATACTGCTGTATGCGCTCTATACACAGCGCTGGACAGCTTAGGGAGAGCACTTTCCATCAGTCCTTTTAAGGGCTCGTACCGGCAGGGTCAGAGCCATAGGTGACAGGTCCTGAAAACAGAGACAGCGTCTGTGTAGCTAAGGTCAGGGATTTCGTCGCTGCATTTCCCCATTAGGAGGGAATAGAAAGGCAGGCTTCCTTTCCTCTACGGGAAATCAAGAAAAATTGAGTCATATTCCAAAATTGTATATAAACTTTATTAGATATAGTTAATAATTCATACAATAAATAGTCAAAAAGCAAAAAAAGGGGGGAAGGGAAAAAAGGGGGGGGAGGGGAGTGAGGTGCAAGAATAGGGCAGCAGTCACCACAGACCAGAATTCCTGGCAAGCACTATGTCAATTTTAATTTTAATGTGGGTAACAGTATGCACATAGAAAGGCAGCGTTTAAGCAAAACCGCAAGGGGTACCACTCCGCAGCTAAATTAAACCGCGGGCACAGGAGACAACCCAACAGGGATAATAAGAGTGGAAGGTCCACCAGCACTATAGTGAAAATGCACAAGCAAATGAGAGCACTCACTGTATTATAAAGTGTAGCTTCAGGTACCAAATACACATAGTGCTCACAGTCTGTGCATGTGCTGCATCACTGCATGGGAAAATATTCCCTTTCCTTCCAAAAAGGGGCTGGCAGGGTATCTATATAATAACAGAGCCGCTCCAATTAAGGGTTAACTCATGTGCCGGCGGTGAAAGTTCCAGTGCTACGGAAAGAAATAAGCCCGCTAAACAATCAGTGCCATGCCGTAGTCCCACATAGGGAAAGGTAAAAAGTTAATTGTGCTTACCAATGGTGACTCAGTGGTGAAGGCTGTCCTAGGGGCCCCAACGCAGCGTTTCGCATCGGGCTTCCATCGGGGGGCCACCGAGGAAGCCCGATGTGAAACGCTGCGTCGGGGCCCCTAGGACAGCCTTCACCACTGAGTCACCATTGGTAAGCACAATTAACTTTTTACCTTTCCCTATGTGGGACTACGGCATGGCACTGATTGTTTAGCGGGCTTATTTCTTTCCGTAGCACTGGAACTTTCACCGCCGGCACATGAGTTAACCCTTAATTGGAGCGGCTCTGTTATTATATAGATACCCTGCCAGCCCCTTTTTGGAAGGAAAGGGAATATTTTCCCATGCAGTGATGCAGCACATGCACAGACTGTGAGCACTATGTGTATTTGGTACCTGAAGCTACACTTTATAATACAGTGAGTGCTCTCATTTGCTTGTGCATTTTCACTATAGTGCTGGTGGACCTTCCACTCTTATTATCCCTGTTGGGTTGTCTCCTGTGCCCGCGGTTTAATTTAGCTGCGGAGTGGTACCCCTTGCGGTTTTACTTAAACGCTGCCTTTCTATGTGCATACTGTTACCCACATTAAAATTAAAATTGACATCGTGCTTGCCAGGAATTCTGGTCTGTGGTGACTGCTGCCCTATTCTTGCACCTCACTCCCCTCCCCCCCCTTTTTTCCCTTCCCCCCTTTTTTTGCTTTTTGACTATTTATTGTATGAATTATTAACTATATCTAATAAAGTTTATATACAATTTTGGAATATGACTCCATTTTTCTTGATTTCCTATTGTGTCTGGAGTCTCCATATGTGAGAAATAACATGTGTCAGATGTATTTGATCTCATTCCTTTCCTCTACCCAGAGACCCACAACCCTGCCACTGTACCCTCCTGTCCTCTGGACACTCCAACTCATTATAACTAAGCCATTATACTAGCAAACACTCAGTGTACCTAGTGGCATCCTAAACGTGGCTATTGGACTTTTGTCTAGTCCCACTAGTGCAAAGACATTTGCAGCACCTCTGCCTGCATTGCACACTCCAACTCATTATAACTAAGCCATTATACTAGCAAACACTCAGTGTACCTAGTGGCATCCTAAACGTTCCTCTTGAAGGTTTTCACGGTAGGAGAGAGTCTGATATGCTGGAGTAGAGCATTCCAGAGTATGGGAGAGGAACGGGAGAAATCTTGTATGTGATTGTGGGAAGAGGAGATAAGAGGGGAGCAGAGAAGGAGATCTTGTGAGGATCGAAGGATACGTGTAGGTAATTACCGGGAGACTAGGTCACAGGTGTAGGGAGGAGACAGGTTGTGGACGGCTTTGTAGGTCAGGTTAGGGTTTTGAACTGAAGTCATTGGGCAATGGGAAGCCAGTGAAGGGATTGGCAGAGAGGAAAGGACGGGAAGTAGCAGGGGGACAGGTGGATGAGTCGGGTAGCATATACATATACAATCGATTACACTGATTCGCCATACAGTGGCAAACGTTTGTCATTGACCAAATTGCAAAAAGAGTATAGCATGGTATACATTTTTTTTCAGGTGCTCGTTATAGTGGAAAGTGCTATTTGATGCACTTTGTTATTTGTTAAAGTTTGGCTAGTATGTAATACCTTATTTTGTCACAGTTAAAGCCAGTCCTTTGGTTTTATTGAATATCACGGGATCTGAACATTTATTTATGGACACAGTATAAAAATATAAAAGTCTTGGTTGGTTTCCAGTCTTTCCACCAATATTAGAGGCTGATATTCAAACACTAAACACTGAGCTCTAATGTCATCCTAGGTATATTTAGGAAAAAATATGGTATAATCTGCACTGCTGCAAGAAGGGATCATAGAGGATTATTTTTTTTTATTATTGTTTTTTTTATTTGATGTGTTTTGAAGTAACCAACTTCTTCATCAAGATACCGCCAAGTCACTTGTGGATATACATATTCTTCATATGGTGTTGGATTACCTTCAAAAGCGTTGAATAAACTGGCCATAATCCACATCTGTGCACTTGGATTCCTTTTTGCAGTGGCACAGGTTAAACCACATTTTTTTCTCAATATACTTTGATCTATTGGTTGTGGTCCCAGCAGCAGCTGCCACACCATCCATATCTCATCAGTGTTGTGTGCTCACAACCTAACAAAGTGAATTAATCCTTTTTTTATTCTCACATTTCTCCTCAAAGAAGACCCTATTGTCACGCACATGACTAAAAGTATTTACCCGGTATCAGGTAAACCTCTAGAAGATGTAACAACACACAGGGGACAAAGGGGTCACGATACAATGGAGATCCCTGCCGCTAGGGAGAGTGGTGAGAGAACACCTCCTGAACTCACCTCAAGCTGATTCGTGAGCTCCTTAGCATCCCTATACACGTTCTTGCAACCTGTTACCGAGCCAGATACCTTAAGCCCGCTTTACACGCTGCAATGTATCTTACAATGTGTCGGCAGGGTCATGTTGTAAGTGACGCACATCCGGCATCGTAAGTACATTGCAGTGTGTGACAGGTACGTGCGATTGTGATTGTACGGTAAAACGTTCATCGCATACACATCGTACCTGTCTCTAGAATTGCACGTTAGATTGTTCATCGTACCCGGGGTAGCGCACATCGCAGTGTGTGACACCCCGAGAACGATGAACAGATCTTACCTACGTCCTGCGGCTCCCGGCCCAGAATGCAGAAGGAAGGAGGTGGGTGGGATGTTTAAGTCCCGCTTAGCTCCACCCCTCTGCTTCTATTGGCCGTCTGCCGTGTGATGTCGCTGTGACGCCAAACGTCCCTCCCACTCCAGGAAGTGGACGTTCGCAGCCCACAGCGAGGTCGTATGGACGGGTAAGTACGTGTGACAGGGGTTACTCGTATGTGCGGCACGTTCAACAAATTGAACGTGCCACACATACGATGGGGGCGTTGCAAATCGCATACGAAATCATATGCAAAATTGCAACGTGTAAAGCAGGCTTTATGCTTTAACTTATCCAAGTGAGTCTATGAATATGCTTTCAATGTTATAAATATGTTGGACCTCAGCAGATCAACATTTACGGTCATCAGGGCCTACTGTCTACCATCACGAACATTACTCATGTTTTAGGACTATGACATACAGACAACATAGATATTGCAGACGGTTAAACATAATATTTCATGCAGTGACTTAATTAGCGTCCACATGCATGTTGGTCAGATGTATGGGGTCTTGTAGTGTCTTATATCCAATAAAGAGATATGTTTGCCCCCATTATATAATAATATCCCCCATTGTGTACTAATGTTACCCATCCTGGGACCCTTCCTGGTATAATTTTCTCCATCTATTACTAGGTATAATGGGATCACTAGGGACAGGGGTGCTTGAACAACCCAGGTCTACTGGCTCCCCTACCCTCCACCTAGGAGAGGGCCAGGACAGGAGTGGTTAATTCCACAGAAATAAACAGACAGGGGGAAAACCAAAACTCAAACTCACCGCAATTACTCACAGAGGTATATAGACTATACGTGATCAGGAGGAAACTAAAGGAAGGGAGGAAATAATCAGACAACAAGAGTATTTTCACAATGCACCAAACCGCACTCAGATGTTCCCTAGCAACTGGATAACAAAACACAAGGACCAGGATTTCATTAAGCTATCATCAAAATAGAACAGGCTCCACCATCTTAGAAAGGGTGAAATCGACTGTGATTGGTCTCCTGTAACATGTGTCTTAAGTAGTAATCCACAGGCTAGCAGAAATGAACTCCTGCAAACCCGATTACTAATTAGAGCACAGCTGATCGATGCCTGAGCCTCTCTGTGCAACTCAAAAGTAGCATTTTGTGGAGTGTCCGTTTTGAGCCAGACATCACTTGATACCATCTTAGGCCTCTTCCTGGTATAATGCCCACCATCCTAGGCATGTCCCTGTTAGAATGTCCTCCACATTGGGTTCCTTTCTGGTATAATGTCCTCTAAGCCATGCACTTTTCAGAAATAATGTCCAACATCCTGGCCTGAGCCCCATCCTGGTACAATCTTCCCATACAGTCCCCTTCTAGTAATAATGTCACCCATCATGGGCCCCATCCTGGTATAATGGCCCTCGCCCTTGGCCCATTTTTGATTTTTGTTCCTGAAGAAGTCATACAGCTCCGAAACACGTCGAACAACAAAATCAGATGTCTTAAGGCCCATTTACACACAACGATATCGCTAATGAGATATCATCGGGGTTACGGTGTTGGTGACGCACATCCAGCCTCGTTAGCGAGATGTCATTGTGTGTGACACCTTTTTGCGATCAGTAACTATCGCCGAATGTGTCAAATCGCTCGTCGTGTACACGTCGTTCATTTTTAAAAAATCGTTCCTCATTTTTTGTTTGTTTCTCCTGCGGCTGGACACATCGCTATGTGTGACACCGCAGGAACGAGGAACAACATCGTACCTGCAGCCGCCCACAATGAGGAAGGAAGGAGCTGGCCAGGATGTTCCAGCCTTTCATCTCCGCCTCTCCGCTTCTATTGGGCAGCCGCTTAGTGACGCCGCCTTGACGCTGAACGAACATCCCCCATAAGGGAGAGATTGTTCGGCAGCCACAGCGACGTCAATGAACAGGTAATTGCGTGTGATGCTGCTGTAGCGATATTGTTCGCTACGGCAGCGATCACCCCATGACGCGCCACCAACGTGGGCTGGTGCTATCGCTCGCGACATTGCTAGCAATGTCACAGTGTGTAAAGCCCACTATAATCCCCATTGGTCTTTCTCTCTCGGAAATGGTTTGTTACGGAGGGACCGGCAGATTAGGACCAGGGGGTGTATATATCCTAATCGTCAGTCGGGGCCCACCGTGCTCCAGATGACAAAGGAGCTGCTGGCACCTGAGGATTAGGCGGAGACTATAGAGCTGGATGGCTCTGAGATAACCCAGGGAATCTGGGAACCGGTCACGTGTGTAGGGGCACGTCAGACCGGACTACAACCCGGTTAGCGTTTTGGTGCACCTGGCGCTACTCCAACCACGTGTGCAGGGAACACGTCAGGCCGGGTGGTGACCAGGTAGCATTGACCAGAAGACCGCCACGAAAGCGCCCTGTCGGCCACGTGTGTAGGACACGTCAGGCCGAGTGGTCCTCCGATTAGCGTTTCTGGTCACCTCTCGACTGGCCACGTGTGTGAAGGACATGTCAGGCCATATGTTTACACCAGTAGCGTTGACTGGGAAGCCAAGGAGGATAAGGAACACCCTGTTAACTCCACAGGGGTCCTGGGGTACGCTGTCTGTGAGCGTAGGAGGCACAACCGGACCGGTGGCGCAGCAGGTGCGTTGTCCATGTGCGTAGGGGGCATAATCGGACAGGAGGTGCAGCAGCCGCAGCCCAGTTAATGCCACTGGGCTGCTACAGCAAGACTGGAATGGCAGGAGGGAAGCACGGCGCCTGACCCTGATGTGCTGAGCCACGAATCTTGGCGTGACAGGCACCGTTCGCCTAGCCCTACCTACCGCTTCCCAACATAGGCTTATGCCGCAATGAGGCTCTAAAATGGAGGTGTGCTCTGACTGAGCAAATATGAAGACTGCGCACCTCCATGTTGTCTCCAGCCCCTTTTATAACCTGGGTCCGCCCCAAACCCAGGGTGGACCACAATGGCACCTCCAGGGACCAACAGCAGAGTGCTATGTCATCAGCGACGTCACAAGCAGCCTATCCTGAACCGCCATGTCACTGATGACCTCATGGCAGCCACGCCCCAAACACTTCACCAGTCATCGTCTGACGACCAATGGTGAGGTGTCATGTCATAGGGCCAGGCCTCCGCAAGCCAGTCCGGAGTGGCCACATCATCAGGACACCTGATGCCCTCTGGCCTATCAGGGCCTGCCACCTCACGGACATGCCCAGTGAAGTCCTTCCCGGACTTTGCCTTCAATGCACTAAGTGCCTGAGCATGCTCAGTAGCCTGGACAACAGTCTCAGAAATCAGACTATCAGCCTGAGCATGCTCAGTAGGCACAACACAGGACTTCGACACCGCACACAGTCCAAGTACCTGTGCAAAGAGGCTTTTCGCACTAAGTGTAGGAGCATGCTCAGTAGCCCGAACCGAGGACTTAGCCTGAAAAATGGCACTATTAGGCTGAGCATGCTCACTAGGCGAAACACTGGACTTAGGCTCCGGCTGGGGTAAATCGGCACACGCATGCGCACTAGCCGCCTCTGCACACTTAGACGTGGAGGTGCAAGCAACCAGCTGGACGACCCGAGGCATGACCAAAAACGGCAGCCGGCGCCTGGGCGCAACTGGAACCGCAGCAGGCTGCATGCGGCTATGGCGGCGCCGATTCGTAACATGGTTGCTTAACAGAATTGTCTGATTTTGAGCCGGGCTGAATTTTTATTGTGCATAATTGTACATCACTGCTTATTTCTGGGGTGATAGGCTGTCCATAGTGCAATATACTGTACATATATGTTGATATTTATTTCCAGGAATCTTTGCTACCCTATTGTGCAATATTCTGATTATCATTATTATTATTATTTTTTCTCAGAGTCCATTTCTGTCTATTATGAGAATGGCTTTATTCTGTTACTTTGACTTAAATATATCATTGCTGTGAGGCTGTCTCTTGGTTGTATCCATTTTTTAAATGTTTTAAAGGCCGGTGTCCCACTTGCGATTACCTCGCGTGTATCTCGAGTGAGTTTTGCGGTGCATCACCCGGCAAGGACTCACACTCTGCTCACAGGAGCGGGTCAGCTGCATAGAAATGCATGCAACCAACACGCTCCTGTGAGCAGAGTGTGAGTCCGTGCCGGGTGATGCACCGAATAACTCGCGCGAGATACACGCGAGGCAATCGCAAGTGGGACACCGGCCTTAAAAACATTTTGGCCAGAACTGTGGCTAAAATAAGGTATTACATAGTAGCAACTTTTTTTCTGAAATAAAAAACTACAGAGAATAGCACTTTCCACTACAAAGAGCCACTGCAAAATAATTTAGACCGTGCATTACTCTTATTGCTTTTTGGTCAATGTCAAACATTTGCCACTGTATGGTATATGTACGTCAGAGATGAGGTTTAGATAATAATATATCTGAATCTGACCCAAATGTAATGTGAAAAGAGCCTAAAGGGGCTTTACACGTAACAACATCGCTAACGAGATGTTGTTGGGGTCCCGGAATTCGTGACGTACATCCGGCCTCGTTAGCGAAGTCGTCGTGTGTGAAATGCAGGAACGACCGTTAACGATCAAAATTACTTACCTAATCGTTGATCGTTGACAAGTCGTTCCTTTCCCGAATATCGTTGCTGTTGCAGGACGCAGGTTGTTCGTCGTTCCTGCAGCAGCACACATCGCTATGTGTGACACCGCAAGAATGAGGAACTACATCGTATCTGCGGCCGCCGGCAATGAGGAAGGAAGGAGGTGGGCGGGATGTTCCGGCCACTCATCTCCGCCCCTCCGCTTCCATTGGGCAGCCATTTTGTGACGCCGCTGTGACACCGCACGAACCGCCCCCTTAGAAAGGAGGCGGTTCGTCGGCCACAGCAACGTCGCTAGGCAGGAAAGTCCATGTGACGGGTGTAAGCGATGTTGTGCGCCACGGGAAGTGATTTGCCCGTGACGCACAACTGACGGGGATGGGTGCTTTCACCAGCAACATCGCTAGCAATGTCACTGTGTGTAAAGCCTGCTTTACTATACCCTTCCAACAGGACCCATTATTCTACAAATACCAAAACTAAGAATTTAGATCTTAGTGGGCAAATGTAGACTTTACTACTGGTGTTTTGCATTTCATTTTGACTATCACTGTAACATAAAGTAAGCAGAAGATACACGATATTGCCTTAGACTACAGTCATATCTTTCGTACTGTACAAATGATCACAGTGGGATTCTCTTAATTTTTGGGACAAATACTTCACCTTTTTCCTTCTATGTCTACATAAAAGTTTGAAGCATAGCTCCAATCAAATGCTCCTGTACGTTCGTCCACCCAAGTTTTCAGCTCCATGTTGCATCTGTCACTGGACTTCAGGACTATGATGTGATTGAAAAAGTCACAGGCTGCAAATAAGTGATTAACAATGGAACCAATACTGAGGTCAATCACGACATCTCCTTTAATGTGACCTGCAGAAAAAAATTCAGACTGTTGAAGAATACATATGTATAGGTAAAAAGTCACAAGAATAGGAACCCCCATCATCTATATACTAGAAATGAGTAGAGATGAGCGATGTTCGAGGTTCAAGGCTCGCCAATTTCATGTTCGAGTGATTTTGGGGGGAGCTCGAGATCGAACTCGAACGCGAGCTTTTTGCTAAAAGCTCGATAGCTCGAGTTACATTCGAGAACGGTTCGATCAGCAAAAAGCCTAGCTAGTTACTAGCTGGCTTTTCACTGTAATAGTGTGAGTCACTGTGATTCATACTATTATCAAATTTCATCCGATAGTGTGCGGGGGGGACGCGGTTTAGATCTGTGCTGCTGAAAGGATGCCGATTGCCATCTTTTTTTTTTTTTTTTCTTAAGCGCGCGTGCCAGGATGTCAGCCAATTACAGACACACACACAGCTAAGTGGATTTTTGCCAGACAAGCAAGGGCATGTGCCATAGGCTGTGAATGTCACATGTCCTTGCCTTATAAATACGGCATTTTCCCTCACGCCGCCATTATCTGCCTTCTGCGTGTGGGTGTCAGTCACCGCTCACGCTGCTGCTGCCGCTCCTGCTGTGTGCGCCATAGACACAGCGCTGTAGAGATTAGGGACTGCTGCTTATTTCAGCCCTTTTCAGGGCTGATTTCTAGGCGCTCCGAGCCATAGCTGCTAGGCAGGTCCGTGCAAACACTGTATACAGCTTTAGATAACAGCGTCTGTGTACCTCAGCTCAGGGAATTCCTTGCTGTATTTCATCATTAGCAAGGATAGAAAGTGAGGCTTCCTTTCCTGTCCTGGTACCCACAGTACCCGGGCATTGTACCCACCTGCCCAGTTTTGCCATGCTATTTTTATAGCAAACAGTGCTGACACTTATTGGCATCCAAAAAGTGTCTGCTATACTAAATTAGTGTCCCACTGATGGCAAGCAAGTCCCACCACCTCTGCTTTCTACCCTCCTGCACATTTTTGCTACGCTATTTTTATAGCAAACAGTGCTGACACTTAGTGGCATCCAAAAAGTGTCTGCTATGCTAAATTAATGTCCCACTGGTGCAAAGCAAGTTCCACCACCTCTGCTTTCTACCCTCCTGCACATTTTAGCTATGCTATTTTATAGCAAACAGTGCTGAAAATTAGTGGCATCCAAAAAGTTTCTGATATACTAAATTAGTGTCCCACTGGTGCCAAGCAAGTTCCACCACCTCTGCTTTCTACCCTCCTGCACATTTTTGCCACGCTATTTTATTTGCACAAAGACCTGACACTTTTTCTGCCATCCTAAAAGTGTCTGGAATACTAACTTAGTTTTCCTTTCCTGTCCTGGTACCCGCAGAACCCGGGCACTGTACCCACCTGCCCACTTTTGCCACGCTATTTTATTTGCTCAAAGAGCTGACACTTTTTCTGCCATCTTAAAAGTGTCTGGAATACTAAATTACTGTTCCTTTGCTGCCAAGCAAGGTACACCACATGTGCATTCTACACTCCATTTCTGCTACGCAATTATTAACGCCAGGTAGTCCAGCCCATCTGTGACGAAGGTGCAGGCGTGGATATAATGTTGCCTTCATCCAATGGTGGTTCTCTCGATGTCTGACAGAGCTCAACAATACCATCTGTTTACACTTCCAAAACAAGTGACGACCTGCCAATCACACTCCCTGTTGTGGGTAAAGGGGTGGAAGTTCAGCGTGAAAAAGCATGTGTGACTGCTGCCCCCACAGTCACAGAGGATGAAGGATGAAGAGCATGCAGATGCACTTGATGGGGCAGGTGGTGGTTGCACAGCCCCGCTAGGCGGCATTGTAGCACAGTGAAATTCCCATTGCGACTTATGCTTCATTGAAAGTAATGTACAGGGTGGGCTCCCAAGTATGCAGCAAAACCACGCAACAGGAAAAGGACTCTAGGCAGTTGGGTTGATAAATCATTGTTTAAGTTTCCCAAAACAAACAATAAGAACCATGCATAAAACTGAAAGAATAGAACAATCTATTCAGTTGCCTACTACCTGGTAATCCCTCTGCGTAGCAGGAGTAATTGTGTGTGTGTGTGTGTGTGTGTGCGAACACGACTTACCAGTGGCGCATTACAAGAGCTTACACCTTATCTACCTAAACATAGACAAAACCCATTACTCCCCTGAATATCCTTGTTAGCTGAAGCCTCACAGATAAGGCAGATGATAACAGTGTGAATACAAACCACACAGCTCAGCAACACAGTCCTGGAAATCTTGTAAATCAACAGTCAATACAAACATGTGTCGCTGTCCCTCTATGATTTAAACTGTAAGTGACAATTTGACAGTGCAGAGGCAGCAAGTCTTATTGTCTATAAATAGTCGGCCTACCCAGAACAGATATGTGTTTTGCTAATAAAACAAAGTGTTGCGTGCACAAATTACTGTCTGGGCCCAGCCTACCGTACCCGGGTACTGTGGTGTCCAGTTGCCATAAATACAGACTTTACGTTCCTCTCACAGTAAACAGTATAGACAGCACCGGAAGAATGTCGGTCTGTGGCACAGGATGCTGCTCACAGGCGTTACGGTCCTCCTCACCAAACTAAAACACAACTCCCCTTACAATTGACCAAAGTGTTTCCTCGGTGGCTCCTTGCTGTAACACACACCTTTAGCTTTTCCTTCTGTTCATACGCAGCATCTCCAAGTCCACAGCCGAAGACCGTTTTGCTATTGCTATAGTGACCAAACAGACAAAGGCAGATGCAAAAAAACAGCAGCCCCTTGTGTGTAGTCTGCAACAATGCATGCAATGAACAGCAAATAAGCATGTTGCATTGACAGTGGATAAAGCTGAGCAATACACCCTCATGCTATAAATTCATATCCATGTGACACTTCATGGACGAAGTACTCAAAGTAGTGACTTTTTTCCTTCTACTTAGAGATTGTTGACAAATCTTACAGATTACATGAATTGAGTGATCCTTTGCGATGTCAAAAAAAGCCCCAGGCTAGGCAAGGCTTATAGCCCATGCGACCTGCAGAGCCAACATGACTTATGCTCAGAGGCAGAGTTGTGGCCGAGGATTCAGTTGTTGACGTGCTTCCAGTACTTTGTCTCTGTACAGGAAGACGCAATGTGACCTCGTCATCAGTAGCATCCTCCTCCACCTCCTCTGCTGACCTCATCGACTGGGGGACTTTGGTTTGACAGTAAGTGAGGTCTCCAAGCTCATCATCACCCTGTGTGTTTTCATTCCCCTCGTCCTGAGTCCTCCGAGACAACCTCTTCCTGCCCTGACCGAATAATAAAGTTGGCGTTCCAATCAGGTATCTGAGTCTCATCAGCATGTTCCCCATTGTCTCCACCAGGAGGATTTACAGTTTATGAATGAGGGTGTACATTATACTCAGCACCTTCTTCATCGGGGCCTGGATCCGACTCACAAAGCTTCAGTGCATCTGTGCAGATCATTTCCCCTGTCTCCTGGAACTCGCTGCCTCAACAAGTCAGATTATCTGCTACACCCGCAAGCTTGAAACGGAACCAGAAAACTCATCTGTTCAGAAATGACTATAACCTTCAATGACACCACCACCGTGCGTAGCTGCCGCCCAACCTACACCCCACCTGCTGTCTTCTCCCCAAAATCCTTTATAATGTAATCCCGCAAGGGCAGGGCCCTCTTCCCTCTGTACCAGTCTGTCTATTGTTACTTGTATATGTATTCTATATGTAACCCCCTTCTCATGTACAGCACCATGGAATCAATGGTGCTCTATAAAATAATAATAATAATAATAATAATAACAATAATAACTTCTTTTTCTGTACTCACTGCAGCTTTGGAGCAGACCTCTGATTCCCAGGCTATAGTGTGACTGAACAGTTCTGCAGGATGCTTTTCTTGATAGCAAAAGTATAGAAGGTAATAAATGGCATAATCTTACAGGTAGATAGAAGAGCGACCAAGATTAGTAGAAGAATGGGTGGGCTGCAACACCAAGACAGGTTATTAAACTTGGGGTTATTTAGTTTGGAAAAACAAAGGCTTAGGGGGGATCTAATCACAATGTATAAACATATGAGGGGACAGTACAGAGACCTTTCCAAAGATCTCTTTACACCTAGGCCTGCAACTGGAACACGGGAGCATCCGCTACGTCTCGAGGAAAGAAGGTTTAATCATAACCACAGACGAGGATTCTTTACTGTACGAGCAGTGAGACTATGGAACTCTCTGCCGCATGATGTTGTAATGAGTGATTCACTACTAACATTTAAGCAGAGCCTGGACGCCTTTCTTGAAAAATATAATATTACCAGTTATGTATATTAGATTTTATGACAGGGTGTTGATCCAGGGAACTAGTCTGATTGCCGTATGAGGAGTCAGGAAGGAATTTTTTTCCCCATTGGAGCTTATTTGACACATTGGGTTTTTTTTGCCTTCCTCTGGATCAACATGTTAGGCTACGGGTTGAACTAGATGGACTTAGAGTCTCCCTTCAACCTTAAAAACTATGAAACTATGAAACTATGCAGACTCAACCATCTCTGTTACTCCATACTCAGCAGGGCTGGTGGAAACTTGAGAGCTGTTAGGAAGCAAGTGCAATTGGGTTGACACCACAGAGGAATGTAGTATTTGGGATATTGAACTTGAGGTGAAGGAGAGGTCACTTTATGGAGCACTTGAGATCCATTGAAGCAGCTGCTGTTTTGGTGCCTCATCCAAATTTGTTAGCGATGGTCGTGTCCGGGAAAAAATGGATCATATCAGATTATCCACAGGAAGAAGTACACCTGTTATTTTGGCTGGTAGTTGGTGTTAGAAATCGGTGCTTCCGTAAGCGCAAGCAGCCTGCTGCGTTCCAGTTGTGCACAAGCGCCAGCTGCCATTTTGGGCTGTGCCTCGGGTCGTCCAGCTGGCTGCTTTCTCCTCCACGTCTAAGTGTGGAGAGGTGGCTAGTGAGCATGCGTGTGCCGATTTACCGCAGCCGCAGCCTAAGTCCAGTGTTTCGCCTAGTGAGTATGCTCAGCCTGACTGTGCCTTTCCTGAGGCAAAGTCCTCAGTTCGGGCTACAGTGCATGCTCCCACACTTAGTGCGAAAAGCCTCTTTGCACAGGTACTTGCACTCCGTGCCGTGTCTAAGTCCTGTGTTGTGCGTAGACAGCATGCTGAAGCTGATACTCTTTTTTCTGAGATTGTTGTTCATGCTACTGAACATGCTCAGGTACTTACTGCATCAGAGGCTAGGTCCGGTAATGAATTCTTTGGCCCTGCCCCTGACGAGGCAGGCCCATATAGACCACAGGGCATCAGGTGTCCAGACAATGTGGCCTGGCCACTCCGGACTGGCTTGCAGAGGCCCGCCCCTATGACTTGTCACCTCATTATTGTTGGTCAGACGATGACTGGTGAGGTGTTTGGGTCGTGGCTGCCATGAGGTCATCATTGAAGTGTCGGTTCAAATAGGCCGCTGGTTATGCCACTCATGACGTGTCACTCTGCTTTTGTCTCCAGGAGGTGCATTGTGGTGCACCCTGGGTTGTGGAGGACCCAGGTTATAAAAGCGGCTGGAGCCAACAAGGAGATGCGCAGTCTTCTATTATGCTCAGAAAGACACCTCCATGTGTTGAACCCATTGCGGCTTTAGGCCAGAGGTAGGCAGGGATAGGGCATCAGTGCAGGCCGTCACCACACTTGGAACGCATAACGGTTAAGAACAGCTCCTGTCCTACCAGTCCTGCTAGTGCAGCCCAGTGGCATTAACTGGGCTACTGCTGATGCTCCTGCTGTCCAGAGTTGTGGCCCCTATGCAGACGGACAGCGTACCCAATGGCCCTTGTGTTAACAGGGAGTTCCTGGGCTGGGTGTGTGTGTGGACCCTGTGACGCTAACTGGGATCCCAGTCGCCAGATCCGAGTGTCGTCTAAGGGTTACTTTGCACACTAAGATATTGCAGGTGTGATGTCGGTGGGGTCAAATCGAAAGTGACACACATCCGGGACCGCTGTCGATATCATAGTGTGTAAATCCTTTATGATACGATTAATGATCGCAAAAGCGTCGTAATCGTATCATCGGTGTAGTGCCCGACATTTCTATAATGTAGCTTCAGTGACGGTACGATGTTGTTCCTCGTTCCTGCGGCAGCACACATCGCTGTGTGAGAAGCCACAGGAGCGAGGAACATCTCCTACCTGCGTCATCGCGGCTCATGCGGAAGGACGGAGGTGGGCGAGATGTTAACGTCCCGCTCATCTCCGCTCCTCCACTTTTATTGGCCGCCTGCCGTCGCTGTGATGCCGCATAACCCGCCCCCTTAGTAAGGAGGCGGTTCGCCGGCTAGAGCAACGTCGCAGGGCAGGTAAGTGCATGTGAAGCTGCCGTAGTGATAACGTTCGCTACGGCAGCAATCACAAGATATCGCTGCTGCGACGGGGACTATCGCGCTCGGCATCGCAAGCATCGGCTTGCGATGTCGTAGTGTGCAAAGTACCCCTAACTTGGTTCAGGCTACTAATAGTTTCAGAGCCACCCAGCTCTGTATCCTCCGCCTAACCTTCGAGTTGCCAACATCTCCTTATCCATCTGGGAGCACGGTGGACACCGACTGGCGATTGGGATATATACCTTTCTCTTTCTTTTATTGTTTTTTTTTTTATATAGCGCTAAGATAGTATATAACACCTTATCCAAATCTGCCAGTCCCCCCGTAACAGATGGTGTTTGTTCAGCAAATGTTACTGTTGCTTAACCACTAAACGAACGGACACAGACTTTTTTCCCCTTTTCAGCACATCTGTTCCCCTTTCCACCAGCATCTGTCCTTTTTCAACTCATTTTGTATATGACCAAATTTGCAACTCTGCAGGGACACCGTACTCAATGCCATCTCAGCCCAGCAGCCAGCCCTTGGTCCCTCAGATGTGGACAAGTAAAAGACTCTTTCCTCCTAGCCATGACAAAGCGTTGAGATTCACTCTGTGCAGCACTGGTGTTTAGTGGAATAGCAGATCTAAGATTGCGTACCACCTTCTGCTGATACTCCTGCATACGTGCGTCCCTTTCTATGGCTGGACTTATTTCGCAAAATTTGGTCTTGTACCGGGGATCTAACAGTGTGGCAACCCACTGGTCAGCATTACTTCGAATTCGGTCAATCTGAGGGTCATGTTGTAGGTAGTGCAGCAAGAAGGCGCTCATGTGTCTTGCGCATCCAGGAGGACCAAGTCCTTGCTTTGTTGGTAGCGGAGATGTGAGAATCATGTCTCCTTCCTCTGCCTTCTCCCCCCAACCTCACACAACCGAAATGTGAGCAAGCTCTCCCTCATCTGCTGAGCCTTCCATGCCCATCACCAGTTCATCCTCCATTTCTTACTGGGCTCCTGCACGTTCTTCAACAGTTTTGCTGATACTATGCGCCCTTGTTAATCTCTCTTCCCCACCGTCGCATGCCTGCCGCCTTGTGCCGCTGACCGTCTGGACCTTATAGATCTTGTTATCCCTTCCGCATATGACTCCTCCTGTACTTCCTCCCCTTCCTCTTGTCCAACACCTGACTCCGAATAATGTTTACAGTGTGCTCCAGCATGTAGATGACTGGAATTGTCACGCTGAGAATGGCATTGCCAGTGCTAAACATCTTTGTCGACATTTGTAAACTGTGAAGAAGGGTGCATAGGTCCTTGATGTGACACCACTCCAGCAGCGTGATCTGCTGCACCACCTCTGAATCTAGTTATCCCAGGCTATATGTCATAACGTATTGCAGCAGGAGTCGGCGGTGCTGCCACAGACGCTGCAACATGTGCAGATTCAAATTCCTGCGTGTCGGCACATCGCATTTCAGGCGGTGAACCGGCAGACCGAAAGACTTCTGGAGCGATGCAAGTTGTTGAGCTGCTGGGTGTGAATGGTGGAAGTGAGCACATAGCAAGCGTGCCCGCTGCAGAAGGCCATGTAGGCCAGGATGGTGGTTTAAAAATTGCTGGAGAACCAGGTTCAAAACGTGAGCCATACAAGGCACGTGTGTCACATTGCCCTGACGAAGGGCCGCAGCCAGGTTTGCATCATTGCAACACAGGGCAGTTAAGTCACCACCGGAGTCCGCTCCATCAATTTGTACTCCGGTCGCCAGGTGACACCGTGTTCCTTTCATGCATAGTGCTGATGATGGGAGAGGAGTCGATGTCAGCGGCGACGGTGGACGCAGGTTATGATCACCCACTGGGCTGCGTTACCTTGAGATATGCAGAACCACTGGCTGATTGTAGGTGGTGGGTGTCTCACAGATGAAGTACCATGATTCAGCTACAACCAATGGGAAGACACCACACCCTTTGTTAGGCCCATCCTGTCTGAGGACGACTGCCAGACATAGCTCTGAACCTCTGGTTCCTATTCTGCCCAGTTCTGTTTTGTAATTTTGTGTGCTTGTTTCCTGACTACTTTTCCTGCTTGCTGTTTATGTACCTCGTTGCCCGATTCGCATTTGACCACTGCTTGTTTTCTGATTAAGTCCTGTCCGTCCCATTCTGTTCCTGTTCCTCAATGCATGGTTTGACCCTGTCTGACTACTACTCTCTAGGACTGCAGTCTTCCACAGGTATTGATCACCTTTGGCCCTGTGTAATTTCAACTCCCTGTATAGGGGTTAAAGGGTTTCAAAGTTCTGGGGGTCCTGCTTGGTGAGTGGCTTACCTGTAGCCTCTCCGTTACAGCCCGTCTGAGTGTGTGGATCCAGGCAGGTGTAACACCGTGCCCTCTGCAGAAGGCCATGTAGGCCGGCATAGTGGTTTAACAATTGCTGGACAACAGATACAACACGTGAGCCACAAAAGGCACGTGTGTCACATTGTCACGGCGAAGGGCCGCACCCAGGTTTGCATCATTGTCGCACCCGGCCTTCCCTGGCTGATGGTTGAGTTGAGACAAGCATTGATGAAACTCGGTCTCACTCTCCAGAGCTTACAGTCCACAAATCCTCAGCGGTGTGACTCACATTTCGCAGACATTTCAAAGTAAAGAGTTGACCGCCTGATGCCGTTGAACTCTGCTGCCAGCATAGTAAGGAGGTGTGTGGCATTCCTTGTGCGCAGTTACAATGCGGGTGGCCTGACCACACCGGGTTTGGGCGGAGGTGGAGGACCAAGATGAGGTTGAGGAAGCAGAAGCAGTGCAGGAACTTCTACATACAGAGGAAGGATTGAAACACAACTCGTGGTGACGGCAAGACTTGTACAGCAGACCCTTTTCCATCTCTTCCTATAGTAACCCAGTGACCAGTCAGTGACATGTAATGCCCCTGTCCATGGTGACTGGGCCAAGTATCTGTGGTGAAATGCACCCTGTCACACAGAGTTTCTCAAAGAAGCGGTGATGTTTTGTGCGACATGCTGGTGTTGCGCGTGCACATCTTTGTTGGAGAAGGAGTGGTGACTGGGCATTGGCTCTTGGGGCACTGCAATGGGCATAAGGTCTCGAAAATCCTCTGTCTCAAAAGGGTGGAAAGGCAGCATTTCTGTAGCCAACAAGTTGTAGATGTTGAAAGTCATCCTCTTAGCCATGTCATGCCCTTCGAAAATCAGGTAAAACCCAGCGAGGGGACTCCAACCACAGTCTCCCTTGTTTCCAAAAATTGGGCCCCACACACACCACTTGACTGGCATCAGTTGTCCCCCAGTTGCAATCTAACAAAGATGCTTTGCATGAAGCACTCTCAAAAATACACCTGCCTTTCGCCTCCCCAGGATGACACAGGGGAAGAAAAGTCCTCTGTGATCCATGACTTGTTCATTTTGATGAACGTTAGTCTGTCCACATTGTCACTGGACAGACGCATGAGCTTACCTGTCAACACACACCAAGCAGCACTGAAGACACGTTCCAAGAGAACGCTGGCTGCGGGACACAACAAGATCCCCAAGGCATAAGTGGCGAGCTCAGGCAATTTATCCAGATTGGAAGCCTACAATGAGCAGGGCTCAAGTTGCACAGTAATGGCATCGATGTTCACTTGCATATACTCACATATCTATGTCTCCTCCTCTTTTTCCTCGTCCAGCTATTTAGTTTTCTGATGAGTATTTGTCCTTGTCACTTTCCCATATGTTTGTGTTGTCTTGGGAGTTGTTTGTCACCTTTTGGACACCTTTGAGGGTGTTTTCTAGGTGTTTTTATCTGTTTGTGATTGCCTCCCATTGTTTTCAATAGGGTTCGAGAGGTTCGTCGAACGGCTCGCCGAACCAAACTTGAACGCGGCTTCCGTTCGATGAACCGAGCCGAACTCGAGCCTCTAGAGGTTCGCTCATCTCTAGAAATGAGTGAATGTTTTGAAAATCACATACTCAATATTGGAAAGCTTGTAATTTCTTGGAAACTGCACTTGTGGGAGAGGACAGAACCACACTGACCATAAGAGCTTACACTCTACAGAAGAGAGAGACTTACCCAGTGACTCTGAAGGTGGAAAATGATTCTACCATACAAACTGTGCTCCACGTGGAACCACCACCATCACCACCACCAGTAATGACCACCATAGAAAGTGTGCTCTGCTGGGAACCGCTAGTGACCCAAGTAATGACCACCATTGTACTAGGTATAGCCATACAAAAAGACATTCGCCTGCTCTTGGATGCTTCAGCAGATACATACCCTCTGTGAAAGTTTTCAGAAGATGTTCAGTAGGAAATATCCAAGTATCTTCTGCAAAGACCATACTAGGGTTATCTGACAAGTAATGCTCCAAATGTTGTCTGGAATCAAAGTCATCCACACGGTAGAGCTTACTGGGACTGAGATCCATCGTTTAATCTTGTATCAGAGACAGAGTGACTCCTTCTAAACTGGTGCACGAGGTCTTTATAAAGCAGCAGGAACTATTTTGCAAAGAGTGTAAGAATTAATTACCAGGTCATGAGTTTTTATGTTCATTTAGAGTCTTGGAATCCTAAAATGACTTGAGGATGGAAAGATATTTAGATGTAAGAATGAGTTTCATGCAAAATTAAACACTTTGAGATTTGATTCGTGGTTGGAAAAAAACAAAACAAAATTTCCCAACACCATTTCTCAGACTACTAATACATTAAAAATGAGATAACATCCTTTTGCTTTTCCCAATAATGCCTTGCAGCTGCAGCATCTAGTGAATATCACACCTTGTACAGCAGTGGTCAATTCCTGGGACATCACATATCTCCTGGCAGAAAACCACACTGAAATGGGGTCAAAACCACAGTTTTTGTATGCTTTTCTGCCAGGAGATGTAGATTTGGTGCTGAAATGTATACATTAAGGTCACATGAGGTGAGGTCACTGAGTTCAGTAAGTTCAGTTGAAGTGAGTTTACCTGATGTCACAGGTGGGGTAATGTGGGGACCTCCAGCTGTGACCCCAGGCAAACTCAGTGATATCACTGCTCACAGCTGCTGCTCAATCAGTGTCTGCCTAAAGCCACAGCAGGCAGTCATGTTCTCTAATGTGTCAGTGCACTGTGACTTCAGTATGTAGCAGAGTCGGGATCATCGTGGGATGTCACAGTATTTTGAACCTGGATGTTTTGGGGATTAATAAATTGGTGAAAGAGGGTGTTTTAAAAAAAAAAAAATAAATAAAGGATTTTTCTGTGCATTTTGTGTTTATTTCTTTTCACTTAGGATTAGTAATAGGGGTTTCATAGAACCCTCCTCATACTATTACAGGAGTTGATAACAGCTGTGAATTTTGATAAACAACAGCTGTCACTAACCCCTTATATTAACCCTATTGCCACCCCACCAGGGCAATCGGGAAGAACCAAGTAAAGTGCAAGGATTGTCACATCTAATGTAATGTGCCACTTCTGAGCATCTGCGAGCTTGTATTTTTAGGCTGGGGGGACAATATCCATGGAACCCATGCTGAAAATACCAGCCCTTACCCGTCTGCTTTACCGTGGCTGGATATCACAAATGGTGGGACCCTACACTTTTTTTTTAAATTATTTATTTATTTTGATAACCAGCCACAATAAAGCTCACAGGTGGGGGCTGCAGCAAATTGACTGCAACCAATTACAGATACGGACACAGGGTCGGGGCATGTATAGCAGTCTGCAATTAATCACAGACACTGGCACAGAAGGTAAGCAGGGGAAGCAGTGAATATTCATGAAGTTTAATTAGCAGACCCAGAAAAGTCTGACTACAGTGATTTCCCTGGTCAATCACAACCATGTCAATACTTGGAAGTGCCCACACCAGGAAAGCTTGCTGATTGGCTGCTCTGCAACCTTTCAACAGCTTTATTCAGATTACAAACCCGAACAGGAACCAGACATACAGATACAAATCTGTGTTCGGGTCTTGGACATGGACCTTGAAGTTTACAGTTCGAGTTCTCTCATCCCCACTTTTCAGAAAAAACGTATGCCGGATGTGTCTCAAGCAGCAATCCACAGGCTAGCAGAAATTAACTCCTGCAAGCCCGATGCCTGAGCCTGTCTGTGCAATTCAAAAGCAGCATTTTGTGGAGTGTCCGACTATGCATTAGATGTAGTCCTGACACTCAGTGAGTTTTGAGCCAGATAACGTGTGATACTATTTTGGACCTCTTCCTGGCAGAATGCCCACCATCCTAAGCACATTCCTGTTAGAATGTCCTGCACATTGGGCCCCTTCCTGGTATAATATCCTTCAAGCTATGCACCTTCCAGTAATAATGTCCAACATCCTGTCCTGGTCCCCATCCTGGTACAATCTCTCCATCCAGTCACCTTCCAGTAATAATGTCACCCATCATGAGCCCCATCCTGGTATAATGACCCTTGCCCTTGGCCCATTTTTAATAATGTTTCCAGTTCTGCCACTGTTTAAAATAAAGAAACAATTATTTTTACCTTTGCTGCTCCCATGAAGTGTGGCATTCTCTTCTTTAGCTAGTGCAAAGACCATCAGCTGACTTTGTCCTGCCTGCTATGAATGATGCAAAACATCACTCCTATGTGCCCCCTGTGGCTGGCACCCTGACATCAGCTCCTTGCCTCTTATTGACTGACAGTGTGTGTTGCTGTGCAGAGACCCAGCGGGTGTCTGTGTCGCGATACATCACAGAGACCCGCTGGTCCCTGCATACATTACTTTGTGCTTCCTGTCTCCCTTTTATATATGCCTCTTCCATGTTCTACTTTTAAATTAAGATATAAAGTGCATATTTTATTATTCTTACCTGAAGCTGGAACTGCCAAGTTTTTTTCTTCCTCTACATTGCAATACGTATCAGCTGAATGTGTGTCCTCAGACACGCATCCAGCTGAAATAGACACTGGTGTGGGTAGGCGTGCCTCCAGCATGGGCCGGGTCACAGTCGCTTCCCTTGTGACTGTGATCATTACACCCTTGATTTTATATAATCATATCTCATCTTCTTAATTTGAGTCACCGTTTTAGAATTCCACTGTATCCTGATGTACCACACCTCACTTAAAAAGGCCACTCTTGTTTTTGCAGCTATCTGATGTTCGAGTATCACTTTGTACAAGGCTCAACCTTGATGTCTCTCAAATAGCATACCAGAAATGTTGCATGTGCGGAAGATGCCGGTTAAGCAGCTTCTAAAGCCAACTCAAAGTCTACCGAGTTGAAGCAAAGGTCCAGTGTATCTGCCTCCTTCTAAAGATAAGTGATAAACCCTGTATAGTACAGCAGTTTTACGCCTTTCAATGATGTACGTGTTGTTACCGGTAGGGAATTAAGCAAAATAATGAAGTTACTGAATGACGTTTGATAAAAATTTTGAGATCTACTGAAAGTGGTTTACAAAATATCATCAATTTACACCATCTGTAGTCGATCGCCACCATTTCCTTTCACAAGCTGCTGATCAAAGCGAGAGGTGTCAAACATCTTGTGTGATCTGATCTAGTTTTTGTTACTGCTTGTCTGAACACTCCTCAACATTGAATTGTATAAATCGAAAAAGACAGTGGCATCTCTCCAAAGTGTCCCAGGAGCCTTTTGTCAACAAGAGAATGCGAGGTGACATATTTCTGGTGCAAAGTCAATGGGAAAACAGGGGGAGGAGAAAGCTCACCAGGATATTTTGCTGGCCTCACCGATGTATGGACGTAGCTGGCTACCACGTGTAGACAAAGAGAAAGGATGAAGTCCAGCACCAGGCTCTTTCTTGTAAAAAATATTTCTTATTCTTTATTAAAAAAAAACTCATATGTGCAAAGATAAAACATGACCCATGATGTGAGCCCCATGAGGCTCCCGCGTTACGCATTTTGGACGTCTCCTTAATCATAGACTAGCTTCAGCACACCAATAAGGAGAAGAGAAAAATTCTTTGATCAACAACTCTCGTTATTTATTAGTAAGGTATATGAAAAAAAGGGGAAAGTGTCCAACGTATCGACCCTTCAGGGGTCTTTCTCAAGGACAATTGGTCTATACAGAAAATAAATAAGACAATATAATATGATCAATTACAAGATATAAATGATAACAATGTATATATAAAAAATACAATAATGCATTGAAGTTCACAATCAACGAGTCACAGATCAATTCAGAAAATAATTGAATTATGATTTCCATAATTCTATGACTTTTACTTCTTGGTGTTGCACTTTCAATTTTGAGAGCTATAGTTGTAGACCAAATAATTACATTTTCGCAAAATAGAGAGCAAATAAACATAAAAAATTCTGTCTTGGTAAAGGAAACAAATAGGTAAATCGGAGGACATCTTACGCCTTATAGTGGCTTTATTGTGTGCACTAGACATGATATTCATCAAATTTAATTTTAAAATATAATTTGTGACATTGAGACTCATCTTGTGTCATCTCAGACCTATTTCTCTTTGTGGGCTGCAATGAATATGACACCCTTATAGTCAATGAGGTCACTCACAATTGTTCTCTTCTTAATCACACAGCGGTCAATTACAAATCCTTCTCCAACCAGAGCTTTCCTGGCAAAATCCTCATCATAACTGAAAGCCTGGAACTTATCTTTCCCCACAGTGTAATAATTCATCTCTAAAGCCCCAAGTAATAGGAGGTGTCCTCCAGGTTTTAGCAACCCTGATAATTTCCTGAGATATTTCATGTAGTCATCTTGATCTTTGCTGATATAATCTAAGAGGCAGACACTGATGACACAATCTGCCGGTGGTAGGACTATCGGATCCATCATATTTTCTTTCTCAAGGTCACATTTGACAACATGATGAAGGGCCGATCACACTTTTCCTTCTTTGTCCTCTAATTGGTCACTGAAAGAAATGGAAAATGATGAAAGTGATTGTCCCACAGTCAATAATGAATGAAGTAACATGATTGTAGGAGAGCTGCAGAGCAAACAAGCCCAATAGAGTCTTAACTGAAAAGACACATGAGAATAAACAGAGGATTCACTCACCTTGTGAGGTTGTTGAGGATAAGAATTGAGTATCCAAAAATACCTAATTCAGCCATTTCATAGACTCGGGTATATAGTTTAGTAGATGTAAACTAACACACATGTTTATGTATGCTTTTGTTTCTTACTAACATGTATATATGTATATTGCATATTTAGTGATTTTTCCTTAAACACAGTATATACCAGCACATGTAATCTTAAGATGGCTGCTACATCCTGTCTACACCCGAGGTGATATACAAAAGAAATTCCTGGAGCCTGGACTGACCAATCCAAAGAGGATATGCAGATTTCCTATGCGTCATGAAGCCCCGACCTACGATACTTGATTGGACTAAAACTTTTGTTCACACCCCTTTACTTCTCGGTCTAGGGTTTTCGTTTAAGAATAAAGTTCAGTTGCCTCAAGGTCTGTCATGGAGACGGTCCATAACCGATATATAGTGTCTGTTATCGTTCATTCTCGAGTGCACACATGACATTATGGTTTGAAACAGCCGTCAGATCCAAAAGTGACCGGTTGAGTCCCGCCCTCAACAAGGTTGTGAACACACAACACTGATGAGATATGGAGGGTGTGGCAGCTGCTGCAGGGACAAAGTGTCGTAGATCAAGAGAACAATATTGAGAACAAAATGTGGTTTAACTTGTGTCGCTGCAAAAAGGGATCCAAGTGCACATATGTGGCTTATGGGCAGTATATTCGATGCCTTTGAAGGTAAACCAACATCACATGGATACCAACAAGTGATTGAAGAAGTTGGTTACTTCGAAATGCGTTGAATAACTATTCATAATCCTCCTCTGTATACTATGATCCCTTCTTGCAGCAGCGTAGATTACACCATATTTGTTCCTTAATATACCTAGGGTGGCATTTTTGAGCTCAGTGGTTAGTGTTTGATCATCGGCTTCCAATATAGGTGGAAAGACTGGAAGACTTTTATATTTTTATATTGTATTAAGAAATAAATGTTCAGATCCCGTGGTATGCAATAATCCCGTAGGTCCCCATTCATATCACTGTAGCCAAAATAAGGTATTCCATAAGAGAAACTTTTTTTTACTAAATTAAAATGTACCGAAAATAGCATTTTCCACTACAAAGAGGCACTGGAAAAAAATTATACCGTGCTATACTCTTTTTGCACTTTCGTCAATGTCAAACATTTGCGATTGTATGGTGAATCAGTGGAATTGATATTTTGATCTTAGTGGACAAATGTAGACTTTATTACTGACATTTAGCATTTCATTTTAAAGAATCAGCAAAAGCATTAGTACATGCCCTCATCATCTCCCACCTCGACTACTGCAACCTCCTGCTCTGTGGTCTCCCTTCCAACACTTTTGCACCCCTCCAATCTATACTAAACTCTGCGGCCTGCTTAATCCATCTCTTCCCTTGCTATTCCTCAGCCTCTTCACTCTACCAATCCCTTCACTGTCTTCCCATTGCCCAACGACTCCAGTTCAAAACATTAACCATGACATACAAAGCCATCCATAACCTGTCTCCTCCTTACATCTGTGACCTAGTCTCCTGGTACCTACCTGCACGTAACCTCCGATCCTCACAAGATGTCCTTCTCTACTCCTCTCTTATCTCCTCTTCCCACAATCGCATACAAGATTTCTCCCGTTCCTCTCCCATACTCTGGAAAGCTCTACCCCAGCACATCAGACTCTCCACTACCGTGGAAACCTTCAAGATGAACCTGAAGACCCACCTCTTCCAACAAGCCTACAACCTACAATAGCCCTCAGTCCAGTAGACCACTGCGCAACCAGCTCTGTCCTCACTTATTGTACGCTCACCCATTCCCTGTAGACTCTGAGCCCTCGCGGGCAGGGTCCTCTCTCCTCCTATACCAGTCTGTTTTGTACTGTTAATGATTGTTGTACTTGTTTTTATGTATACCCTTTTTCTCTTGTAAAGCGCCATGGAATTAATGGCACTATAATAATAAATAATAATAATAATAATATATACATGAGAGTTGAGGTTTGGATACTATTGTACCTATGACCCAACTATAATGTGAACAGAGCCTGAGGCTATCTGCCCACGGCAACTCGCACCTGTGGATATATCCGCAGGTACGTCCGCAGGTTTCCCGCAGCAGCTCCCCGGAATCCGCAGCTATCCATAGCTGTGGGATTCCAGCGAAATAGCTGCGGAAAACCTGCAGACATTCATGTGACTTACCTACGGAAGTCCCGGCCTCTATCTCCATAGAGGAGGGCCGGGATTTCCGCAGATATTTCCGCAAGAATAATTGACATGCAGTTACGTGCGGCTGAGGGACATCCGCAGCATATTCCGCAGCTGCACATACCGCAGCATGGACACAGCACTCCCCATGTCCCATAGGATAACATGGGGAGTGTCTGTACTTGCTGAAACCTGCGGATTTATCTAGAAAATCCAGATAAATACGTAGGTTTTCCGAGGCAAAATCCGCAGGTGCGAGCTCCCATGGGCACAAAGCCTTACTATGCTCTTCCAACAGAACCCATTATTCTACAGACACTAAAACAAAGAATTTTGATCTTAGGGGACAAATGTAGACTTTATTACTGACATTTAGCATTTCATAAAGTAGACAGAAGATATACAATATTACACTAAGGCTGAAGTCATATCTTTTGTATTGTACAAATGATAACATTGGGTTTTTCCCAATTTTTTAGACAAATGCTTCACCTTATTCCTTTTATGTCTACATGACATTTTGAAGCATGGCTCCAATCAAACGCTCCTGTACGTTCGTCCACCCATCTTTTTAGCTCCATGATGCAACTGTCATTGGTCTTCATCACTATGATGTGCTTGAAAAATTCACAGGCTGCATATAAATGATGAATGATGGAACCAACACTGATATCGATCACAACATCTCCTTTAATGTGACCTGCAGAAAATAATTCAGACTATTGAAACATGCAGTGAAGGAAATGATTATTTGACCCCTTGCTGATGTTGTAAGTAAGTTTACCCAGTGACAAAGACATGAACAGTCTATAATTTTAAGGGTAGGTTAATTTAAACTTTAAGTGATAGAATATAACCCCTTCACGACCGGCCGATTTTTCGCTTTCCGTTTTTTTTTTTTCGCCATTCTTTTTCTGAGAGACGTAACTTTTTTATTTTTCAGTCAATATGGTCATGTGAGGGCTCATTTTTTTGTGGAACGAGCTGTACGTTTAAATGAAACCATAAGTTTTACCATATAGTGTACTGGAAAACAGCAAAAAAAAATTCCAAATGCAGAAAAATTGCAAAAAAAGTGCGATAGCACTATTGTTTTTGAGATATTTTATTCACTGTGTTCACTATATGGTAAAACTGATGTGTGGTTGTGATGCCTCAGGTCAGTGCGAGTTCGAAGACACCAAACATGTATAGGTTTACTTTTATATAAGGGGTTAAAAAAAAATGGAAGTTTGACCGAAAAAAGTGGCGCACGTTTTACGCCATATTCTGTGACCCCAAGTGTTCTCATTTTTCGGGATCTATGGCTCAGTGATGGCTTATTTTTTGCATCTCGAGCTGACGTTTTTAACGGTACCATTTTTACGCAGATGCTACGTTTTGATCGCCTCTTATAGCATTTTGCGCAAAAGTTGTGGCGACAAAAAAAGTTTTGGCAATTGGAATGTTTTTTGTCGCTACGCCATATACTGATCAGGTTAATTGATTTTATATTTTGATCGGGCGTTTTTGAACGCGGCGATACCAAATGTGTGTATATTTTTTATTTTTTTAACCCTTTAATTTTCAATGGGGCGAATGGGGGGTGATTTGAACTTTTAAGTTTTTTTGTTTTTTTTAAATTTTTTAAAACTTTTATTTTGACTTTTTTTTATTTTACTAGTCCCCCTAGGGGGCTATTGCGATCAGCATTCTGATCGCTCTGCACTATCTGCTGATGACAGCTATACAGCTGTAAACAGCAGATACGCTCTCTTTCTCTTTTGCTGTGCTGCTGGCAGAGCGAAAGTGAAAGCAATTCATGTGTAGTACAGGAGTCATCACATGCGTCACGTGACTTCCGGTATCGGGCGGTAAGTAAACGTTTACCGCGATCGCGCTTATAATGGCGCTGTCACATATTGACAGCGCCATTTAAGGGGTTAAACGGCACGAGCAGATAACGATTCTGCTCGTGCCTAGCAGGCACACATCTCAGCTGTGACAATCAGCTGAGATGTGTGCCGATCGCGGCATGCTGCGTCCAGCAGACCGCAGGCAGTAAGATTATGACCGCTAGGACGTAATTTTACGGCCCGCGGTCGTTAAGGGGTTAAACAATAAAATCCAGAAAATCCCATTGTCTAAATTGTTTAAATGTATTTGCATTTTGCAGAGAGAAATAAGAATTTGATCCCTCTGGCAAACAAGACTTAATACTTGGTGGCTGTCTCCTTGTTGGCAGCACAGCAGAGTTTTTTTTGTAGTTGATGATGAGGTTTGCACACATGTCTGGAGGAATTTTTCTCCACTTCTCTTTGCAGATCATCTCTAAATCATTAAGATTTTGAGACTGTTGCTTGGCAACTCAGAGTTTCAGCGCCTACATAGGTTTTCTATGAGATTAAGGTCTGGAGACTGGTTCAGCCACTCCATGACCTTAATGTGATTCTTTTTCAGCCACTCCTTTGTTGCCTTGGCTGTATTTTTTTGGTTATTGTTGTGCTGGAAGACCCAGCCACGACCCATTTTTAATGTCCTGTCAGAGGGAAGGAGATTGTCACTAAGGATTTTACGGTATATGGCTCCATCCATTGTCCTATTGATGCGGTGAAGTAGTCCTGTGCCCTTAGCAGAGAAACACCCTCAAAACATAATTTTTCCACCTCCATGCTTGACAGTAGGGACGGTGTTCTTTGGGTCATAGGCAGCATTTTGCTTCCTCCAAACACAGCGAGTTGAGTTAATGCCAAATAACTCAACTTTGGTCTCATCTGACCACAGCACTTGCTCCCAATCACTCTCAGAATCATCCAGGTGTTATTGACAACCTTCAGATGGGCCTGCACATGTGGGACTTTGTGGGCACTGTAGGATTTTAATCCATTATGGTGTAATGTGCTACCAATGGTTTTCTTGGTGATAGTGGTCCCAGCTGCCTTATTAACATGTTCTCCTGTGTAGTTTTAGGCTGATTTCTCACCTTCCTCATGATCCTGGATAGGCTACAAGGTGAGATTTTGGCTGTAGCCCCAGATGTCAATTGACTCTCATTTTGTATTTCTTCCATTTTCTTACTATTGTCCCAACAGTTGTCTTCTTCTCACCCAGCGTCTTATTTATGGTTTTGTAGCCCATTTCAGCCTTGTGCAGGTCTATGATCTTGTCCTTGACATCATCTCCTTCTCACCCAGCATCTTACTTATGGTTTTGTAGCCCATTCCAGCCTTATGCAGGTCTTTGATCTTGCGCCTGACATCCTTAGAAAACTCTTTGGTCGCCCATGTTGTAGAGGTTAGAGTCTGACTGATTAATGGAGTCTGTGGACAGGAGTCTTTTATACAGGTGACAGTTTAAGACAGCCGTCTGTAATGCAGGTAATGAGTTGATTAGGAGCATCTAACTGGTCTGTAGGAGCCAGAACTCTTAATGGTTGGTAGGGGATCAAATACTTATTTCTCTCTTCAAAATACAAATACATTTATATAATTTATGCAATGTGATTTTCAGGATTTTATCTTTGATATTTTATATCTCACTGTTAAAATTAACCTACCCTTAAAATTATAGACTGTTGACGTCTTAGTCAGTGGGCAAACTTAGAAATTCTGCAGGGGATCAAATAATTATTTCTTTCACTGTACGTATGTATAGGTGAAAAAGTCACAAGAGTAGGATGCACTATCCTCTAAATACTAGAAATGAGAGAATGTTTTGAAATTCAAACACTCAATTTTGGAAAACTTGTAATTTCTTTGAAAATACACGAGAGAAGGAAAAGAGAGAGAGAAAGAACCACACTTACCATAAGAGCTTATACTCTACAGAAGAGAGAGACTTAAGCCTGCTTTACACATTACGATTTCGCATACGATATCGTATGCGATCGTAACCGACCCTATTGTATGTGTGGCACGTTCAATTTGTACGTACTTACCCGTCCATACAACCTCGATGTGGGCGATGAACGTCCATTTCCTGGAGTGGGAGGGGCATTCAGCGTCACAGTGACGTCACGCAGCAGCCGGCCAATAGAAGCGGAGGGGCGGAGATGAGCGGGACGTAAACATCCCGCCCACCTCCTTCCTTCTGCATTGCTTGGCGCAGGTAAGATCTGTTCATCATTCCTGGGGTGTCACACACTGCGATGTGTGCTACCCCGGGTACGATGAACAACCTAACGTTCAATATTTAGGAATTGAACGACGTGCGTGCGATGAACGTTTTACCGTTCAATCGCAATCGCACGTAGCTGTCACACGCTACAATGTACCTTATGATTCCGGATGTGCGTCACTTATGATGTGACCCCGCCGACACATCGTAAGATATATTGTAGCATGTAAAGCGGCCTTAACCCAGTGATCCTGAAGGTAGAAAATGATTCTACCATACAAACTGTGCTCCATTAGGAACCACCAGTGACCCAAGTAGTGACCACATTGTACTAGGTATGGGCATGCAAAAAGACATTCGCCTGCTCTTTGATGCTTCAGCAGATACATACCCTCTGTGAAAGTTGTCAGAAGATTTTCAATAGGAAATTTCAAGGTATCCTCTGCAAAGACCATATCAGGGTTATCTGACATGTAATCCTCCAAATGTTGTCTGGAATCAAAGTCATCCACATGGTAGATCTTAGTGGAACTGGGATCCATCGTCTAATCTTGTATCACAGACAGAGTGACTGATTCTAAACTGATCCACAAAGTCTTTATATAACCAGCAGGAGTTAATTTGCAAAGAGTGTGAGAATTAATGATCAGGTCATGAGTTCTTCTGTTGATTTATAGTCATGGAATCATATAATGACATGAGGATGGAAATATATTTAGATGTAAAAATGTAAAAAAAAATATTTATCCCACTAAGGACCAGGTCTTCAAGAATTTGCAATAAAAAAAAAACAGTAACATGTTATTTGCATCATTGCAGCTTTATGAGGTCTTTGCAGCTTTGCAATCTGTAGATTCTCTATACATGATTTTTAGGTACAGTATGTATTTGAGAGACGAGCAAAACAAAACACCATTCATTAATGTTTTTATTTTATGTAATACATCGATGCTTTTTTAAAAACGTAACTTTTTTTACCTTTTTTAAATTTATATAAAAACATTTGTTAGGATATGTGAACAGTAAAGTATTTGATGCAAGAATTTCTGCACCATTTCTGCCATATTTTTTATGTGTTTTTGCCACAACTTTTAGGTGCAGATTTTCCCCTTACATTAGTATGGGTGAAATCTGCACCAAAAACGTTGAAAGAATTGACCTAATGCAGATATAAATCTTCACCAAATCTTAGAGGAGAAAATACTTTAGATGTGCATAAGATGGAGCTTCTACCTCATCACTCTGCCGGAGCTGCTGCCATAACGCCGTGCCGAAGCAGCTGCCTCACCACCGTGCCGGAGCTGTTGCCTCACCACCATGCCGAAGCAGCTGCCTCACCACCGTGCCAGAGCTGCTGCCTCATAACCGTGCCGGAGATGCTGCCTCACCACTGTGCCGGAGCTGCTGCCTTACCACCATGCCGGAGCTGCTGCCTCACCACTTTGCCGGAGTTGCTGCTTCACTACCGTGCAGAAGCTTCTGCCTCACTACCATGTTGGAGCTGCTGCCTCATAACCGTGCCAGAGCTGCTGCCTCACCACCGTGCTGGAGCTGCTGCCTCACCACCGTGCCAGAGCTGCTGCCTCACCACCGTGCCAGAGCTGCTGCCTCACTACTGTGCCAAAGCAGCTGCCTCACCACCGTGCCGGAGCTGCTGCCTCACCACCGTGCCGGAGCAGCTGTCTCCCTATTGTGCCGGAGTTGCTGGCCGCCAACACCCCACCTACTTTCTCCTCCCCAATATCATATGAATGTAAGCCTGAAAGGGCAGGGTCCTCTTCCCTCTGTACCAGTCTGGCTATTGTAACTTGTATATGTATTCTGTACAGTATGTAACCCCTTCTCATGTACAGCACCATGGAATCAATGGTGCTTTATAAATAATAATAATAATAATAATAATAATATATTTGGGAGCCTTAGCACATGATGCTGAGAGCTACAGTATAAGCCCAAACGGTTATGAGTTTTATGGACCAAATCTACATACCTGATGCTGGAAACCTAAGTGGGGAGGTAACATGTTTAAGTGCTGGTTTATCTGGCATTTACATTTCTCATTCCTGAATTAGAATTAGTTTTTAGTTTTTGTAGAAAACACTATAATACTTTTATTAGTTAAATGGCGACTAAGTGATCAGTCCCAATGCATTAACAAGGTACTAAAATCCAGGAAATAAAAATGTGGTACAAGTAGTTCCAAAATAAAAGAGCATCCCCAGACTAAGCACTTGGGAAACGCATCAGGTCAGTCCTGGGTGGGTGAGCATATTTATTGCATTTGACACGAGTGATGACTACTTTGTCCTTGATCTGTGGAAATAATGTTTTATGTTTTGTTTTTTTGGAATCATGCATTGACTATAGATGAGCAGATTTAGCTTTGGAGTATTAAGGTTGAGCGGAATTTCCCAAAATTAGTAGTTTCATGCAAATCTAAACACTTTGAGATTTGATTCATGTTTTAAAAACAAAAACCAAAATTGCCCAACACCATTTCTCACACTACTAATACATTAAAAAAAGAGATAACATCCTTTTGCATTTCCACATGGGTTTCCCAGCAACATCTAGTGAATATCACATCTTGTACAGCAGTGATCAGTTCCTGGGACATCACAGATCTCCTGGCAGAAAACTGCACTGAATTAGGGTCCAAAACGCAGGTTTTTGTATGGTTTTCTGCCATGATATGCAGATTTGTTGCTGAAACTTATATCTTAAGCTGACATGAGGTGAGGTCACTGAGTTCAATGAGTTCAGGTGAGGTCAGTTTACCTGTGGTCACAGGTGGAGTACTGCGGGAACCTCCAGGTGTTACCCCAGGTAAACTCAGTGACATCACTGCCACCTCTGCAGCTCAGTCAGTGTCTGCCTGAAGCCACAGCAGACAGTCATGTTCTCTGATGTACCAGTGTGCTGTGACTTCAGTATGTAGAAGAGTCGGGATCGTCGTTGGACATCACAGTGTGGATTATGTCGGACGTGGATGTTTTAGGGTTAATAAATTGTTGAAAGAGGGTGTTTTTTAAAAAAAAAATAAAGGATTTTTCTGGGTGTTTTGTGTGTATTTCTTTTGGCTTTTAGGATTAGTAGTGGGGGTCTCATAGAACCATACTCATTACTTTTACAGGAGTTGATGACAGCTGTAATTTTTTATGAACCACAGCTGTCACTAACCCCTTATATTACCCCTATTGCCACCCCTCCAGGGCAATTGTGAAGAGCCAAGTAAGGAGCAAGGATTAGCACATCTAATGTGATGTGACACTTCTGGACAGCTGTCAGCTTATATTTTTAGGCTGGTGGGCCAATATCCATGGATCCCATTCTGAGAATACCAGCCTCCGCCCATCTGCTTTACCATGGCTGGATATAAAAAATGGAGGGAACATACACCTTTTTTTAAATTATTTGTTTATTATAATATCCAACCATAATAAAGCTCACAGGTGGGGGCTGCAGCAAACTGACTGTAACCAATTAGGTTGGAGCATGTATAGCAGTCTGCAATTAATCACAGACACTTGTACAGAGGGTGACTGGGAGAAGCAGTGAATATTCATGAAGCCTAATAAGCGGGCCCAGAAAAGAGTCTGACTACAGTGATTTCTCTGGTCAATCACACCCAACTCAATACTTGACATGGTTTGATGGGGGCGAAAGTGTCCACACTATGAAAGCTTGCTGATTGGTTCTTCTGCAACCTTTCAACAAACTTTATTCAGATGATAAATCCGAACAGGAACCGGACATAAAGGTAAAAGTCTGTGCTTAGGTGTAACGTCTGCCTGGATCCACAGACTCAGACGGGCTGTAATGGACAGGCTAGAGGTAAGCCACTCGCCAAGTAGGACCCCAGAACCCTGAAACCCTTTAAACCCTATACAAGGATTTGGAATTACACAGGGCCCTGGAGATCACTGCCTGTGGAAGGCTGCAGTCTGAGAGAGTAGTCGCCAGGCAGGGTCAAACCAGGAATTGCGGAACAGGGACAGAATTGGCAGGCAAAGACGTAATCAGAAACAAGCAGAGGTCAAAACCGGATCGGGCAGCGAGGTACAAAAACAGCAGGCAGGAGGGTAGTCAGAAGTCAGCACACGAAATCACAGGACAAAACAGGAGCCAGAATTCTCAGAACTATCTCTGGCAGAGGTCAGCAGACAGGAGGGGAATTAAAAAGGGTGTGGTGTCTTCCCATAGGCTGTAGCTGAATGATGGTACCTCAGCTGGGAGACACCCACCACCTACAGTCAGCCAGTGGTACTGCAGATCCCCAGGAAACCCAGCCCAGTGGATGAACGGAGCCTGCGCCCACCGGCGCCGCTGGCATCGACTCCTCTCCCATCACCAGCACCATCCACGGCGGGAACACGGCGTCGCCTGGCGATCGGAGCAGAAGTCGATGGAGCGGACTCCGGTGGTGACGTAACATTAGGTCTGGGACACGGGCATCTGGTGAAGAGGCAGGGGAAAGTGCGAGGCACGTGATTCATCAACAGATACTTGTCATTTAATGAATCTGGTGAGATGCAAAGTGGCATGCACGTCCGTCTATACCTCATCCAATCAGGAATTGATAAATGGTGTTTTACGTAATAAATGTCACCACTTGTCATTAAATGTGTACAGATCCTTGCATGGGGCTGTGTATTATCAGCTGCAGCATGAGGTGATAGTACTGGCACAACAATGGGCCTCAGGATCTCGTCACGGTAGCTCTGTGCATTCAAAATAGTATCAATAAGATGCACCTGTGTTTGTTGTCCATAACATATGCCTACCCATGCCATACCCCCTCTGCCACCATGGAGCTCTTGATTCACAAGAGCATGATGAGGTGCAAGAAAGGTAGACTTCTAGGTTTATAAATAAACAAATGTATGTTATATTGGATACAGATGATTGACAAAATGTGGAGAAACGTCATTGTAGAAAAAGGATGTTAGGTCATAAAAAGAAAGACAAAAGAATTTCCCTTGATCTTACGTAATGGTTTCTTTGGCGATTCTAGCAGACAATAGTCCATTTCTCTGTTAAATCAGCAGAAGGCTGTTTCTTCATTCATCTTTGCTTGGATCCTGAATGGTGTCACATGCTGCATCTTTGATATCATGTGTTGTGTCAAAAAATCCTTCCAGTTAGTATGGCCCCCCTGAGTGTCATGTGATGAGATATTTATATGTTTTAGCTACAACTAGTTTTGTCCATCTTAGGAAGCTCTATCCTTGCATGATGCTTTTCCAGAATTACATATACGAAAAGTTTGGACACACCTTCTCATTCAATGATTTTTCTTTATTTTTATGACTCTGAAAATTGTAGATTCACATTGAAGTCATCAAAACTGTGAATTAAAACATGTGGAATGAAATACTTAAAAAAAGTGAAACAACTGAAAATATGTCTTATATTCTAGGTTCTTCAAAGTAGCCACCTTTTGCTTTCATTTAGCTTTGCACACTCTTGGCATTTTCTTGATGAGCTTCAAGAGGTAGTCACCGGAAATGGTTTTCCAACAGTCTTGAAGGAGTTCCCAGAGATGCTTAGCACTTGTAGGCCCTTTTGCCTTCACTCTGCGGTCCAGCTCACCCCAAACCATCTCAATTTGGTTCAGGTCTGGTGACTGTGGAGACCAGGTCATCTGGCGTAGCACCCCATCACTCTCCTTCTTAATCAAATAGCCCTTACACAGCCTGGAGGGGTGTTTGGGGTCATTGTCCTGTTGAAAAATAAATGATGGTCCAACTAAACGCAAACTGGATGGAATAGCACGCCACTGCAAGATGCTATTGTAGGCATGCTGGTTCTGTATGCCTTCAATTTTGAATAAATCCCCAACAGTGTCACCAGCAAAGCCCCCCCACCCCCCCACACCTCCTCCTCCATGCTTCATGGTGGGAACCAGGCATGTAGAGTCCATCCGTTCACCTTTTCTACAAAAACACGGTGGTTGGATCCAAAGATCACAAATTTGGACTCATCAGACCAAAGCACAGATTTCCACTTTTCTTTTTATGGTTTAATCTCATCATCAATTATTTTATATAATAAAATAATATTCTTATACTATACATTACTCTATTAAAAATTGATGTGTTCTCTGAACTGAGGTATTAAAAAATTAGAATAAAAATGTAGAATACAAATTTTGAGTATACATAATCAACATAAAAATTAGGATAAAAATAAATTATATAAGGGATTTTATACAAAAAAATCCACAAAGAACCAGCGCTAGATGGGTTTTTTTATATATAATTTTATTAAAGAAAATATTGCTATCCTTGTTCCAAGGCAGGGTATTTACTAGTACACAATACACTAAAAAATTTTCTTAGAACCACATATACCAGAAAAAACACAATATAAATAAGTCAGAATTGAAAATACAAATAAAAATAAAGATAGAAATAAAAATATTAATAATAATAAAAATATGAAAGATAAATCAAAAACCACACAAAGGGTTTTGGTATAAACCCGTTTCCTCAGAGGTGATCCGATATTCACAATAATTAATTTCTAACTCAGCTATCGTAATGCCCCGGCCGGTGGCATATACTTGATTTAGTAAAATATTGTGACTGATAGCATATAGGTGTACCACACCACCTCTGACTAACTTGCAAGCCTATTTTGCACACATCAAGCTTTGCACAAAATGTTGTAGAAATCAGAAACCCTCAATCCCCAATGTGATGTCAGTGGGATTTGCCAGCAGATTTTGATCTGTAGTAATATAGACCTGATTCCTCCGTTAGATAAACTGAAGTTGTTGTCAATGCAGGATTAACTTGTTAAATTTTCCAAGCACCTACTTGGAAGCATGTGGTCGTGAACAATACAGGTTGTGGAGGAGATGTCAGGTTACCACAAACCCCTTAGTTAGAGTCTCTAGACCACTTTACGGTGCCACAACTAAGCGGTCCCGTATTGTCCCAGTTCCCCAGCAGCTAGGTACAGTCGCTGGAAGCACCGATTATTTGCTGCAAATATAATGTGTGATCAGCAGTTTTACTCAACCTCTCCAGCGGGCAGTCCGATCTGTGTCCAGTGTGAGCTGAATGTGTCCACACACCGAGGGAGTTTACTTGGCAAGCTGTCACTACACAGGTAAAGCAGACAGTGCAAGATTCCAATCCAGTCCACTTCCAATGTGAACAATGAGTAGCCGTAGAGGGCACCACTGGAGGATGGTTGCAAGCAAGAATAACAGCGGTAACTTCTCAACCTTTTCAGCAGACAGTCCGGACCGTGTCCTTTAGAGGCTGACTAGTGCTGCACAAGGGAGAGGTTGTTTGACAGAGTATCACCACACAGGTGGAGTAGGCAAAGCAGAGTCTTAATCCGACGCGCGTTTCGGGGGCGTGCACCGGCCCCCTTCCTCAAGGATGACTGGGCTATTGCCTAGGGCGCTATTTATGCGCATATTAAATTACTTAAAAAAAAAAAAAAATGTTTTTGTTTTTTTTTTCTTTTTCTTTCCTTTCCCTCTTCTCTTCTCTTTTCTTTTCTCTTTCCTTTGTATCAATACCAGTATCTTTAATTCTTCTGCCTATTTTTATATATAAAACTATAAATTAATTAAAAGCAAACAGTTCAATGTCATTATTGAGTCCATATGGTTTTAAAGTATTCAATTCAAAAATCCATTGGCTCTCTGCTCGTGACATTTTTTTAATAAAATCGCCACCCCTCCAGTCCTTTGTTATTTTTTGCACACCCCATACTTCGGATCCCTTAAAAGACCCTCCATGTTTTAACGCATAATGTCTGGATAGGGGGTGTTTAGTACATTTATTTTTAACATTTCGAATGTGTTCACCCACCCTTTTCCATAGGGGTCTAATAGTTCTCCCAATGTGCCTGCAGGCACTTTAGGATAAAAATACACTGTGCGCAGAATTATTAGGCAAATGAGTATTTTGATCACATGATACTTGTTATACATGTTTTCCTACTCCAAGCTGTATAGGCTGAGAGCCAACTACCAATCAAGTAAATCAGGTGATGTGCATCTCTGTAATAAGGAGGGGTGCGGTGTAATGACATCAACACCCTATATAAGGTGTGCTTAATTATTAGGCAACTTCCTTTGGCAAAATGGGTCAGAAGAGAGATTTGATGGGCTCTGAAAAATTGAAAAATTGTGAGATGTCTTGCAGAGGGATGCAGCAGTATTGAAATTGCCAAACTTTTGAAGCGTGATCACCGAACAATCAAGCGTTTCATGGCAAATAGCCAACAGGGTCGCAAGAACCGTGTTGGGCCAAAAAGGCGCAAAATAACTGCCCATGAATTGAGGAAAATCAAGCGTGAAGCTGCCAAGATGCCATTTGCCACCAATTTGGCCATATTTCAGAGCTGCAACGTTATTGGAGTATCAAAAAGCACAAGGTATGCCATACTCAGGGACAAGGCCAAGGTAAGAAAGGATGAAAAACGATCACCTTTGAACAAGAAACATAAGATAAAACGTCAAGACTGGGCCAAGAAATATCTTAAGACTGATTTTTCAAAAGTTTTATGGACTGATGAAATGAGAGTGACTCTTGATTGGCAGATGGATGGGCCAGAGGCTGGATCAGTAAAGGGCAGAGAGCTCCACTCTGACTCAGATGCCAGCAAGGTGGAGGTGGGCACTGGTATGGGCTGGGGTCATCAAGGATGAACTTGTGGGACCTTTTCAGGTTGAGGATGGAGTGAAGCTCAACTCCCAGACCTACTGCCAGTTTCTGGAATACAACTTCTTCAAGCAGTGGTACAGGAAGAAGTTGGTATCATTCAAGAGAAACATGATTTCATGCAGGACAATGCTCCATCACATGCATCCAACTACTCCACAGCGTGGATGGCCAGTAAAGGTCTAAAAGATGAAAAAATAATGACACGGCCTTCTTTTTCACCTGAACTGAACCCCATATAGAACCTGTGGTCCCTCATAAAATGTGAGATCTACAGGGAGGGCAAACAGTCCACCTCTGGGAGCAGTGTCTGGAGGCTGTGGTGGCTGCTGCACACAATGTGGATCGTAAACAGATCAAGCAATGACAGAATCTATGGATGGTCGGCTGCTGAGGGTCATCAGAAAGAAAGGGGGCTATATTGGTCACTAATTTTTGGGGGTTTTGTTTTTGCATGTCAGAAATGTTTATTTTAAAATTTTGTACAGTTATATTGTTTTACCTGGTGAAAATAAAGAAGTGAGATGGGAATAGATTTGTTTTTTATTAAGTTGCCTAATAATTCTGCACGGTAATAGTTACCTGCACAAACAGATATCCTCCTAAGATAGCCAAATCTAAAAAAAACCCTCCAACTGCCAAAAATATTAAGCTTTGATATTTATTAGTGATGAGCGAGTATGCTTGTTACTACTCGGTACTCGCACGAGTATCACTGTACTCGGGCTACTCGGCGGGTACCGAGTAATTTCGCGATACTCGTGCTGTACTCGTGGTCTTCATCCCTGCATGTTGGCGCTCTTTTGAGAGCCAGCCCTCATGCAGGGATTGGCTGGCAGACCACTGCAATGCCACAGCCCTGTTAGTTGTGGAATTGCAGTGATTGGCCGGCCTGCACAGCGTGACCGAGCCTTTATACCGGCGGGCGCGCTGTGCTCTGTACACAGCCATCTCATATTCCCTGCTTTCCACGCCCACAGGCGCCTATGATTGGTTGCAGTGAGACACGCCCCCATGCTGAGTGACAGGTGTCTCACTGCACCCAATCACAGCAGCCGGTGGGCGTGTCTATACTGTGCAGTAAAATAAATAAATAAATAATTAAAAAAAACGGCGTGCGGTCCCCCCAATTTTAATACCAGCCAGATAAAGCCATACAGCTGAAGGCTGGTATTCTCAGGATGGGGAGCTCCACGTTATGGGGAGCCCCCCAGCCTAACAATATCAGTCAGCAGCCGCCCAGAATTGCCGCATACATTAGATGCGACAGTTCTGGGACTGTACCTGGCTCTTCCCGATTTACCCTAGTGCGTTGGCAAATCGGGGTAATAAGGAGTTAATGGCAGCCCATAGCTGCCACTAAATCCTAGATTAATCATGTCAGGCATCTATAAGACACCTTCCATGATTAATCTGTAAATTACAGTTAAAAAACACACACACCTGAAAAAATCCTTTATTAGAAATAAAAAACAATAACAAAGTCCCTCATCACCAATTTATTAACCCCGACAAACCCTCCATGTCCGGCGTACTGCACAGTCCTCCAGCGTCGCGTCCAGCTCTGCTACATTCAGGTGACAGGAGCTGCAGAATACACCGCCGCTTCTGTCAGCTTCACACAGCAACTGAGGTGAGTAGCGCGATCAGCTGCTGTCAGTCAGGTAACTCACGGCCACCGCTGGATCCAGCGGTGGCCACAATTAACCTCAGTGACAGCAGCTGATCGCGATACTCACCTCAGTTGCTGCATGGAGCTGACCGGAGCGGCGGTGAGTAGCGCGATCAGCTGAGCTGTCACTGAGGTTACCCGCGGCCACCGCTGCATCCACCACTGGATCCAGGTAACCTCAGTGACAGCTCAGCTGATCGCTATACTCACCTCAGTTGCTGTGTGATGCTGACCGGAGCGCGGCGGTGTATTCTGCAGCTCCTGTCACCTGCATGCAGCACAGCTGGACGCGACGCTGGAGGTCCGTGGATTACGCCGGACATGGAGGGTTTGTCGGGGTTAATAAATTGGTGATGAGGGACTTTGTTAGTGTTTTTTTTCTAATAAAGGATTTTTCGGGGGTGTGTGTTTTTTAACTGTAATTTACAGATTAATCATGGAAGGAATCTCGGGGAGACGCCTGACATGATTAATCTAGGATTTAGTGGCAGCTATGGGCTGCCAATAACTCCTTATTACCCCGATTTGCCAACGCACCAGGGCAAATCGGGAAGAGCCGGGTACAGTCCCAGAACTGTCGCATATAATGTATGCGGCAATTCTGGGCGGCTGCTGACTGATATTGTTAGGCTGGGGGGCTCCCCATAACGTGGAGCTCCCCATCCTGAGAATACCAGCCTTCAGCCGTATGGCTTTATCTGGCTGGTATTAAAATTGGGGGGACCGCACGCCGTTTTTTTAAATTATTTAATTATTTATTTCACTGCACAGTATACACACACACACCGGCTGCTGTGTTTGGGTGCAGTGAGACACCTGTCACTCAGCGTGGGGGCGTGTCTCACTGCAACCAATCATAGGCGCCGAAAAGCAGGAAAGTAGGGAATACGAGATTGTTTAATGAGTGGCCGGCTTTTTCAAAAGAGGAAAAGCCGCCGGAGTTTAGTGAACAGCTGTGCAGCGCCGCGGCAGTGATCGGGGAACGGTAAGTAAGAGAGAGGGGGGGAACTAACCGACAGACTGTGAGAGGGGGACAGACAAGACAGAGAGAGACCGACAGAGCGAGACCGACCGACGGGAGATAGAATGAAAAAAAAATGACCGACATCGCTAGTAAAAGCACAAAACGTGCGTTTTGGACATCGGAGTGCCACACAATGTTTTACGTAAAATCTTTCATGTATTAATCTCAAAAAGTAACATACACCAGCTCTATCTCACTATTGGGTATGTGCCCTTAACATTTCCGCCATGAAAATTCATTTTGGTGTCATTTTGGAAGGTTTTCTGGTGAGTCCGTAAAAATGGCGTATAACGCGGACAAAATTGTTCACAGCTGTGACTTTTGAGTGATAAATGCTTCAAGGGGTCTTCCCCATGCTGTTGCCATGTCATTTGAGCACTCTTCTGAGACTTTTGTGACATTTTTAGGGTTTCTACATGCTGCCGGGGGTCATTTCAGAAAAATACTCGGGTCTCCCATAGGATAACATTGGGCTCGGTGCTCGGGCCGAGTACACGAGTATCTTGGGATGCTTGGCCCGAGCCTCGAGCACCCGAGCTTTTTAGTACTCGCTCATCACTAATATTTATGAGTCTTTTGGTCTGATTGAGAACATAGTTGTTAATTGATAATAAAAAAAATCCTCTAAAATACAACTTGCCTAATAATTCTGCACATGGTGTAGAAATAAGGCCATTTTTGTGTGGATAAAAGATTTTGGTTCTCAGTAGCACATACCTTTAATATTACCAATACAATACTCCTTATGATTTCTATACCTGTCAAATCATCAAATTATCAAAATAATTAAGTTATATAACTTTGTATATAACACTCTTCTTTAGTATACAAAATGAGTTTTGATTATCATACTCCATTTTATTATATCCAATACTAATAGCAGTGTACCTTATTAATAATTATTCTATATCAACATTTTGTGAAGAACATGTATTGATCAAATATATCTATGTAATGGGGATCAAAAACACATTCCCCTTTAATATCATGAAATATGGTTTTATGAATTAATTCATGTATCAAGATTAAAATTAAAAGTTATTTTGTAAATCTTCTGTGAAGCTAACCTGATGCAGTTTATGGCTGAACCACCAGGTGTTGCCCAAGCACAACCAGATAGGAACTAATAGAAGAAAGCCCTAGGTGGTGCAGAACCTAGGGAAGAGTAATCAAACAGGCCGAGGTTGATGCCCTGAAAGGTAACGTCAGGACAAAAGGAAAAACCAAGACAGAGTCAAAGCACAAGCCGAAGTCGGTACACAAAGAGAGTCAGTCAGTAGGAAGGGATGAACTAAATAACCGGGATGGGAATGAGAGGAGAATGTGGCTAACACAAAGGGAGGTAAACAGATGGAGAAAGACAGAACATCGGGAAGAGCAGAACAGAATAAGGGGATGAGATGGAGGGGGTCATGAGGAAGTCAGGGAATACAGACACGGGCAGAGGGAGGAAGTCGGGAGAGACGGAGGAGGGGAGCGGTAATGGGACAGGATCAGGGAAGACACGAGCATATCAAAGCCAAATACTTGCCAAAACTGGAAAGATCACTGGCAGCGCAGCATATGTTCTGTAATAAAGCAGAGGTGGGTCCAAATCAAGGTCTGGAGGACCCCTCCCCCAGGGTCAGAGAGAGGCTGGAAACCCGGAGGGTCCAAATCGAGAGAGAAGCAGAAAAACCCGGACGGGACAAAAAGGGTAAGCAAGCTCTGCAGGAGACCATCACGCAGAGAAAAAGCTTCTGGATAAATCTCCATATCACCTTTATATCAAATTATTTGTTTAAAAAAAAATGTTTACAAATCTGTGTAACCATTATAATACAATAATATAAAATTCTATAAAAGTAAAAACATTAGAGATAATTATTCTAAAGAATATACGTCTTCTGGATAAAACTTTGATGTGTTTTTACTTATTCACAGTTAACTAAGTCCTGATAACGATAATTACCAAAGAAATATGTATATCGATAATATATTTTGAACATATTATATTTCAATATTTATCTTAATATTCCCATAATTTTAAACGTATTTGTAATATTATATAGAAATTGAATTTAGTTAAAAAAAAGTGTAATTATTCATGAGTCCTCAAACATACAATCCACATAGCATAATCACTGTCTCATTACAGTCAGCAGCTGCTTATTTATTTATCTGGCACATTTAAATCTTCAGAATGTCACAGATTTTTCAACCCATTAATTTCACATAAGAAAGTATGCATACATATACAAACATTTAGAAAAAATATTGTTTCTTTAACTATTAATGCGCATAATGAAAGTATTATCTTTAATTTGAAGTATTGAAGTGTTTTTTCGTGACATATTGGGCTTCATGTTAGTGGTAAATTTAGGCCGATATTTTTTGCGTTTCTTTGTGAAAAAAACGGAAATTTCGCGAAAATTTTGAAAATTTTGTAATTTTCAAACTTTGAATTTTTATGCTCTAAAACCAACGAGACATATGACACAAAATAATTAATAAATAACATTTCCCACATGTCTATTTTACATCAGAACAATTTTGGGGAAAAAAAAAAAAAATTAAGGAAGTTATAGGGGTTCAAAGTTTATGAGCAATTTCTCATTTTTACAACAAAATTTACAAAGCCACTTTTTTTAAGGACCACATCACATTTGAAGCAATTTTGAAAGGTCTACATGACACAGAACACCCAAAACTGACACCATTCCAAAAACGGCACCCCTAAGGCTACTCAAAACCACATTCAAGAAGGTTATTAACCCTTCAGGTGCTTCACAGTAACTAAAGCAATGTGGAAGGAAAAAATGAACATTTTACTTTTTGCAACAAAAATGTTAATTTAGCCTCAAATATTGCATATTCACAAGGGTAGACGGATTAAATGAACCCCCAAAATTTGTTGGGCAATTTCTACTGAACACGCAGATACCTCATATGTGGCGAAAAAACCACTGTTTGGGCGCACGGCAGGACTCGGAAGGGAAGGAGCGCCATTTGACTTTTTTGAACAGAAAATTAGCTGGAATCGTTAGCCGCACCATGTTGCGTTTGGAGAGCCCCTGAGGTGCCGAAACAGTGGAGCTCCCCCACATGTGACCCCATTTTGGAAACTAGACCCCTCATGGAATTTATCTAGATGTTTATTGAGCACTTTGAGCCTCTGGGGGCTTCACAAAAGTTAATAGAGTTGAGCCGTGAAAATAAAAAAAAAACTTTTTACCACAAAATTGTTACTTCAACCAGGTAGCTTTTTTTTTCACAAGGGTATCAGGAAAAATTGCACCATAAAATGTATTGTGCAATTTCTCCTGAGTACGCAGATACCTTATATGTGGTGGAACTCAAATGTTTGGGCGCACAGCAGGGCTCGGAAGGCAAGGAGCGTCATTTGACGTTTCAAACGCAAAATTGTCTGGGATAATTAGCGTATTCCATGCTGTTTGGAGACCCCCTGAGGTGCCGAAACAGTGGAGCTCCCCCACATGTGACCCCATTTTGGAAACTAGACCCCCATGGCATAGAAAAAAAAAACAGCGGAAAATGGGGGGGAGGGGGCGGCAGATGGGGCGGCAGCAGATGGTGGGGCAGCGGCATCTAAAAGGAGCATCTGTGATTGTGAGACGGCGGCTGGGATAGGGTGGGGGTGGATGGGAGAGGGCGCAGTGGATACAACCTAGGGGAGAGTAGTCAAACAGGCCAAGGTCAATACACAGAGAGGTAACATCAGGACAATAGGGAAAACCGAGACAGAGTCAGAGAGCAAGCCGAAGTCAGTACACACAGGAAGTCAGTCAGTTGGTAGGGAAGAGATTAGTCCACTGGAATGGGAAGGAGTGGAGAAGGTGGGTTAGATAGAGGGAGGTACATGGAGGGAGTAGGACAGAACACCAGAATGAGTGGGACGGAATCAGAGGATGAGACAGAGGGGGTTACGGAGAGGTGAGGGAATGCAGACATGGGCAGAGGGAGGAAGTCGGGAGAGACAGAGGAGGGTAGCGGTAGTGGGACAAGATCAGGAAAGCCACAAGCAGACCAGAGCTGAGTACTTGCAAAAATCGGAAATATCACGCGCAGCGCTGCAGCAGGATTGGCTCCATAATAAAGCGGGGGGGGAGGGTCTAAATCGAAGCCCGGAGCAAAGGCTCCGCCAAAGTCAGGGAGAGGCCAAAAACTCAGGAAGCCGTCCTGCAGAGAGAAAGCGGAATAGCTGGCTCTGCAGGATGGCGGGCCTGTAGAGCATGGTCATGACACCATATAGTATTCACGTATTAGCTCAGAATTCAAAAGTCACATGCTTCACTAAATGCTTTAGCTATTTAAAATGCAAAAACAAAACATTTAGCAAAAAGCAAATATTTGTAAGCAGAAATATATTGTCACACAAAAACTCAATTTTGACATATTACTCAAGCATAGTACTGATTATTAGATATATGTATACATATATTCATGCAGTTATTACAATTTCTGTGTGAGGACATTTTTTTTTATAAAGAAAACATTTAATTAATTCTACTTTTGGAGGGAAAATCCAAGGAAATCTAAGAAAAATAAGAATAATTATCACATTTATGAAAAAAAGAAACACTTAAAATGTTATATATTTATTACTTCTTTTTAAATTTAAAATATTATTTTCATTAATAAATAGAGATCTAAATGATTAATTAATGAACTTCTAATTTTTTTTTATCAAACATGTAAGTATAGATACAATTATACTGAATCTAAGGTTTTCAAATATACAATCTACATATACAGCTCTGGCAAAAATTAAGAGACCACTGCAAAATTGTCAATTTTTTCTGATTTTCCTCTTTATATTTTTGAGTAAAATGTAAATTGTTCTTTTATTCTATAAACTACTGACAACGTCTCTGAATTTCCCAGCAATGAATTTTGTATTTATTTTCTGAAAATGAGAAATGGTGAAAATAATAGAACAATGCACAGTGCTTTCAACCCTCAAATAACTCAAAGAAAACAAGTTCATAATCATTTAAACACAACAATACTAATAATGTTTTACCTCAGGAAGATTCAGAAATCAATATTTTGTGGAATAACCATGATTTTTTATCCCAGCTTTCCTGCGTCTTGGCTGCTTTCCACCAATCTTCACACTGATTTTGGGGTGACCTTATGCCACTCCTGGTGCAAAAATGTAAGCTGTTCTTCTTTGTTTGATGTCTTGTGACTATCCATCTTCCTCTTGATTATATTCCAGAGGTTTTCAATGGGGTTCAGGCCTGGAGATTGGTCTGGCCTTGACAAGTTTTGATATGTTGGTTCTTCATCCACACATTGATTGACCTAGCTGTGTGGCATTGCGCATTGTCCTGCTGGAAAAAAACAGTCCTCAGAGTTGGAAAACATTGTCCAAGCAGAAGAAAGTAACTGTTTTTCCAAGATAACCATGTATGCGGCTTGATTCATAGATCCTTCTCAAACTTTAATCTGCCCAGTTTCTATAGTAAAGTAATCTTCTCTGAAGAGTTTAATTTTCAGCTTTGCCAAACACCTGGTTGTCTAATGGTTAGATGGAGACCTGGAGAGGCGTACAAGCCACAGTGTCTTGCACCCACTGGGAAATTTGGTGGAGTATCGGTGATGATCTAGGGATGCTTCAGCAAGTATAGAAATGGGCAGATTAAACTTTGCAAAGGACGTATGAATCAAGCCGCATACAAGGTTAGGGTACGCTCACACGAGCGTATAACTCGCATGAGTATCGGACCGCATCACTCGGTGCGGCCGCACACTCTCCGGACAGGAGCATGTCAGCCGCATAGAAATACATGCAGCTGAGCCGCTCCTGTCAGCAGAGAAGCTAGGCGCGCCGGGTGATGCGGTCCGATACTCATGCGAGTTATACGCTCGTGTGAGCGTACCCTTATACTGGAAAACCAGTTACTTCCTTCTGCTCAGGCAATGTTCCCCAACTCTGAGGCCTGATTTTTCCAGAAGGACAATGCGCCATGCTACACAGCATTGTCAATCGATGTGTGGATGTAGGACCACCACATCAAAAAAATAAATACAATTTTTTTTTTTTTTTTGCTTGGAAATTTGGAGACATGTTGTCAGTAGTTTATAGAATCAAAGAACATTTTACAGTTTATTCAAAAATATACCTATAAAGAGAAAAATCAGAAAAACTGACAATTTTGCAGTGGTCTCTTAATTTTTCCCAAAGCTGTACATATATACACAATATATAGTTGTATAAAAAGAAATAAATAATTTTAAAAAATGACGTAGCTTTCCACAGTATTTTTGATTTTCAGCGCAGATAAAGCAGACAGCTAAGGGCTACCACCCCCATTTGCCTGGCTTTACTTTGGCTGGCAATCAAAATACAGGGAAGCCCATTATTTTTTCTTTAATTATTTAAAAAAAAATAAAAAAAATGCATGGGCTCCCGCCGTATTCTGATCACAAGTCAGCTAAAACCAGGCAGCTCGGGCTGGGATTCTCAGCATGGTAAGGCCCAAGTGTTCTGGTCCCCCACACTAAGAACCACAGCCCGCAGCCGCCCCTAGAAATGGCGCATTGTTTCTTAGCGCCATTTCCAGGTGCTTTACCCAGCTCATCCAGCAATCCTGATAGCGGTGGCACACTGAGTAATAAAGGGGTTAATACCAGCTTTGTATTCTCAGCTGGCACTAAGCCCAAAATGCATGCTGTCATACCAAATGAGACATGGCACCATGAATTTCCAGTAAACAGTAAAAAAAAAACACAACACATAAAGACATTTTTTATAAGAAATAAAACAAAAAAAAATGTAGAGACTCCATCTTTATTATAAAAAACTCCTTAGTCCGATGTAGTCCACAGGTAGACCAATTAACAGAGAACAAAGGAAATGGGTTTTTCACCGCGCTATCAAACGATCAGGACCGATGTCTGATCAATGTTTCTTTATTTGCATAGGTCTACGCATTTCTGGAGTCTCAGCTCCCTTCATCAGGACTTCAGGCAGAAAATATTAAATCAGATGTTGATGTTTTCTGCCTGAAGTCCTGATGAAGGGAGCTGAGACTCCAGAAACAAGTAGACCTGTGCAAATAAAGAAACATTGATCAAACATTGGTCCTGATCGTTTGATAGCACGGTGAAAAACCCATTTTGTTTGTTCTCTGTTATCTGCCAACTCGAGGCTGCTGCTGTCAACGGTGACTACATATGCGTTTATAGGAGTTGTGACTGGCACAACTTCTATAGGTGAGTGCGTTTCTTTCCTTTATTTCCCATTTTTTCTGGGGTAAGACCCTATTTGCACTTTTTTTCACAGCTCTTGAATTCACAGGTAGAGCAATGTCAGCTTTGCTTCATCAATCTGTACAGACAGCATCTATACAGACTGAGAATCAGACTGACACTGAGGCCGGAGTTCCACTTGTGTATGACTCGTGCAAGTCTTGCATGGGCATCACCCGATATGGCTTGGCACTCTCCCAACATGAGTGGGTCAGCTGCACAGAAATACATGCAGCTGACCCGCTGCTGTTGGGAGATTGTGCGCCATGCCGGGTCCGCACAGTGCGAGACTCACACAGTAACAGTCAAAGTTCACCCGAGTTCATGGAAGCCATGGACCCGGGTGAAGTCTGATATCACCGCAAACACAGCTGAACACAGCCAAAGATTGCCGAGTGATGAGCAGTGCAGTGAATACCTCTGAAAGTTAACATGACCTTCCATGACATCATAGCCATGTGACTAGTCTGTAAACCAATGTTTGTACAACATTCACACCAGACTGGTCACATGGCTATGACATCATGTAAGTTCCTTTAGTCAGTGTGGTTATCCTGGGCACAGCAATGATCGGACGCGGAAGCAGTAGCGGCTGGAAGACAGAGTCTGTGGCACGCATTGCGGGACCTAAAAGTATATGGACAATGTTTATTATTAACTATATTCTTTATTTTACAGCCCCCTCACCCCGTCACATAACTGTAAAGTCCATGTTCGGTGTTCGGATGCAAGTTTGCATTATCTCAGAACCCAAACTCGAACTTTACAAAATGTTTGGGCGAATCTCCCGAACACCAACATTGGGGGGGGGGGGGGGGTCACTAACAGGGAGCTGTAGGCAGCAGATCTTGAAAATTTCCCCAAAGCACGTCATAGCAGAACATTCATTAAACAGCCTTTGATAACCTTATTTATAGCAGCCAAGGCTGTAAGGGGTACTTTGCACACTGCGACATCGCAAGCCGATGGTAGCGATGCCGAGCGTGATAGTCTCCACCCCCATCGCAGCTGCGATATCTTGTGATCGCTGCTGTAGCGAACATTATCGCTGCGGCAGCTTCACATGCACTCACCTGCCCTGCGACGTCGCTCTGGCTGGCGACCCGCCTCCTTCCTAGGGTGGTGGGTCATGCGGCGTGACAGCGACGTCACACAGCAGGCGGCCAATAGAAGGGTAGAGATGAGCGGGACGTAAACATCTCGCCCACCTCTGTCCTTCCGCATAGCCGGCGTGAGCCTCGGTGACACAGGTAAGCTGATGTTCCTCGCTCCTGCGGCTTCTCACACAGCGATGTGTGCTGCCGCAGGGGAATGAGGAACACATTCGTACCGTCGCTGCAGCGCAATTATGAAAATGTCGGACACTACACCGATGATACGATTACGATGCTTTTGCGCTCGTTGATCGTATCATAAACGATTTACACACTACGATATCGACTGCGACACCGGATGTGCGTCACTTTTGATTTGACCCCACCGTCATCGCAGCTGCGATGTCGTAGTGTGCAAAGTACCCTAAGTGTTGATATTTCTCCAAGATTTAGACAGAAGAGTATAATAAACTTTCAGAATAGTTATTCAAGAGCAAAGGGCAACGTGTGAAGAGCTACATAAAGACCTGGAATCAGCAGGTACAAATGTATTAAAGAAAACAAATAGTAAAGCACTCCTCCTCCATGGCCGGTATGCACGCTCCTGTATGCACGCTCACCGCTAAGAACTCAATTACTGAGCAAAAAGCAGGTTTAAAGTTTGCTCATCAACATTTAGACAAGCCTGTGAAATACTGGTAAAATATAATATGGTCAAAGGAGACCAAAATTGAACTCTTTGGGTCCTGGAGTACTAGACACTGATTTGGTTCATTTACTACAATGTATATTTCTATTTATTTGATTTGATGTCTGTATATATTTATTTCATGGGTCACAGATTTTGTTTTCTTTCTATACATTCAGTTTTAATTGATCGTATTAAGATATACTGAGGCACTTGCACTTTATGTATATGATTAATATGATCATGTTCAAACATGTTTTTGCACTTGGACATTATATATTTCTGATATTTTTATTGTATTTATGTAATATTATTTATATGATTTATATTTCACTGTGATAGTCTAAACATTATTAGCATTACATTCCCAGTTCCCTGTGATCCAATTTTTGTGCTGTTTTTCCCTTGGAACTCCTTTTGACATCTTTTTTGATATGTGTTTTTAACAAAATTGATTAATAAATATTTAATTTTATTCTTTATTAAAGTGTGTCCACTTTTTCTTATAGGATTTATATTTGAGTTTATAGCCCAATCTTGATAAATCGTGTATTGGCAACACTAGCAATTAAATTCTGTAAAACAATAGAACCAGTTAGCAACAAGCACCTTACATTAACAAAGAACACAAACAAACAGATATGATATGATTCTCTTTAATTCATTATTCATATAAAGCAGATGGAAAACAGAACAGCAATTAAATAAGGGACAAGCTGTTCGATAGCATGGTACACTATACATAATCTCTTTCACTGTCACTTTATACATGCTTTTTTGTGTATAGTTAGAATATTAGGCATCTTCTCCCCTCTTAGACTATCAATTGTAATTTGTTCCTGTGTGACATCTTTAGTATATTAAATCATTGGAGCCTCGCTGTATCCCGTACTGAATTGGTGCTTTAATCATATATATTATATTTCTCCTGGGATACAGAACCTTTTATAACAAATGCTAAGGAATTACCGTATTTTTTATTTTATAAGACGCACACCAAATTTAGAGCTAAAAAAGGTAAAATAAAATAAGGGGTCTGTTTTATAATCCAGTGGTGTCTTGCCATAGGGGGGTTAACACTGAAGGCAGCGGCGGTTGTGGAGCAGGTTGATCCTGTGGGCGGTGCAGAGAGGGACCCAGATGTTCACTGTGGTGCTGTGCTGCGGCAGTGGGCGCTGCTGTTTGCTAGTGCTTGCTGCGGGCATAGAGGCACTGACCATTCTGAAGATGTCGGTGGTGTGGGCATCAAAGAAACGGCGGCCGGAGTCAATACTTGTGCAGATGAGAGCTTGAGCCGAGAGCTCCATCTGCGAATGCGCTGACTCTTGGCACCATTATTTGAAGAATTTATAGCTGACATCTTCAGAATGGCCTGCCCGCCACACAGAGAAGGGCTGCCCGCCGCACAGAGCCTTACTGCCTGCCCGCCGCACAGAGCCTTACTGCCTGCCCACTGCACACAGCCTTAAGTGGGCTTTACATGCAACGACATCGCTAACAAGATGTCGTTGGGGTCACGGAATTCGTGATGCATATTTGGCCTCGTTAGCGATGTTGTTGCGTGTGAAACGCATGAACGACTGCTAACGATCAAATTTACTCACCATATCGTTGATCGTTGACCCGTTCTAATCTCAAATATCGTTGCTGTTGCAGGATGCAGGTTGTTTGTCGTTCCTGTGGCAGCACACATCGCTATGTGTGACACTGCAGGAATGAGGAACAACATTGTACCTGCGGCCGCCGGAAATGAGGAAGGAAGGAAGTGGGCGGGATGTTCCGGCCGCTCATCTCCGCCCCTCCGCTTCTATTGGCTTAGTGACGCCGCTTTGACACCAAACGAACCTCCCCCTTTAGAAAGAAGGCGGTTCACCAGTCACAGCGACGTCGCTAGGCAGGTCAGTATGTGTGACGGGGACTAACGATGTTGTGCACCACGGGCAGCAATTTTCCTGTGACGCACAACCGACGGAGGCGGGTGCTTTCACCAGAGACATTGCTAGCGATGTCGCTGTGTGTAAAGTGGCCTTTACTGCCTGCCCACCACACAGTCTTGCCGTTCGACCGCTGCACAGAACCTTGCCGCCTGCCCGCCGCATGGAACAGTGCCGCAGAGAGCAGCACCGGTAGCACAGTACACAGCATTGTCCTGTCTCCTGTGACCCCTCTTCATCACCACCCGGTAAGCTACATTTGGATTTTAAGATGCACCCCTTATTTTCCTCCCAAATTTTTGGGAGGAAAAGTGCATCTTATAATTCGAAAAATACAGTATATATTATATATTTATATTTATGTATAGGTATTATATGATTATTCTACTATAAAGCTTCACATGGAAATTCTTGGCATCCAGACCTAATTTATACGTTTCTACTTCTGTTTGTGAGCTGCAATGAATAGGACGCCATTGTAGTCACTGAGGTCACTCACAGCCGTTCTCTTATGAATCTTGCAGTCATCAATAACAAAACCTTCGGCAATCAGAGCTTTCTTGGCCACATTCTCATCATAATTGAAAAGATGGAACTTGTCTTTCCTGTTTGTAATATAAGTCGCTCCTAAAATCCCAAAAAACATGAGGTGTCCTCCAGGTTTCAGCAGCTTTGAGATCTTCTTAAGATAATTTTCGAATTCATCTTGATTTTTGCTCATAAATTCTAAGAACCAAGCAATGATGATGCAATCGGCCGGTGGTAGAGGTATCGGATCTACGATATTGTTTTTCCTGAGGTCACATTTCATAACATGTCGAAGGGATGATCTCACTTTTCTACCTTTGTCCTGAAACTGGTCACTGAAATGGAACCATGAAGAAAATGATTGTATCACAGCCATTTTTGAATAGAAAAATATTAGAGCTAAATGGTTCTCATTGGACTATCGGTTTCCAGTTTTTGGGAAATGGCTTGAATTTAAGGAAGTTGGATGCACTGGGTTTTAGTTTTGAAAGCTATATTCACACTGTGTTTTAGGGACTATATGTGATGCATGCCCTGGGAGTGCCAGTACTATACATATACTAAAAGTATCCATAAGGCGGCATTCACTCAACAGGGGCAAAAGCTGTGTAATTTTGGTCTCTTTTAGCAAAACCTTTTTTTTGTCAAATTCAATTTTTGTTTAATAATTTTTACTTTACAAAAGGCAAAGTAGAGAATCTGTTATAAAAAGATACAGGTGCATGTCAATAAATTAGAATATCATCAAAACTGTAATTTATTTCAGTAATTCAATACAAAATGGGAAATGCATATATAATATAGAGTCATTACACACAGAGGGATCTATTCCTATGTATTATATAGAGTCATTACACACGGAGGGATCTATTCCTGTATATTATATAGAGTCATTACACACAGAGGGATCTATTGCTATATATATTATATAGAGTCATTACACACAGAGGAATCTATTCCTATGTATTATATAGAGTCATTACATACAGAGGGATCTATTCCTATATATTATATAGAGTCATTACACGCAGAGGGATCTATTCCTATATATTATATAGAGACATTACACACAGAGGAATCTATTCCTATGTATTATATAGAGTCATTACACACAGAGGGATCTATTCCTATATATTATATAGAGTCATTACACACAGAGGGATCTATTCCTATATATTATATAGAGTCATTACACACAGAGGGATCTATTCCTATATATTATATAGAGTAATTACACACAGAGGGATCTATTTCTAGATATTATATAGTCATTACACACAGAGGGATCTATTCCTATATATTATATATAGTCATTACACACAGAGGAATCTATTAATATATATTATATAGTCATTACACACAGAGGGATCTATTCCTATGTATTATATAGAGTCATTACACACAGAGGGATCTATTCCTATATATTATATAGAGTCATTACACACAGCGGGATCTATTCCTATATATTATATAGAGTCATTACACACATAGGAATCTATTCCTATGTATTATATAGAGTCATTACACACAGAGGGATCTATTCCTATATATTATATAGAGTCATTACACACAGAAGGATCTATTCCTATATATTATATAGAGTCATTACACACAGAGGGATCTATTCCTATATATTATATAGAGTAATTACACACAGGGATCTATTTCTAGATATTATATAGCCATTACACACAGAGGGATCTATTCCTATATATTATATAGAGTCATTAGACACAGAGGGATCTATTCCTATATATTATATAGAGTAATTGCACACAGAGGGATCTATTTCTAGATATTATATAGTCATTACGCACAGAGGGATCTATTCCTATATATTATATAGAGTCATTACACACAGAGGAATCTATTAATATATATTATATAGTCATTACACACAGAGGGATCTATTCCTATGTATTATATAGAGTCATTACACACAGAGGGATCTATTCCTATATATTATATAGAGTCATTACACACAGAGGGATCTATTCCTATATATTATATAGAGTCATTACACACAGAGGAATCTATTCCTATGTATTATATAGAGTCATTACACACAGAGGGATCTATTAATATATATTATATAGTAATTACACACAGAGGAATCTATTCCTATGTATTATATAGAGTCATTACACACAGAGGGATCTATTCCTATATATTATATAGAGTCATTACACACAGAGGGATCTATTCCTATATATTATATAGAGTCATTACACACAGAAGGATCTATTCCTATATATTATATAGAGTCATTACACACAGAGGGATCTATTCCTATATATTATATAGAGTAATTACACACAGGGATTTATTTCTAGATATTATATAGTCATTACACACAGAGGGATATATTCCTATATATTATATAGAGTCATTACACACAGAGGGATCTATTCCTATATATTATATAGAGTAATTACACACAGAGGGATCTATTTCTAGATATTATATAGTCATTACACACAGAGGGATCTATTCCTATATATTATATAGAGTCATTACACACAGAGGAATCTATTAATATATATTATATAGTCATTACACACAGAGGGATCTATTCCTATGTATTATATAGAGTCATTACACACAGAGGGATCTATTCCTATATATTATATAGAGTCATTACACACAGAGGGATCTATTCCTATATATTATATAGAGTCATTACACACAGAGGAATCTATTCCTATGTATTATATAGAGTCATTACACACAGAGGGATCTATTCCTATATATTATATAGAGTCATTACACACAGAAGGATCTATTCCTATATATTATATAGAGTCATTACACACAGAGGGATCTATTCCTATGTATTATATAGAGTAATTACACACAGGGATCTATTTCTAGATATTATATAGTCATTACACACAGAGGGATCTATTCCTATATATTATATAGAGTCATTACACACAGAGGAATCTATTAATATATATTATATAGAGTCATTACACACAGAGGAATCTATTAATATATATTATATAGAGCCATTACACACAGAGGGATCTATTCCTACATATTATATAGTCATTACACACAGAGAGTGCTATTCCTATATATTATATAGAGTCATTACACACAGAGGAATCTATTCCTATGTATTATGTAGACTCATTACACACAGAGGTATCTATTCCTATATATTATATAGAGTAATTACACACAGGGATCTATTTGTAGATATTATTTAGTCATTACACACAGAGTGATCTATTCCTATATATTATATAGAGTCATTACACACAGAGGAATCTATTAATATATGTTATATAGAGTCATTACACACAGAGGGATCTATTCCTATATATTATATAGAGTCATTACACACAGAGGGATCTATTCCTATATATTATATAGTCATTACACACAGAGGGATCTATTCCTATATATTATATAGAGTCATTACACACAGAGGGATCTATTGCTGTATATTATATAGCGTCATTACACACAGAGGGATCTATTCCTATATATTATATAGAGTCATTACACACAGAGGGATCTATTCCTATATATTATATAGAGTCATTACACACAGAGGAATCTATTCCTATATATTATATAAAGTCATAATGATGGCAGGAGATATGGTAAATAAATTTTCCATGTTATTTAGTAGGGAAAGTTTGGAGAACTAGTCCTCCAGGATGGGGGAAGAGTATATGATAGCTTAACCTGGACCTTTTATATCTATTGAGACTTGTAACGAGCATAAAAAGCAAAAGGGCCTCAAGGGAATTAAGAATAGAGAACCAGTCATCGTCTTGATTAGTAGATTACCTAGACATGTCCCCGCAACAATAAAATGAATATGAAACAGTGGAAAACTGCATTTTCCGATAGAATAGGCCATTGTCAAATTCTTTACATGGTGGAATACTCTTTTTTTTTTATTGTGGCCAATGAGTGATACTGTATATGTCACTATATGGCTAATTATTGTCATACACGGAGGTATACGCAGAGCAAGACTTGGAAATCTCCCGATTATACCTCTGACCTGAATGTGATGTGATCACTGCTTTGCTTTATCCTTTCAGGAGAACCTAATAATTAAGAATTTGGATCTTCATGGATAAAGGTAGACCTTTTCACTGACAGATTAAATTTAATTTTCAGTAGACTAACATTTGAAAATAAAGTAGACGGAAGATATAGAACATTCTCAATCTTTTCATATTGTTTGTACAGCCCCAGTAGAATATATTTCACCTTTTTCCTTCCAGTCCTGCATGATGTTTCGCAGCATGGTCCCAATCAAATGCTCCTGTACGTTCGTCCACCCATCTTTTCAGCTCCATGATGCTTTCATCCCTGGTCTTCAGCACAATGATGTGCTTGAAAAATTCACAGACTGCAAACAAATGATGAATTGTGGAACTCGCACTGAGCTCAATCAAGATATTTCCGGTAATGTGACCTATAGAAAAAAGTCTAAATATTGTTATATGCACACAAGTGGTAAAAGTAAACTATACATTCTATCTTCTAAGCAGGTTATTCACTATATAAACAACCGCTTTTTAAATTAAGTAGACCCCTTGTAAAATAAAATTACCATATACTCACAATGGGCCTGTTGCCGATCAGTGGCCAATATTGGTCTCTTCCTTTGGAAAAATAATACAAGAAATGGGAACACAGCAGCCCAATAGTGGCCACTCGTTGACGGCAAGGTGGCATTACTAATGTCATGGGACATCCGGTAATAACATCATGCCAGTCTGGGAGTTGAGCATATAATGTTTTTATTTTAAAGGGGAACTACTTAATTTAAAAGGGGTCGTCCATATAGGGAACAGCCCCTTTAAGAATGAAGAAGATGATTAAAACGTAATTCCCAAAATATGTACACCTCACTTCATTTTTTAAAATTTTTTATTTTTTTTGTTCCCAGCAGAGTCCAGGCATCTTCCCTTTGCTGAAAAGCTCAATGATTGGCTATGCTGCAGCCTTTCAACAAGCTTTATTCATTATCTGAGCAACAGCTGAACTCCGAACTCAGACACGGACTTTCATGAGAAGTTCATGTTCAGGTTCGAGCACTGGACACTTGGTGTCCCTTACAAACCTTGAACTTTAGAGTTCGGGGTCGCACATCCCTAACACTCATCTTTCCTTTGTGATTTTCCCCCCGAACAATTAAGGATTCACTTACATTAGTTTTCTCATTTCCAAAGTTAACGCTTCAGTCGTTACACTTCCCTATACAGTGTAACCTTGGTGTCACGTCCCCACCGGGGCACGCTCCTGCGACTTCTGCTCCGATCGCCAGACGACGCCATGTTCCCACCATGGATAGTGCAGGTGGTGGGAGAGGAGTCGGTGCCCGTGGCTCTGCGGAGCACAGGCTCTGCTCATCCACTAGGCTGGGTTTCCCTGGAACCTGCAGTACCACTGGCTGACTGTAGGTGGCGTGTGTGTCTTCCAGCTGAAGTTGACAACATTCACCTGCAGCCAATGGGAAGACACCACACCCTTCTTATTCCCCCTCCTGTCACATGACCACTGCCAGAGCTAGTTCTGTACTCCTAGCTAATGTGCTGTTTGTATGTTGTTTCCTGTGTCCTGACCTTTGCTTGTTTTTTGACCACCCTCCTGCCTGTCGTTTTTATACCTTGCTGCCAGTTCCGGATTTGACCTCTGCTTTGTCTCCTCACAATGCCCTTGCCTGCCAATTCGGTTCCTGTTTTGCACCTCCTGGTTTTTGACCCTGCCTGATGACCACGGACTACAGCCTATCACAGGTAGTGATCTCTGGAGCTCTGTGTAATTCCAAATCCCTGTATAGGGGTTAAAGGGTTGCAGAGTTCTTGGGATCCTGCTTTGTGAGCGGCTTTTCTCTAGACTCCCCTTACAGCCAGTCTGAGTCTGTGGCTTCAATCAGGCATTACACTTGGTTAAGGAGAATAATCCGTTCTGTTAGTGTGCTTATAAACCAAGTTACTTGTCTAAGAAAGCAAAATTTCCCATAGGAAATAATGCAAGCTCAGACAATTCGTTCCACAACTTGTTCAATGTCCCATCCTGGTCCCCTATTGTGCCATTCCACACATGCAGAAACACGCACAAACACGCACAAACACACACAAACACACACAAATATGCACGCACACACACATATTATGCTCACCTTACCTTCCGTTCCATCGTCGGCCTCCTGGTTCCTGTAGTTTGCCGGTACAGGAAGTGTATCGGGAAACCATCGCAACCGATGCCCCGGAACTTCCGCTGCCAGAGCGCTGACGTCAAAGGCATGAGCCGCCTGCCTCTGATTGGTCAGCGCGCTGCTTTTGAGTAGCAGCTGACAGTGGAAGTACCTCCATCGTCGCGATGATTACCTAATACACATCCTGTACCGGCGAACTACAAGAACCATGAGGCCGTCGATGGGATAGAAGGTAAGGTGAGCATAATATGTGTGTGTGCGTGTGTGTTTGTGCATGTTTGTTCATGTTTGTGCGTGTTTGTGTGTGTTTGTTTGTGTGTGTTTATGCGGACTGCAAGAGCAGGTCAGAGCGCGGTTAAAGTATGGAACCGGAAGTGTGTGCGGTGAGTATTTGCTCGTACAGGAAAGCTTGCTCGTAAACTGAGTTACAAATTTAGAGCAAGCTTTGCTCGTATAGCAAAATACTCACACACCGAGGTTCCACTGTATGTAAAAAAGTTACGCTTCTGGACCCTGTCTGCATTTGAGAGAACTTTTTGGTGCAGTTTGCCCCATTGAAATGTGTCTTTTTGATTTTTTGATGTAAAATAAATGTTCTGTTGACATATCACCTTAGAAATTAATGAAAGTGCCAACATTTTAATTTGGAAGTTTGTTTAAATTTAGCAAGAAAATGTGATTATCATCAAAGTTATTTGCTGAAAATTGAATGTTCCATACTATGTTCTTTCCAGTTCTCAAAGCATAATGATTATAACACCAAAAACATCCCAAAAGCACATTTTAGTCTTTGTGCAACTGAACCAATTAAGTAAAATTGACTCTAAAGGCCGCTTTACACGTCGCGACATCGCTGATGTCACTAGTGAAAGCACCTGCCCCAGTCGTTTGTGCGTCATGGGCAAATCGCTGCCCGTGGTGCACAATATCGCTGGTATGCATCACACTAACTTACCTTACAAACGACGTCGCTGTGGCTGCCGAACAATCTCTTCTTTAAGGGGGTGGTTTGTTCGATGTCACATTGACGTCACCCAGTAGAAGACCAATTGAAGCGGAGGGGCGCAGAGAAGCCGCAGGATCGTCACTCCCACCTCGTTGCCGGAGGACGGAGGTATGCTGTTGTTCGTCGTTCCTTGGGTGTCACACGTAGAGATGTGTGCTGCCTCAGGAATGACGAACAGTCTGCATCCAGAACGAGCAACGATATTTGAAATGAACGACGTATCAACAATCAACGATGTGGTGAGTATTTTTCATCGTTTGCAGGCGCTCGTACGTGTTACACGCAACGACATTGCTAACAAGGCTGGATGTGCGTCACGAATTCCGTGACCTCCAACGATATCACCTTAGCATTGTCACTGCGTGTAAAGGGGCCTTTACAATAGTTATGCCATATAGAAGAGAAGCATCAGTCATCTTCACTGAATAATATAAGACATAAATTTTATTTTAAATCCAATATATAAAGCTAAGTGTATGTATGACAGCTCTGATAAGCAGAAATGCAATGTTCCTGTGCGAGCCGACGCTCTGACGAGTCTTGCAGGAGTACGTCATGAAAGCATCAGGGATCATCACATGACCCCGAGCTATCATGGCAACCATCGGCTCCCCGTGATCACATTCAACTCTCTGCCTCTACACTAGAGATGATCCACCCCCCCAGCGTTCGAGTTCGGTTTGGTTCGTCGAACGGAGGGCCCATTCGATGAACGTTCGGCGAACCGTTCGACGAACCACTCAAACCCCAATGAAAACAATGGGAGGCAAACACAAACATATAAAAACACATAGAAAACACCTTCAAATGTGTCCAAAAGATGACAAACAACTCCCAAGACACCACAAACACATGGGAAAGTGACAAGGACATATACTCATGCGAAAACAAAAGAGCTGGATGAGTAAAAAGAGGAGGAGACACAGATATAGGCATGTCATGCCCTTCTAAGATCATTTAAAACACAGCAAGGGGACTCCAACCAGAATCTCCCTTTTTCCCAAAAATTGGACCACAGACACCACTATAGTGGCATCAGTTGTCCCCCAGTTGCAAACTTGACAGGATGATTTGCATCAAGCACATTCCAAAATACGCCAGCCTTTACTCTCCCCAGGACGACACAGGGGTAGTAAAGTCCTTGCGGATCCATGACTTGTTCATCTTGATGAACATTAGTCTGTCCACATTGTCACTGGACAGACGCGTGCACTTATATGTCAGCACACACCCAGCAGCACTGAAGACACGTTCAGAGACAACGCTGGCTGCAGGACACAACAAGATCTCCAAGGCGTAAGTGGCGAGCTCAGGCCATTTTTCGAGATTTGAAGCCCAAAATGAGCAAGGCTCCAGTTGCAAAGTCGTGGCAGCGATGTTCATTTGGAGATACTCCTGTATCATCCTCTGCAGCCGTTGACTATGTGTTAGACTTCTTGTCTCTTGTGGCCTTGCATTGGATGGTCTAAAAAAATTATGAAACGATTCCATAAAATTGCTGTTACCAGCACCAGATACAGTGCTACTGGTACGGTTTGACTGATGATGACGAGACAGTCCCATGCTTGGCAAGTTACAACTGGGAGATTCACTCCGTGCACCACTGGTGTTTGGTGGAAAAGCCGAGCTAAGATTGAGTAACAGCTTCTGCTGATACTCCTGCATACGTGCGTCCCTTTCTATGGCTGGAATTATTTCACCAAATTTCGACTTGTACCGGGGATCTAATAGTGTGGCAACCCAGTAGTCATCATTATTTCTAATTCAGACAATCCGAGGGTCATGTTGTAGGTAGTGCAGCAAGAAGGCGCTCATGTGTCTTGCGCATCCATGCGGACCAAGTCCTTGCTGTGTTTGTGGCGGTGAGGTGATAACCGTGCTTCCTTCCTCTGACATCTCCCCCCAACCTCATTCAACCGAAATTTGACCAAGGTCTCCCTCATCTGCTGAGCCTTCCATGCCCATCGACAGTTCGTCCTCCATTTCTTCCTGGGCTCCTGCACCTTCCTCAACAGTTTGGCTGCTACCATGCGCCCTTGTTAATCCCTCTCTCCCTCCGTCCCATGCCTGCCACCTTAGTGATGCTGAACATCTGGACCTTGTAGATGTTGGTATCCCTTGCGCATATGAATCCTCCTGTACTTTCTCCAGCATGTAAATCACTGGAATTGTCAGGCTGATAATGGCATTGTCAGCGCTAAACATATTCATCGCCATGTCGAAACTGTGCAAAAGGGTGCATAGGTCCTTGATCTGAGACCACTCCAGCAGCGTATTCTGCCCCACCTCTGCATCACGTTGGCCCAGGCTATACGTCATAATGTATTGCACCAGGGCTCGGTGGTGCTGCCACAGTCGCTGCAACATGTGGAGAGTCGAATTCCAGCATGTCGCAACATCGCATTTCAGTCAATGAACCGGCCGGCCGAAAGACTTCTGGAGCAATTCTAGTCAGTCAGCTGCGGCGGTTGAACGGCGAAAGTGAGCAGAGTGTGACCGTGCCCTGTGCAGAAGACCATCTAGGCCAGGATAATGGGTTAAAACTAGCTTGACACCAAGGTTCAACACGTGAGCCATACAAGGCACGTGTGTCACCTTGCCTCGGCGTAGGGCTGCACCCAGGTTTGCAGCATTGTCGCATACGGCCTTCCGTGGCTGCAGGTTGAGTGGAGACAACCATTTACTAAACTCGCTCTCTAGAGCTGACCACAACTCCTCAGCTGTGGGACTCTTATTTCACAGAAATTTCAACATAAAGACAGCCTGATGCCATTGAGCTCTGCTGCCAGCATAGTAAGGAGGTGTGTGGGATTCCTTGTGCGCAGTTAAAACGTTGGTGGCCTGACCAGGCAGGCTTGGGGCGGAGGTGGAGGACGCAGACGAGGTTGAGGAGACAGAAGCAGTGGAGGAACTTCCACATACAGAGGATTGACGCACAAGTTGTGGGGACAGCAAGACTTGTACAGCAGACAATTCTCCATCTCGCACCATAGTTACCCAGTGCCCAGTCAGTGACATGTAATGCCCCTGTCCATACTTACTGGTCCAAGTATCGGTGGTGAAATGTACCCTGTCACACACAGATTTTCTCAAGGAAGCGGTGATGTTGTGTGCGACATGCTGGTATAGCGCAGGCACACCTTTCTTGGAGAAGTAGTGGCGACTGGGCATCTGGTACTGGGGCACTGCGCCGGAGATAAGGTTTCGAAAATCCTCTGTGTCCACCAGGTGGAAAGGCAGCATTTCGGTAGCCAACAGCTTGCAGAGAGTGAAAGTCAACCTCTTAACTTATTCTTGGCTCAGAGAAATCCGCCTTTTAATTGTCCACATCTGAGGGACCGAGATCTGGCTGCTGTGCGGAGACGGTGTGGAGTAGGGTGTCCCTAGAAAACTGCTGGTCTGTGAGGAAAGTGCAGGCGGAGACATGATATTGCCTTCATCCAATGTTGGTGCTCTCGATGTCTGAGAGAGCTCCACAACAGCACCTGTTTCCCCCCCCAAAACAACTGATGATGACCTGCCAAGCAAACTGCCTGTTGCGGTTAAAGAGGTGGAAGGTCTGCGTAGAAAAACATGTGTAACAGCTGTCCCCACAGTCATAGAGGATGAAGAGTGCACAGATGTAGTTGAAGGGGCCGACGGTGGTTGGCCCGCTACGCTAGGCCGCATTGTAGCACAATGAGCTTCCCACTGGGACTTATGCTTGTTATTCATGTGATGGTTCATGGACGAAGTGGTCAAACTTATGAGTTTTTGGCCTCTACTTACAGATTGCGGCAAAGCCTACAGATCACATGAGTTGGGTGATCCTTTGCGATGTCAAAAAAAGGACCAAGCAATACAACTATTAGAGGCCATGCGAACTGCAGAGCCACCCCGACTTGTGCTCAGAGGCAGAGTTGTGGCTGAGGATGCGGTTGTTGCTTTCAGTACTCCGTCTTTGTCCAGGAAGGCGCAAGCTAACCTCGTCGTCAGTCTCATCCTCCTCCACCACCTCTGCTGACCTCTTCGAGTGCCTGACTGTGGGTTAACAGTAAGTGGGATCTAGAACTTCATCATCAACTGTTGTGTTTGCACTCCCCTCGCCCTCAGACCTAACCTCTTCATCGTCATCAGTATGTTCCTCATTGTCTCCGTCAAGAGGTGTTACAGTTTGTGAATGAGGGACTACATTATGCTCAGGAACTTGTTCATCAGGGCCTGAATGAGACTCACAAAGCTTCTGGGCATCACTGCAGATCATTTCCTGGTCTGTACTCCCTGTAGCTTGGGAGCAGATCTCTGATTCACAGGCTATAGTGGAATGAACAGCTCTGCAGACTCACCTATCTCTGTTACACCATACTCTGCAGGGCAGGTGGAGACTTGAGAGCTGGGAGAAAGCAAGTGCGATTGGGGTGACAACTCAGAGGTCTGTTGGTTTTTGGATGTTGAAGTTGAGGTGGAGGAGAGGCCACTTGTTGCAGCACTTGAGATCCATTCAAGCATTTTCTTTTTTGTGCATCATCTACCTTTGTTACAGTAGTTCTGTACCGTAAAAAAGGGAGCACATCGGATTGTCCACGGAAAGTAGTAGACATCTTACTTTTGCTTGAAGATGGCCTTTCTTCAGCAGATGTTACTGTAGCTTTACCACCTCCCCCACAGACACAAACTTTTTTTTCCTTTCCAACACGCCTGTTCCCCTTTCCACCAGCATCTGTTTTTTTGACATTCATTTTGTTTGTGACCAGATAGGACACTTAAAAAGTCATAGCAAAAATTGAGAGGTGGTGTACAACGCAGAGGTGGTCGAGCTTTATTGACAGCTGAAGATCCAACACTGACTATCCCTGACAATGCAACTATGGTCCTAAAACTTTCAGCACTGTTTGCTATAAAAATTGCATAGCAAAAATGGGCAGGTGTGTACAATGCAGAGGTTGTGTACCTTGCGTGGCACCAGAGTAAAGCGGGCTTTACACGCTACAATATTGCTAGCAATTGCTTGCGATATTGTACAAAAAAGCACCCGCCCCCGTCATGCATGCGATTTCGTGTGATCGCTGCCGCAGCGAACATTATCGCTACGGCAGCGTCACACGCACTTACCTGGTCGGCTGCGTCACTGTGACTGCAGAACAATCCCTCCCTCAAGGGGGTGGGACGTTCGGCATCACAGCGACGTCACCGCGACGCCACTAAGCGGCCAGCCAATCAAAGCGGAGGGGCGGAGATGAGCGGGACGTAACATGCTGCCCACCTACTTCCTTCCGCATTGCGGCCGGCGGCAGGTAAGGAGACGTTCCTCGCTCCTGTGGTGTCACACACGGCGATGTGTGCTGCCGCAGGAGCGACGAACAACATCGATAATCAACCATTACCGATTTTTGGTTTTGGGACGACCTCTCCATGATGCACGATTTTCACTATTTTTGAGGTCGCTTTAGGTCGCTGGTAAGTGTCACATGCTGCGATGTCGTTAATGACGCCGGATGTGCGTCACTAACAACGCGACCCCGACGATAAAACATTAACGATATTGTAGCGTGTAAAGCCCCCTTTATACTAACTTAGTATCCCAGACACTTTTAGTATGCCACTAAGTGTCAGCACTGTTTGTTATAAAAATTGCGTAGCAAAAATGGGCAGGTGTGTACAATGCAGAGGTGGTGTACCTTGCGTGGCACTAGAGGAACACTAACTTAGTATCTCAGACACTCGTTGTATGCCACTAAGTGTCAGCACTGTTTGCTATAAAAATTGCGTAGCAAAAATGGGCAGTAGGGTAGAATGCAGAGGTGGTGTAGGTAGCAGGACAGCAAAGGAAGCCTCAGTTTCTATCCCTGCCAATGAAAAAATGCATTTTGAAAATGAGTTTCCTGAGCTGATGTAGCCAGACCCTCTTATCTAAAGCCCAGCACAGCGTTGGCACAGACCTGCCTAGCAACAATGCCTATGAATGGCTGTAATGTAGCCCTGAAAAGGGCTGAAATTACAAGTAGTCCCTAATCCCTAAAGAGCTGTGTAGATAGCACTGTCTGTCTATAGTGCATACAGCAGCAACAGCAGCAGGAGCGGTGACTGTCACCCACTCGCAGCAGAGAGATAATGGCAGCGACGGGGAAAATGGCCATGTCTTATAAGGCAAGGACATGTGACATGCACAGCCTATGACACATGCCCTTGCTTGTCTGGCAAAAATCCACTTTGCTGTGTGTGTGTCTGTAATTGGCTGTCAGCCTGGCCCGCCCCACTGTACGCGCGGTTAGAAAAAAAAATGGCGATTGGCATTATATCAGCACTCAGCAGCAGCACTGATCTAAATCCCGTCCCCCCGCACACTATACGCTGAATTTTAATAATATCATGATTTACAGTGACTCACACTATTAAACTGAGAAGCCAGCTAGTAACTAGGTACGCTTTTTGTTGATCGAACCATTCTCGAATGTAACTCGAACTACCGAACTTTTACCAAATCATTCGAGTTTGTCGAACAACTCGAACACCCCCCAAAATCACTCGAACATGAAATTGGCGAACCTCGAACCTTGAACATCGCTCATCTCTACTCTACACTGGCCGCAAGAGTTACAAATATCTTTTCTACACTAATAAAAATATTAGCTCATCATGCGAAAAACAAACCCTCACCTGGCTTGATCAAACAAGAATGTACAAGTCTTGCAAAATGGCGACACAAACAAATATATATATATATATATATTCATATTTTTTTTTACGATTTTGCAATATTTTTTCACCATTTACATATTAAGAAGAGCTTCGTGTTACTGTAATTGTATTAAGAAATAATGTCTGGAACACCATTCTAAGTCTGAACTGGGTGCAAAAGCCCTAAAAAGACCATCACTATATAAAGAGAAGGGCTGCACACCAGTGACAGTGCAAGGGGAATAAATATAAAGCAGAAACTTCTGTATGAATACTGACATGAACAATACAATAGCTATATGTAAAAATGAAAGTAATGAAAATGGAATCGGCTTAATTGCCATGAATTTTAAGAATAAGGAGAAATTTAGCTATTGAATTGATCAATGCAACAGAGCCCTAACACCTCGTCACGGCATTCTCTACGTTGGGGTCCCTAGCTAGTGTGTTTCCTCTCATGCAGTTAAAAAACTTACCGTGTTGGGAAGCTGAGACCCAGGCTATATATGTATAATGCGGACTGGCAATAGGTGTGGGTGGGGCCAGGTTCACAAACGAAAGACTACAAATCAATTAAGAAATAATGTATGGAACATCATTCTAAAGCCTGCTTTACACGCTACAAGATATCTTACGATGTGTCGGCGGGGTCACGTCGTAAGTGACGCACATCCGGCATCGTAAGGTATGTTGCAGTGTGTGACAGCGACGTGCAATTGCGATTGAACAAAAAACCGTTCATCGCATACACGTTGTTCATTCCTGACGAATTGAACGTCAGGTTGTTCATCGTACCCGGGGTAGCGCACATCGCAGTGTGTGACACCCTGGGAATGATGAACAGATCTCACCTGCCTCCTGCGGCTCCCGGCCCACAATGCGGAAGGAAGGAGGTGGGCGGGATGTTTACGTCTCGCTCAGCTCCGCCCCTCCACTTCTATTGGCCGGCTGCCGCGTGACGTCGATGTGACGCCAAACGTCCCTCCCACTCCAGGAAGTGGACGTTCGCCACCCACATCGAGGTCGTATGGAAGGTAAGTATGTGTGACGGGGGTTAATCATTTGTGCGGCACGTTCAACCAATTGAACATGCTGCACATACGATGGGGGCTTTGCAAATCGCATATGATATCGTATGCGAAATTGCAACGTGTAAAGCAGGCTTTAGTCTGAACTGGGTGCAAAAACCCTAAAAAAACTTCACTATATAAAGAGAAGGGCTGCACACCAGTGACAGTGCAAGGGGAATAAATGTAAAGCAGAAACTGCTGTATGAATACTGACATGAACAATACAATAGCTATATGTAGAAATGAAAGTATGAAAATGGAATCTGCATTACTGCCATGAACTTTAACCCCTTAATGACCGCGGGCAGTAAAATTACGTCCTAGTGGTCATAACGTTACTGCCCACGGTCTGCCAGCGGCAGCATGCTGTGTTCGGCGCACATCTCAGCTGATTTTTACAGCTGAGATGTGTGCCTGCTAGGCACGAGCAGAATCGTTATCTGCTCATGCCGTTTAACCCCTTAAATGGCGCTGTCAATATGTGACAGCACCATTATAAGCGCGATTGCGGTAAACTTTTACTTACCGCCCAATACCGGAAGTCACGTGACGCGATCACGTGACTTCCGGTAGTTGTCATGGTAGCACAGGGTCATGTGATGATGACTCCTGTACTACACATGAATTGCTTTCACTTTCACTGTGCCCGCGGCACAGTGAAAAAGAAAGTGAGCGTATCTGCTGTTTACAGCTGTATAGCTGTGATCAGCAGATAGTGCACAGCGATCGGAATGCTGATCGCAATAGCCCCCTAGAGGGACTACTAAAATAAAAAAAAAAGTTAAATAAAAAGTTTTAAAAAATTTAAAAAAAAACAAAAAAACCTAAAAGTTCAAATCACCCCCCATTCGCCCCATTGAAAATTAAAGGGTTAAAAAAATAAAAAATATACACACATTTGGTATCGCCGCGTTCAGACACGCACGATCTATCAAAATATAAAATCAATTAATCTGATCAGTATACGGCGTAGTGGCAAAAAAATTCCAAACGCCAAAATGACGTTTTTTTGTCGCCACAACTTTTGCGCAAAATGCAATAAGAGGCGATCAAAACGTAGCATCTGCGCAAAAATGGTACCGTTAAAAACGTCAGCTCGAGACGCAAAAAATAAGCCATCACTGAGCCATAGATCACGAAAAATGAGAAAGGCTACGGGTCACAGAATATGGCGTAAAACGTGTGCCACTTTTTTTAACCCTTTATATAAAAGTAAACCTATACATGTTTGGTGTCTACGAACTCGCACTGACCTAAAGCATCACACCCACGTATCAGTTTTACCATATAGTGAACACAGTGAATAAAATATCTCAAAAACAATAGTGTTATCGCACTTTTTTTGCAATTTTTCTGCATTTGGAATTTCTTTGCTGTTTTCCAGTACACTATATGGTAAAACTGATGGTTTCATTTAAAAGTACAGCTCGTTCTGCAAAAAATGAGCCCTCACATGACCATATTGACTGAAAAATAAAAAAGTTACGTCTCTCAGAAAAGAATTGCGAAAAAAAAAACGGAAAGCGAAAAATCGGCCGGTCGTGAAGGGGTTAAGAATAAAAAGAAATTTAGCTATTGATTTGATCAATGCAACAGAGCCCCAACACCTCGTCCACATTACATATATGTATTGTTCATGTCAGTGTTCATACAGCAGTTTCTGCTTTATATTTATTCCCCTTGCCCTGTCACTGGTGTGCAGCCCTTCTCTTTATATACTGTAATTGTATTGACCTGAAAAATCATACTGCCTGGTCATTTTTACTGAACAATGTATGCTATAAATACAAAACCCCAAAAAAACAGATGTGGAATTGCATTTTTTTTGCAATTTTTCCCTCGCTTTGAACATGTTTCCTGTTTTGCAACACGTAGCATGATATAATGGATAAATGGATGGCGTCAACCAAAAGTACCACTCATCCTGCAAAAATCAAGACTTCATACATTTATGATCTTGAAATTACAGAGGGGAAAACAATTCCACTATGAATCCCAAAGACCCCACACTGTTGATATATTCAATGGCCAGAGCTTCGGTCTGCTCTCCTGGATATGACCGAGTAGAATGTTTTCTCCCTCTCTTCACCCGAACTACTAAAAATATAATTTTTTCAAATTTGTATTATTTCCAAATATTTAAAACCAATTAAACATAGAAATCTGTAGAGACAGTAATAAGATACATACCATCTGAGAAAGTTTTTGTAAGATTTTCAAGGGGAAATTTTATGGAATCGTCTACAAAAGGCACTTTATCAGAAAAATAATTTTCTAGAGGATTTCTGGCATCAAAGTCATCTTCATGGTAGCTCTTATAGTTAGAGGAATTCATCTTCTAATCTTGAGTCACAGATGAGTTTTTTTTCTCTACGGCTCCACAGGTCTTTATATAATTTACAAAGCTTGTGAGCCCTAATATTAATATATAGTCATGTGATCGTGCAGTCACATGGAAATTGTATGATCTAATTATATAAACAATTTGAAAATGTTCAGCAAATGTTTTTTTCAACCGGACAAATTTGTCGAGATTTTAGATTTTTCACAAAGAAAACTCTTCTTGAAACCAGAGTGGGTTTATTTTTACCTGAAGTGGCTTTCTAAATGTTTTCTTGGTTATTTCCTGAGTGCTTTTACCAGCAGTTTTTAGGGCATATTTGTTACTGTGTTTTCCCAGATAATTTTTTAACTCCATTCAACAATGAAGAGATTGGACATATTAACATCATGTCATCATTTGATACTGTATGATTTCTTTGTCAATAGAATAAACAATGTTTTTTCGTTTAATGATGTCATCTTCAACAAATATTGACAGTGCATTATCTCATGGCCCAAGAGCTTCAAGAGGAACCTCAAGACCCACCTCTTCCAACAAGCCTACAACCTACAATAGGCCTCAGTCCAGTAGACCACTGCGCAACCAGCTCTGTCCTCACCTATTGTACCATCACCCATTCCCTGTAGACTGTGAACCCTCGCGGGCAGGGTCCTCTCTCTTCATATACCAGTCTGTTTTGTATTGTTAATGATTGTTGTACGTATACCCTCTTTCACTTGTAAAGCGCCATGGAATAAATGGCACTATAATAATAAATAATAATAATAATAATGGCCCTCCACCTGTGACGGCAGGTAACCTGACCTCAGTTCATTGAGTTCCACTGGGTTTAGGTTACATGTGGTCACAGGTGGCATGCCATGGAAACCTCCAGCTGTGACTGCAACTAACCTGAGGGACATCACCGTTAATTGCTGTTCTTTGGCCACTCGCTGTGACTTCAGATGTAAAAGAGCTGGAATCGATGTGGGAACTCATGTGGATTACATCGGACCTTTGTGTTTTGGGGTTAATAAAGAGTTGAAAAAGAGTGTTTTTTGTATTTTTTTTCAAATAAAGCATTTTTCCGGTGTTTAAGTTTATTTATTTTCCCTTACAGATTAGTAATGGGGGACTCATAGACACCTCCTATTACTAATATACGGCTTAGTAGCAGCTGTGGACTGCCATTAACTCCTTATTATGCTGACTGCAACCGCACCAGAAAATTGGGAAGAACCAGGTAAAGTGCTGGGATTGTCACATTTAATGGATGCAGGAATCTTGGGTGACTGTGGGCTGCTATTTTTAGGCTGAAGGGACTAAAAACAATGGGCCTCTCCAGCCTGAAAATACCAGCCCCCAGCTGTTGGCTTCATCATGGCTGGGTATTAAAATCGGGGTACTGTACGCTGGATTTTTTAACTATTTAGTTACATAATTAAAAGAAAAAAGCTGCATACTGTTCCTCTTATTTTGATACACAGCCAAGATAAGTGCACGACTGGGGGCTGCACGCTGTAGCCATGTTCTTTACCTGTGCTGGTATCAATATATAGGGGGACCACACAGCATTTTTTCATGTTTATCTATTTATTTTACACTAGCAGTATAACTCTGTCAGAGAGCTTGGGCGTGCCGTCTTACTGCAGCCAATCAGAGATGCCAGTTGGCGCGGAAAACAGTGAATTTGGATGAGGGTTAATTAGCACCCCCGGAAGTAACGATAAACCTGCAGGGAGACTCGGTACTTCCTACTTTATTCCTTCCTTATTTTCTGTCTTTTTCACCCCCTACACCATATTCAGCCCTCCTACACCATTTTATAACACATAACTTTTGTCTACCATTAAATTTAATGGGTTTGGCTAGGATCTTCAATCAGATCGGTGAACCAAGGCGGGTTCGGCAATCCTGGCCTGATCTGATCCTCGGCAGGATCGCTCATCTCTATTTGCAGGTATTTGCCACTTAATGAATCTGATAAGGTGATAAGTGGCATGTGCTTGTTGTATAGCTCGCCACAAATATTAATTAAATCATGAACTGGATTAAGGTTTCTGCCGTAATGAATGCTGCCACCTGTCATGAATTTGATGACTGGGGGTCGTCATGTCCCAGCTTCACCCGCTTTGTCAGAACTTGGTGAAAATGGTGTAAAAATGCGGAGTTGAAGAAAAAATTAGCAGCTTTTTATGACAGTTTCACAGTGTAAAATGAATCATGGCCTAATAATATCCCCTAAAAATGTATACACAACCTATTTATATACAGCACTACAATTGGTGCATTGTGGACTTATTGACACCATGTAATCATCTGACACCGTATGATTTCTTTGTCAATAGAATTAACAATGTTTTTTGTTCAATTAAGTCATCTTCAACAAATATATACAGTGCATAATGATCAGGAGAAGGGATCATCCTCTAACTGAAGAGGATACACAAAGTCACACAGTAAAGATTGTCTTATAACTTATTTTACCATAAACAATAGTCTTCAGAGAATCACATGGTCCTTTTTTGGCCCCTGGTCATTGGTCCCTGTAATTATTTTATGGACTCTGTTTGAGTTAAGATATGTAGTTCATAACTTAGGAAAGAGGAAACATGGCTGGCCGAATAAAAAAATTCCAATATCCCAACAAGTAAATTAAAATATTTACCGATTTCTTGCAAGATGCCATTGTGAGTGTATTTATCGCTCTTCTCTATCTAGTAGTACAAGAAGTGTCAGATTGGATAGTGATATCATGAGTGTACACTGAACAAAAACATCAATTGCAACACTTTTCTTTTTACTCCACAATATTTGAGAAAAAAAGGTATTTTGTGGACATAAAAAAAGTCAGATTTTTGGGTTCAGCTCATCCAAAAGTGTTGTGTTTATATGTTTGTTCAGTGTAATTTGGTGGAAAACCTGTCGTACAAGCAACTTATTGGAATTTTTCTCATAAAAGAACTTTTCTTGAATATATCAAGATGGTGTCCTGATTAGTGGTTACTATTAGATCTTCAGTTTTATGCCCAATTACTTTTTATAACTTCCTAATGCTTTCACTTACCCAACTGATTCTAACAATTTGCTTTCAATGTTATAAATATGTTGGACCTCAGCAGATCAACACTTACGGTCATCAGGGCCCATTATCTACCATCAGGAACATTGCTCCTGTATTAGGACTATGCCACGCAGATAACATACGTATTGTAGAAGGTTTAATATACTAGTAATGCAGTGGCTTAACTAGAGTCCATTTGCATGTTGATCAGATGTATGGGCCCTTGTAGTTTACCATATCCTATAAAGACATATGTGTTGCCCCCATTATGTAATAATGTCTCCCCATCCTGTATTAATGTCACCCATCCTTGGTCTCTTCTTGATATAATGTCCTCCATCTTGGGCCTCTTCCTGGTATAATGTCCTCCATTCTGAGCACTTTCCTGGTATAATATCCTCCATTTGTCATGGGGATGACGGGATCAGTAGAGGCAGGGGAGTCTAAATTAGCCTTCAGGTTAGGGGAACCCTAGCTGACCCTGTTTCCAAAGGTATGTCTGAAGATGATGTTTGGGCCACCTTCCTTGCCCTAGCTCCCGAACAACCAGGTCTAGTGGCCTCCGTCCCTCCACATAGGAAAGTGCCAGAATAGGAGTGGTTAATTCAACACAAATAAACAGACTGTGTGAAAACTAAATCTCAAACTCACTGCAGTTACCCACATAGGTGTAGACAATATGTGATCAGGAGAAAACAAAAGGAAAAGAGGATGTAATCAGACAACAAGAGAATTGCCATAACAGACCAATCAGCACACAGATGTTCACCAGCAACTGGATAACAATGCACAAGGACCGGAATCACATTTACCTTTTACCGACATTGGACGTACTGGGTACGTCCTACATCTTGTTGATGTAATCACCACTGGCTGCTGTGGTGAGCTGACAATGTTCCCTGCACATGGTTGCTGATTTGAACAGCATAAATGTGTGGCTTACAAGTGTGGGTGGAGCCGCGATCCACCCAGGCCTGTTAACCTTTTAAAACGCACTGTCAAAATGTGACAGCCCGATTTCAATGGCCTCAGCGGGGAATTTGCCTTCCCACGCCACCATCGAAGGCCCCATGATGTGATCACCAGGGGCCGATGGTTGACTTTGTAGCACAGGGTCATGTGATGACTTCTGTAGCTATCATGACTAGAGATGAGCGAACCGGTCCCGGTTCGGCTCGAGGCGGTTCGCCGAACGGAGGTCCCGTTCGAGTTCGGTTCGTCGAACGTTCGACGAACCGAACTCGAACTGCATAGGAAACAATGGCAGGCAATCACAAACACATAAAAACACCTAGAAAACACCCTCAAAGGTGTCCAAAAGGTGACAAACAACTCACAACACAACACAAACACATGGGAAAGTGACAAGGACATATACTCATGCGAAAACAAAAGAGCAGGACAAGGAAAAAGAGGAGACACAGATATAGATATGGCACGCCCTTCTAAAATCATGTAAAACACCGCAAGGTGACTCCAAGCGTAGTCTCCCTTTTTTTCCAAAAATTGTGAGCCACACACACCCACCCATTCAGTGGCAGTACTTGTGCCCTAGTTGTGCACTTCACAGCTAGATTTGCATCAAGCACATTCAAAAATACGGCCTAATTAACCGTCCCCAGGATGACACCAGGGTAGGTAACAAAGTCTTTCCTGATCCCAGCTCTGTTCATCTTGGCTTCTTTTAATAACACAGCAAGCAAGGGTTACTCCAAGCGGAGTCTCCCTTTTTTCCAAAAATTGTGCCCCACACACACCCACCCATTCAGTGGCAGCACTTGTGCCCTAGTTGTACACTTCACAGCTGGATTTGCATCAAGCACATTCAAAAATACGGCCTAATTAACCGTCCCCAGGATGACACCAGGGTAGGTAGCAAAGTCTTTCCTGATCCCAGCTCTGTTCATCTTGGCTTCTTTTAAAAACACAGCAAGCAAGGGTTACTCCAAGCGGAGTCTCCCTTTTTTCCAAAAATTGTGCCCCACACACACCCACCCCTTCAGTGGCAGCACTTGTGCCCCAGTTGTACACTTCACAGCTAGATTTGCATCAAGCACATTCAAAAATACGCCATAATTAACCGTCCCCAGGATGACACCAGGGTAGGTAGCAAAGTCTTTCCTGATCCCAGCTCTGTTCATCTTGGCTTCTTTTAAAAACACAGCAAGCAAGGGTTACTCCAAGCGGAGTCTCCCTTTTTTCCAAAAATTGTGCCCCACACACACCCACCCATTCAGTGGCAGCACTTGTGCCCTAGTTGCAAACATGATGTTTTGATTTGCATCAAGCACATTCCAAATCCACAAGCATTTACTCTCCCCAGGATGACACAGGGGTAGTAAATTCCTTCTGGATCCATGACTTGTTCATTTTGATGAACGTCAGTCTGTCCACATTGTCACTGGACAGACGCGTGCGCTTATCTGTCAGCACACACCCAGCAGCACTGAAGACACGTTCAGAGACAACGCTGGCAGCTGGACACGACAAAATCTCCAAGGCGTAACTGGAGAGCTCTGGCCATTTTTCTAGATTTGAAGGCCAAAAGGAGCAAGGCTCCATTTGCAAAGTCATGGCATCGATGTTCATTTGGAGATACTCCTGTATCATCCTCTCCAGCCGTTGACTATGTGTCAGACTTGTTGTCTCTGGTGGCCTTGCAAAAGAGGGTCTAAAAAAATTATGAAAAGATTCCATAAAATTGCTGTTACCAGCACCAGATACGGGGCTACTGATACGGGTAGACTGTTGTAGATAACGAGACCGTCCCATGTTTGGCAAGTTACAACTGGGAGATTCCCTCCCTGCACCTGCACGGTTGTTTGGTGGAAAAGCCGAGCTAAGATCGAGTAACAGCTTCTGCTGATACTCCTGCATACGTGCGTCCCTTTCTATAGCTGGAATTATGTCACAAAATTTGGACTTGTACCGGGGATCTAATAGTGTGGCAATCCAGTAGTCATCATCACTTCTAATTTTGACAATACGAGAGTCATGTTGGAGGTAGTGCAACAAGAAGGCACTCATGTGTCTTGCGCAGCCATGCAGACCAAGTCCACGCTGTGTTTGTGGCATAGAGGTGCTACCCGTTCTTTCTTCCTCTGACATCTCCCCCCAACCTCTTTCAACTGAAATTTGACCAAGGTCTCCCTCATTAGCTGAGTCTTCCATGTCCATGGACAGTTCGTCCTCCATTTCTTCATGTTCTCCTGCACCTTCCTCAACATTTCGCCTGCTACCATGCGCCCTTGTTGATCCCTGTCCCCCATGGTCCCATGCCTGCTGCGTTGGTGATGATGAACGTCTGGACCTTGGTGATGTTGTTGTCCCTTGCGCATATGAATCCTCCTGTAGTTCCTCCCCTTCCTGTTGTCCCACCCCCTGACTCCGAATAGTGTTTAGCGTGTGCTCCAGCATGTAAATGACTGGAATCGTCATGCTGATAATGGCATTGTCAGCGCTAAACATATTCGTCGCCATGTCGAAACTGTGCAGAAGGGTGCATAGGTCCTTGATCTGAGACCACTCCATCAGGGTGATCTGCCCCACCTCTGCATCTCGTTGGCCCAGGCTATACGTCATGACGTATTGCACCAGGGCTCGGCGGTGCTGCCACAGTCGCTGTAACATGTGGAGAGTTGAATTCCAGCGTGTCGCCACATCGCATTTCAGGCGATGAACCGGCAGGCCGAAAGACTTCTGGAGCGATGCAAGTCGCTCAGCTGCGGCGCTTGAACGGCGGAAGTGAGCAGACAGTTTTCGTGCCCTGTTCAGAAGGCCATCTAGGCCGGGATAGTGTGTTAAAAATTGCTGGACGACAAGGTTCAACACGTGAGCCATACAAGGTACATGTGTCACCTTGCCCAGGCGAAGGGCCGCACCCAGGTTTGCAGCATTGTCGCACACGGCCTTACCAGGCTGCAGGTTGAGTGGAGACAACCATTTATTAAACACGGACCGCAGAGCTGACCACAACTCCTCAGCTGTGTGACTCTTATTCCCAAGACATGTCAAGCTAAAGACCGCCTGATGCCGTTGCGCTCTGCTGCCAGCATAGTAATGAGGGGTGCGTGATTCCTTCTGCGCAGTGAGAACGCTGGTGGCCTGACCAGGCAGGCTTGGGGCGGAGGTGGAGGACCCAGATGAGGTGGAGGATGCAGAAGCAGTGGCGGAACTTGGACAGACAGAGGATTGACACACAAGTCGTGGGGACGGCAAGACTTGTGCAGCAGACCCTTCACCATCTATCACCATAGTTACCCAGTGCCCAGTGAGCGACATGTAACGTCCCTGTCCATGCTTACTGGTCCAAGTATCGGTGGTGAAATGCACCCGTTCACACACAGAGTTTCTCAAGGAAGCGGTGATGTTGTGTGCGACATGCTGGTGTAGCGCGGGCACACCTTTCTTAGAGAAGTAGTGGCGACTAGGCATCTGGTACTGGGGCACAGCGACAGACATAAGGTCTCTAAAATCCTGTGTGTCCACTAGGCGGAAAGGCAGCATTTCGGTAGCCAAGAGCTTACAGAGGGATAGAGTCAACCTCTTAGCTTTGTCATGGGTCGCAGGAAGTGGCCTTTTATTTGACCACATCTGAGGGACAGAGATCTGGCTGCTGTGTGTAGACGGTGTTGAGTAGGGTGTCCCTGGAAAAATGCAGGTTTGTGAGGAAAGTGCAGGCGGAGACATGATGTTGCCTTCATCCAACGTTGGTGCTATCGATGTCTGAGAGAGCTGTACACACTCACTTGTTTCCCCTTCCAAACTAACTGAAGACCTACCAAGCAAACTGCCTGTTGCGGTTACAGTGGTGGAAGTTGTGCGTGGAAAAACAGGTGTGACAGCTGTCCCCACAGTCCTAGAAGATGAAGAGCGCACGGATGCACTGGAAGGGGCAGGCGGTGGATGGTTCGCTCCGCTAGGCCGCATTGCAGCACAGTGAGCTTCCCACCGGGACCTATGATATTTATTCATGTGACGATTCATGGAAGAAGTTGTCAAACTGCTGAGGTTTTGACCTCTACTAAGAGAATCATGACAAAGTTTACAGATCACATAATTTGGGCGATCTTTTTCTATGTCAAAAAAGGACCAGGCTAGGCAAGGCTTAGAGGCCATGCGACCTGTTGATCCACCCCGAATAATGCTCATAGGCAGAGTGGTGGCTGAGGATGCAGTTGTAGACGTGCTACCAGTGCTCCGACTCTGTCCAGGAAGGTGCAAGGTAACTTCGTTGTCGGTTGCATCCTCCTCCACCGCCTCTGTTGACCTCCTCGAGTGCCTGACTGGGGGTTGACAGTAGGTGGGATCTAGAACTTCATCATCAATTGTTGTGTTTGCACTCCCCTCCCCCTCAGACCGAGCCTCTTCTTGCCCTGACCGAATATTTAAGTTGTCATCCCAATCGGGTATCTGCGTCTCATCTTCATCAGTATGTTCCTCATTGTCTATAACCACAGGTGTTACAGTTTGTGACAAAGGGTCAACATTATGCTCAGAAACTTGGTCCTCACGGCCTGAATCAGAGTCACAAAGGTTCTGGGCATCACTGCAGACCATTTCCTGTTCTGTACTCACTGTAGCTTGGGAGCAGACCTCTGATTCCCAGGCTATAGTGTGACTGAACAGCTCTGCAGACTCAGCCATCTCAGTTCCACCATACTGTGCAGGGCTGATGGAGACTTCAGAGCTGGGAGAAAGCAAGTTTGATTGGGATGACAACTCAGAGGACTGGTGTTTTTTGGATGCGGTACTTGAAGTGGCTGAGAGGGCACTTGTTGGACCACTTGAGATCCATTCAAGCATTTTTCTTTTTTGGCCATCATCTACCTTTGTTCCTGTTGTTCGTGTCCGTAAAAAAGGGAGCACATCGGATTGTCCACGGTAAGTAGTAGACATCTTACTTTTGCTGGTAGATGGTCTATCTTCAGCAGATGATAATGGAGCTTTGCCACCTTCCCCACGGACAAAACCTTTTTTTCCTTTTCCACCACGCCTCTTCCCCTTTCCACCAGCATCTGTCATTTTGCCACTCATGTTGATTGCGACAAGATTGTGCACTTAAAATGTGGTAGTAAAAATTGAGAGGTGGTGTAGATTGCAGCGGTGGTCTAGCTTTATTAACAGCAGAATAATAAAGAATAATTATCCCTAACAATGCAACTACGGCCCTTAAACTGGCAGCAGTGTTTGCTAGTATAATGGCTTAGTTATAATGAGTTGGAGTGTGCAATGCAGGCAGACGTGCTGCAAATGTCTTTGCACTAGTGGGACTATAGCAAAAGTCCAATAGCCACGTTTAGGATGCCACTAGGTACACTGAGTGTTTGCTAGTATAATGGCTTAGTTAGAATGAGTTGGAGTGTGCAATGCAGGTAGAGGTGCTGCAAATGTCTTTGCACTAGTGGGACTATAGCAAAAGTCCAATAGCCACGTTTAGGATGCCACTAGGTACACTGAGTGTTTGCTAGTATAATGGCTTAGTTATGAGTTGGAGTGTGCAATGCAGGTAGAGGTGCTGCAAATGTCTTTGCACTAGTGGGACTATAGCAAAGTCCAATAGCCACGTTCAGGATGCCACTAGGTACACTGAGTGTTTGCTAGTATAATGGCTTAGTTATAATGAGTTGGAGTGTGCAATGCAGGTAGAGGTGCTGCAAATGTCTTTGCACTAGTGGGACTATAGCAAAGTCCAATAGCCACGTTTAGGATGCCACTAGGTACACTGAGTGTTTGCTAGTATAATGGCTTAGTTATAATGAGTTGGAGTGTGCAATGCAGGTAGAGGTGCTGCAAATGTCTTTGCACTAGTGGGACTATAGCAAAAGTCCAATAGCCACGTTTAGGATGCCACTAGGTACACTGAGTGTTTGCTAGTATAATGGCTTAGTTATAATGAGTTGGAGTGTGCAATGCAGGTAGAGGTGCTGCAAATGTCTTTGCACTAGTGGGACTATAGCAAAGTCCAATAGCCACGTTTGGGATGCCACTAGGTACACTGAGTGTTTGCTAGTATAATGGCTTAGTTATAATAAGTTGGAGTGTGCAATGCAGGTAGAGGTGCTGCAAATGTCTTTGCACTAGTGGGACTATAGCAAAGTCCAATAGCCACGTTTAGGATGCCACTAGGTACACTGAGTGTTTGCTAGTATAATGGCTTAGTTATAATGAGTTGGAGTGTGCAATGCAGGTAGAGGTGCTGCAAATGTCTTTGCACTAGTGGGACTATAGCAAAAGTCCAATAGCCACGTTTAGGATGCCACTAGGTACACTGAGTGTTTGCTAGTATAATGGCTTAGTTATAATGAGTTGGAGTGTGCAATGCAGGTAAAGGTGCTGCAAATGTCTTTGCACTAGTGGGACTATAGCAAAAGTCCAATAGCCACGTTTTGGATGCCACTAGGTACACTGAGTGTTTGCTAGTATAATGGCTTAGTTATAATGAGTTGGAGTGTGCAATGCAGGTAGAGGTGCTGCAAATGTCTTTGCACTAGTGGGACTATAGCAAAAGTCCAATAGCCACGTTTAGGATGCCACTAGGTACACTGAGTGTTTGCTAGTATAATGGCTTAGTTATGAGTTGGAGTGTGCAATGCAGGCAGACGTACTACAAATGTCTTTGCACTAGTGTGACTAGACAAAAGTCCAATAGCCACGTTTAGGATGCCACTAGGTACACTGAGTGTTTGCTAGTATAATGGCTTAGTTATAATGAGTTGGAGTGTGCAATGCAGGTAGAGGTGCTGCAAATGTCTTTGCACTAGTGGGACTATAGCAAAAGTCCAATAGCCACGTTTAGGATGCCACTAGGTACACTGAGTGTTTGCTAGTATAATGGCTTAGTTAGAATGAGTTGGAGTGTGCAATGCAGGTAGAGGTGCTGCAAATGTCTTTGCACTAGTGGGACTATAGCAAAAGTCCAATAGCCACGTTTAGGATGCCACTAGGTACACTGAGTGTTTGCTAGTATAATGGCTTAGTTGTAATGAGTTGGAGTGTGCAATGCAGGCAGAGGTGCTGCAAATGTCTTTGCACTAGTGTGACTAGACAACAGTCCAATAGCCACGTTTAGGATGCCACTAGGTACACTGAGTGTTTGCTAGTATAATGGCTTAGTTATGAGTTGGAGTGTGCAGAGGACAGGAGGGTACAGTGGCAGGATTGTGGTGCTCTGGGTAGAGGAATGGAAGCCTGCCTTTCTATTCCCTCCTAATAGGGAAATGCAGGGAGGAAATCCCTGACCTTTGCTACACAGACGCTGTCGCTGTTTTCAGGACCTGTCACCTATGGCTCTGACCCTGCCGGTACGAGCCCTTAAAAGGACTGATGGAAAGTGCTATCCCTAAGCTGTCCAGCGCTGTGTATGGAGCGCATACAGCAGTATCGGCGATAGGACTCAGGACGGAGCTGCGCCAGTGATGTCTGACACCAAGGACGCAGAAGAGATAATGGCGTCCTGGAGGAAAATGTCCGGTTTTATAATGCAGGGACATGTGACATGGACATCCTATCACACATGCCGTTGCTTCTCTGGCTAAAAGTCCACTTAGCTGTGTGTGTGTCTGGGATTGGCTGACATGCTGGCCCGCCCCACAAGACGCGCGCGCTTAGGGAGGGAAGACAAGGAAAAAAAAAATGGCGATCGCCATTATAGAAACAGCAGTGATCTGAAGGCGCTGTTCACGCACACTATACACTGAAATGTCATAATAGTGTGAGTCACAGAGTGACTTACACTATTACAGCGGAAAGCCAGCTAGGAATTAGCTGTTTTTTTGCTGCTAGAACCGTTCTCGAACGTTTCTAGAACTATCGAGCTTTTTCAAAAAGCTCGAGCTCTAGTTCGATCTAGAACAGGCCCCAAAATCACTCGAGCCTAGAACTGGAGAACCACGAACCACGAACCGCGCTCAACTCTAATCATGACTTAGTTTCTATTACAGCTGACAGGATGTCGGCTGTAACAGCAACACAGCATTTCAGCTGATTAGAGATGTGTAGCTCTGATCACCAGAAATTAGCAAGTGATCAGATTGCTGATCCTGTTAGTCCTCTAAGGCGACTAGTAAAATAAAATAAAAAAGTAAAAAAAAAACTTTTAACAAAGTAAAAAAATAACAAAACTTAAAAGTTCAAATCACCCCCATTCACCCCATTGAAAATTAAATGGTTAAACAAAAAAAAATATATACACTTATTTTTTATCTCCATGTTCAGAAATACTTGATCTATCAAAATATAAAATCAAATTACCTGATTGGCAAACGGCGTAGCGAAAAAAATTCTAAATGCCAAAATTATGTTTCTTGGTTGTTGCAAATTTTGTGCAAAATGCAATAACAGGCGATCAAAACATAGCATCTGCGCAAAAATAAAATCTGGGACATTATTGGTCAGTGATTATATAGCAGCTGCCGGCAGTGGATCTTGATGATTTGACCAAATGCATCCCATGACAGAGCATCCCTCAGATGACTATTAATAACCTCATTGATAGAAAGTGCAGGGATTTCTGCGCATGGCGCTAATACACAATACTAAATAAATCAACAAGTATTTAAAAAATTTTTTCCAATTTTTCATCAGTTGCAGATCAGTAACTTGTCTCCATATTATGATTTCCATAATTCTATGACTTTTCCTTCTTGGTATTGCACTTTCAATTTTGAAAACTGTAGTAATGTAATCACATAATTACATTTTTGCAAAACAGAGCAAATAATCATCAAAAATTCTGTCTTGCTAAAGGACAGAAAGTTAAATCGGACATCTGTCGCCTTATAGTGACACTTATAATGGCACTTATAATACTAAACATCCAACACTTTCATGGAAGATACAACTGTGAATAGATGTTCCTCAGCATTCAGCAGCTTATAAATGATATTTCTCCTTGGATACAATTATGTTTCATATTCTTGTATCATGCGTTAGACATAGATATTAATAGAATTTAGGCTTTAAATATAATTTGTGATATTGAGACTCAACTTGTGTCATCTCAGGCCGATTTCGCTTTGTTGGTTGCGATGAATAAGGCACCCTTATAGTCAATGAGGTCACTCACAATTGTTCTCTTCTTAATCACACGGCGGTCAACTACAAAACCTTCTCCAACCAGAGCTTTCCTGGTAAAATCCTCATCATCATAACTGAAAGCATGGAGCTTGTCTTCGCCCACAGTGTAATAGTTCATCTCTAAACCCCCAATTAATAGGAGGTGTCCTCCAGGTTTTATCAACCCTGATAATTTCCTGAGATATTTCATGTAGTCATCTTGATCTTTGCTGATAAAATCTAAGAGCCAAGCACTGATGAAACAATCGGCTGGTGGTAGGACGATCGGATCCATCATATTCTCTTTCTCGAGGTCACATTTGACAACATGATGAAGTGCTGATCTTACTTTTCCTTCTTTGTCCTCTAGTTGGTCATTGAAATAAATTGGAAAATAATGATTGCCCACACAGTCAATAATGAATAGTATTGCAGGAGAGCTGCAGAGCAAACAAGACCAATAGGGTCGTATTTGAGGAAACACGTGAGAATAAACAGAGAATTCACTCACCTTGTTAGGTTGTGAACACATAACACTGATTAGATATGAATGGTGTGGCAGATGCCACGAGCCATAGATCCAGATATATTGGGGAAAAAAACATGGTTTGACCTGTGCTGCAAGAAGGAATGAAAGGACACAGATGTGGATCATTGGGCAGTTTTTTCGACACCTTTGAAAGAAATCCAACTTCATATGGAAGGGACTTGGGACTATCCTGATGAAGATTAGAAAAGGAGATCCAGCACAGTCCAATCAATAAAACTCCACTTTATTTAGGTTTTCTTAAAATCCAGCATATACAGCTCATGATACAGAAGTCAGTGAGAACTAATCATTTCAACGCTAGGTCTTAATCATGTTCTCACTGACCTCTGTGTCATGAGCTGCATATTCTGGATTTTTAGAAAACCTAAAGAAAGTGGAGTTTTATTGATTGGACTGTGCTCGATCTCCTTTTCTAATCCTATTACTGGTTGCCAGACCATTTTGTGCACAGGACATTTTAATTACCAGTAGAGATGAGCGAGCCTCTAGAGGCTCGAGTTCAGTTCGGTTTGTCGAACGGAGGCCACATTCGAGTTCGGTTCGGCGAGCCGTTCAACAAACCTCTCGAATCCCATTGAAAACAATGGGAGGCAAACACAAACACATAAAACCACATTATAATGTACACATACAGTTAATAAACATTGCCATAACACTTACAGGTCCCCGTGACGCGTCCTGCACTCTGTCTCTCTCCGCTTTTCCTTCCAATAATCGCTGCATCCTCACGTTAACCATCACCAGCATAGGACCTATCGTGACGTCAAAATAGCCATGTGACCAATCACGTGTCTATTATCTCATTGGCTACAGACTGGTCACATGGCTAGACGTCATTGCTAGGTCCTGTCAGTACATCTCTCCGGTACGCGGTGCTCGTTTGTGCATCCCCATGTACCGGCGATATGCTCTGGCACATGGTCGACTCTCCATTCTGCTTCCCCATTCCGTTATTCACCGTCTGCCACAGCCGGTCAATAACGGAGATCACCGTTGCTATAGCAACGCGCCTGTCAGCAGTGACGTCACCGCTTACAGCCAGCAGCCTCAGCTCACTCACGGAGTGAAAAGACTGCACGGGGAGCAGCAGCGTCTTCCTCCCATGCAGCGCTGCTGATGTAGCAGCGCTGTATGGGTTGAAGGAGAAAGAAGACTGAAGACCATGGATCGTGGAGGGATGAGAGGGAGTAATAAACATGGAGTCTCTAAGTGTGTCTGTGTATTTATTTCTATCAAAGTATTTTTTCTCTGTGTGGTATCTTTTTTTTTAACCCTATATTGGAGATTCTTAATGGCCTGGTCAAACTTGCCTGACATTATGAATCTCTGGCTTAATACTATCTAGTAAAACAAAGGTAGTATTAACTCATTATTACCCAGGGAGCCACCGTCACCAGGGCAGCTGGAAGAGTTGAATACAGCGCCAGATGATGGCGCTTCTATGAAAGCACCATTTTCTGGGGCGGCTGCGGACTGCAATTCGCAGCAGAGGGGCCCGCAAAGCTCAGGCCAACCTGTGCTGCGGATTCCAATCCCCAGCTGCCTAGTTGTACCTGGCTGGACACAAAAATGGGGCGAAGCTCATGTCGATTTCTTTTTAATTATTTCATGAAATTCGTGAAATAATTAAAAAACGGGTTTCCCTATATTTTTGATTCCCAGCCGGGTACAAATAGGCAGCTGGGGGTTGGGGGCAGCCCATAGGTGCCTGCTGTACCCGGCTAGCATACAAAAATATGGCGAAGCCCACGTCATTTTTTGGGTGGGCAAAAAACTCCTGCATACAGTCCTGGATGGATTATGCTGAGCCTTGTAGTTCGCAGCTGCTGTCTACTCTCCTCCATACAGACAGACAGCAGCTGCAGAACTACAAGGCTCAGCATACTCCTTCCAGGACTGTATGCAGGAGTTTTTTGCCCCCCCCCAAAAAAAAATTGCGTGGGCTTCGCCATGTTTTTATATGCTAGCCAGGTACAGCAGGCAGCTACGGGCTGCCCCCAACACCCAGCTGCCTATTTGTACCCAGCTGGGAACCAAAAATATAGGGCAGCCCTTTTTTTTTTTTTTTAATTATTATTTGAATTTGATGAAATAATTTTTAAAAAAAATGACGTGGGCTTCGCCCAATTTTTGTGTTCAGCCAGGTACAACTAGGCAGCTGGGGATTGGAATCCACAGCACAGGTTAGCCTGAGCTTTCTGGGCCCCTCTGCTGCAAATTGCAGTCCACAGCCACCCCAGAAAAGGGCGGTTTTATAGAAGCGCCATCTTCTGGCGCTGTATCCAACTCTCTCCAACTGCCCTGGTGACGGGTGGCACGCTGAGTAATAATGGGGTTAGGGCCAGCTGTATATTATCAACTGGCCCTAAGCCCAAAATTCATGGTGTCACGCCAATATTAGACATGGCCACCATGAATTTCTAGTACAGATAAAAAAAACACAACACACAGAAAAATATTTTTGCTAGAAATTAAACACAACACAATTAGGGACTCCATCTTTATTGAAATAAAGAACCCCCCTCCGCAGTAATCCTGGGTCAAGGGTCCCGCGGCGTCCAATCCGGATCTATGTTTATGCGTTTGAGAGAAAATCAATACAAAACACCATTCTGTAATGATTTTATTTTGTGTGGTACATCGATGATTTAAAAAAAAAAAAAAAAAAGATAAAAACAGTTTTAACTTTTTTTACCTGTTTCAAATTTATATAAAACATTTGTTAGCATATCTAAACTAGTAAAGTATTTCATTCAAGTATTTCTGCACCATTTCTAAATTTTTACCATATTTTAGATTTTTTTGCCACACGTTTTTGGTGCAGATTTTTCCCTTACATTAGTATGGGTGAAATCAGCAGCAAAAATACTGAAAGAATTGACATGCTGGAAATTTAAATCTGCACCAAATCTAAAAGGAGAAATTACTCCTTGTGTGCATGAGACTTAAGAATTCCCATTGAAACAATTAAGGTTCTATGACAAATTTGCACTGAAAATCACATAAAAAGCAAGATAAATTTGCAATGTGTGCACGCAGCCTAAAACATATATATTTTTTTTTACCAGCATGTCATGGCATTCTAAGTAGTCTGGGTGCAGAAAATATATTAGGGAGCCTTAGCACATAATACTGAGAGCTACAGTATAACTTCAAAAGGGTAATGAGTTTTATGCACCAAATCTACAGACCTGGTGCTGGAAACCTGAGCGGAGAGGTAAAATATTTAGGTGCTGGTTTATTTGGCATTTACATTTCTCATTCTTGAATTAGAATTGTTTTATAGTTTTTGCAGAAAAGAATATAATAATTTATATCAGTTAAATGGTGACTATGTAACAAGTTCCAATGCAATAACAAGGCAGTAAATCCATAAAATAGAAATGCGATACAAGTATATTCCAAATCTAAGAGCATCCCCAGACTAAGCACTTGGGAAACACGCATCAGGTCTGTCCTGGAAAGGTGAGCATATTTACTTCATTTGTCACAAGTGATGACTACTTAATCCTTGATCTCTGGAAATCATCTTTTATGTTCTCTTTTTTGTTTATTTGACATCATGCATTGAAAAAAAGGGAATTACAAAGTTGTAGGGCATCATCAATTCAATACGAATCGACACCTTGCATACAAAAATGCTATAATTAGAATCTGTAAAACTCACAAAGCTGCGGACGTGAAGCGATACCTCATGGAGACCTTCCTACAAGTCATTGGGTATAGTGGCTGCGTGGAGTGGCCTCCACACTCACCTGATCTGACCCCATTGGACTTCTTTCTGTGAGGTCACATCAAACAGCAGGTGTATGCGACCCCTCCACCAACATTGTAGGATCTATGACGATGTATCACAGATGCTTGTGCAAACGTGTCACCCACCATATTGCACAACGTGCAGCAAGATACAGTATGCTGTGCAGAGGCCAGATGTGCATTGCAGCAAGATACAGTATGCTGTGCAGAGGCCAGATGTGCATTGCAGCAAGATACAGTATGCTGTCCAGAGTGCAGATGTCCATTGCAGCTGATGGTGGCCACCAAGAGCATCAAAGTTAAATGAGCGCCATTTGCGTTACCAGCATTCAATGTTTTGGGGAATCATGGGTTTCATATCATAGCATTTCTGTATGCAAGGTGTCAATTCGTATTGAATTGATGATGCCCTACAACTTTGTAATTTAGTTTTTTTCTCTATCTCGTTCTGTTTTCGAAATAAAAATGCTAACCCCGTTGTTTTCCACCAAGTGGCGCTATAGGTGGTTTCATTGCGTAGCACATAGCTACTTTACTATACCTAGACACCACTTATATGCTTATAGCTGCCGCCATTCTCAAGTTAATGGTGGTGGACAGGATATGGGTGGACACACTATAGATGAGCAGATTGAACTTTGGAGAATTGAGTTTGACCTGAATTTCCTGAAATTCGTGTTCGTGGTTTCATGGAAATATAACCACTTTTAGATTTGATTTGTGGTTTAAAAAAAAATTAAAATTGACCAATACCATGTCTCACACCGCTAATACATTCGTGGCAAATCAAACATATGTGGAAAATTCAGAGAATCCGGTAAATTCGAATTTCAAACAATCCACTCATCTCTAATTGGAAAACATCGAACATGTGATAAAACAGTTGAAGTCAGCAAGAGGGAATAAAAAAATATGTAACATGTAGGAAAAAAAAAGTTCAACTATTTTTTCACCTGGAAAATAAAAAAAAAAATTTAAACAAGAAACAAGCACAATTGTTATCACTGCATCTTTAAAAATACAATCTAAAATGTATTATTTGATGTGGACAAAGTCTTGGATATAAAAAAATCTGATTTGTGGCTTTTCAGTCCACAGTTTTTTCCCAAAAATTTCAACACAAGCACTCAAAAGATTGCATATGACTAGAGATGACCTAATATGTTCAAGGCAAATTGACTTTTCCACACATTTATGAAAAATGTGCATTCTCCTAAATCTGAATATTTATGCAGTCAATGCTGTCACCATTGAAAAAGTTTGGTAAAAAGTTTTTAAGAAATGAAGACTCATCTTTAGAGTTGAGCGCGGTTTGCGGTTCTCCAGTTCGCGGTTCGAGTGATTTTTGGGGGTGTTCTAGATAGAACTAGAACTCGAGCTTTTTGCTAAAGCTCGATAGTTCTAGATACGTTCGAGAACGGTTCTAGCAGCAAAAAGCAGGGCTTTTTACAGCTACAGTGTGCAGGAGCCATCGCTGGTCAGAAGCTGGTGACCAAGATAAACATCGGGTATCCAAGCAAAGCGGTTTGGTTAGTAACCCGATGTTTATCCTAGTTACGTGCAGGAAGCCCACACTTCCCCGCTCAGCTCGGTCCGCCCCCTCCTGCACGCGGCATGTACACATACATACACACACACACACACACGTCCCCAGTAGAGTTGAGCGCGGTTCGTGGTTCGTGGTTCTCCAGTTCTAGGCTCGAGTGATTTTTGGGCTGTTCGAGATCGAACTAGAACTCGAGCTTTTTGCTAAAAGCTCGATAGTTCTAGATACGTTCGAGAACGGTTCTAGCAGCAAAAAGCAGGGCTTTTTACAGCTACAGTGAGCAGGAGCCATCGCTGGCAGCCTGCCACAAGCTGGTAACCAAGATAAACATCGGGTATCCAAGCAAAGCGCTTTGGTTAGTAACCCGATGTTTATCTTAGTTACGTGCAGGAAGCCCACACTTTCCCGCTCAGCTCGCTCCACCCCCTCCTGCCCGCGGCATGTACACATACATACACATACACAAACACACACACACACACACATCCACCCCCCCCCCCCCCCGCCCGCCCGCCCGCTCGCTCGCTCGCTCGCTCGGCTTACCTGCGGTGATGAAGTCCCGCCATCCCGACCTCAGCGCTGTCACTGTCCTCCATGGCCGCCGCTTGTCACATCACCTATCGCTTCCGACCCGAGACTGACACTGGCGGTGACGTCACGGACCTCTCGCGATACTTGATGTGAAGGCGCCGGTCATTGACCTCAGTGACAGGGGCTGTCAGTGTGCTGGAGATCAGCGCAGGTAATGTACCTCACTGACAGCAGCACTTGTCACCCCCCTGCAGTGACCTGGGCTGACCCATTGATGTTAGCTCAGGTCACTGCACTGCTCTCCCAGCCAATGGGGAACATCCTGCTCTTCATTGACTGGGACAGTGTGCATCGTCATGGCAACCCCTTGGATTACACCAGACCTGGATTTGTTTTTCAATCTAATAAATTGGTTAAAGAGGGAATGTTTTGGGGAGTGTTTTTTCAAATAAAAATGTGTTTGTCGTGTATTTTTTTTTTATTACTGACTGGGTTGGTGATGTCGGGTATCTGATAGACGCCTGACCTCACCAACCCCAGGGCTTGATGCCAGGTGACATTACACATCTGGTATTAACCCCAAATATTACCCCGTTTGCCACCGCACCAGGGCGCGGGATGAGCTGGGGCGAAGCACCAGGATTGGCGCATCTAATGGATGCGCCACTTCTGGGGCGGCTGCGGCCTGCTATTTTTAGGCTGGGGAGATTCCAATAACCATGGACCTCCCTAGTCTGAGAATATCAGGCCCCAGCTGTCTGCTTTACCTTGGCTGGTGATCCAATTTTGGGGGACCCCTACGTGTTTTTTTTTTTAATTATTTATTTAATTTAAAATAACAGCGTGGGGTGCCCTCAGTTTTGGATTACCAGCCAAGGTGAGGTTGCCAGCTGTGGTCTGCAGGCTGCAGCCGTCTGCTTTACCCTAGCTGGCTACAAAACTAGGGGGAACCCTATGTCATTTTTTTTTCATTTTTTTGGCTAAATACAAAGCTAAGCACCCCTTAGTGCCACATGAAAGGTACCAAAGGGTGTTCCACTTTTTCTCCATTTTTTTCTCCACTTTCTCTCCACTTTTTCTCCACTTTTTCTCCATTTTTTTCTCCACTTATTCTCCACTTTTTCTCCTCTTATTCTCCACTTTTTCTCCACTTTTTCTCCAATTTTTCTCCTCTTATTCTCCACTTTTTCTCCACTTTTTCTCCACTTTTTCTCCATTTTTTTCTCCACTTTCTCCACTTTTTCTCCACTTTTTTCTCCACTTTTTCTCCTCTTATGCTCCACTTTTTCTCCTCTTAATCTCCACTTTTTCTCCACTTTTTCTCCACTTTTTCTCCACTTTTTTCTCCACTTTTTCTCCTCTTATGCTCCACTTTTTCTCCACTTTTTCTCCACTTTTTCTCCACTTTTTCTCCACTTTTTCTCCACTTTTTCTCCTCTTAATCTCCACTTTTTCTCCTCTTATGCTCCACTTTTTCTCCACTTTTTCTCCACTTTTTCTCCACGTTTTCTCCACTTTTTTCTCCACTTTTTCTCCTCTTATGCTCCACTTTTTCTCCACTTTTTCTCCACTTTTTCTCCACTTTTTCTCCACGTTTTCTCCACTTTTTCTCCACTTTTTTCTCCACTTTTTCTCCTCTTATGCTCCACTTTTTCTCCACTTTTTCTCCACTTTTTCTCCATTTTTTTCTCCACTTATTCTCCACTTTTTCTCCTCTTATTCTCCACTTTTTCTCCACTTTTTCTCCACTTTTTCTCCTCTTATTCTCCACTTTTTCTCCACTTTTTCTCCACTTTTTCTCCATTTTTTTCTCCACTTTCTCCACTTTTTCTCCACTTTTTTCTCCACTTTTTCTCCTCTTATGCTCCACTTTTTCTCCTCTTAATCTCCACTTTTTCTCCACTTTTTCTCCACTTTTTCTCCACTTTTTTCTCCACTTTTTCTCCTCTTATGCTCCACTTTTTCTCCACTTTTTCTCCACTTTTTCTCCACTTTTTCTCCACTTTTTCTCCTCTTAATCTCCACTTTTTCTCCTCTTATGCTCCACTTTTTCTCCACTTTTTCTCCACTTTTTCTCCACTTTTTCTCCACTTTTTCTCCTCTTATGCTCCACTTTTTCTCCACTTTTTCTCCTCTTAATCTCCACTTTTTCTCCTCTTATGCTCCACTTTTTCTCCACTTTTTCTCCACTTTTTCTCCTCTTATGCTCCACTTTTTCTCCACTTTTTCTCCACTTTTTCTCCTCTTATGCTCCACTTTTTCTCCACTTTTTCTCCACTTTTTTCTCCACTTTTTCTCCTCTTATGCTCCACTTTTTCTCCACTTTTTCTCCACTTAGGCTCCACTTTTTCTCCACTTTTTCTCCACTTTTTTCTCCACTTTTTCTCCTCTTAATCTCCACTTTTTCTCCACTTTTTCTCCACTTTTTCTCCACTTTTTCTCCACTTTTTTCTCCACTTTTTCTCCACTTTTTCTCCTCTTATGTTCCACTTATTCTCCACTTTTTCTCCACTTTTTCTCTACTTTTTCTATGGTCGGTCTACCCATTAGCTCTGCCATGCATAGTGTAGCTCTACACCTACTGCACATGTTACTTTATGATTGACATCTCTTTCGTACCAGAGCTGTCTAAGTCTACTCTGACCCCATATTTGTCATTACTATATTGTCCTTGTACTGTATTATGACATTTGTATAATGTGTTTCATTTCTTGCTGTGTTGCAATTTTTTTGCTGCATCCCAATTGTACCTCTACATTGTTCGAGTTTATGTTATTGTTCTCTCACTCTTATGTGATACTGATTATTGTCATTTTTCATGATTACATGCAGATAAGACCAATCTGACGAAGGCTCAGGCCGAAACGTCATTTGTAACTTGTTTTGGACAAAAACATATATGCTTATGAAAAAAAAATTTTCTTAATACGGACCAATAAAGAGTGATTTTGCATTACTATCCGTTGTGACTTACTGACTTAGTCTGGGAGATATAGAGTGCCGAGGTTACTCACTAATTTTATCTATTATTACCTCTGAGCACCTATATACCAGTGAGCAGAGCTTCCTCTACAGTAGTTCTCCTGATTAGGCATGCCCTTACCTCATGAGCAGGGCATTGCAGCTTTGGTAGCAACCATTACGACATGGACTCTGCTGCTGTGGACCCGGGGAGAGTGAGTGCAGATTCATTGCACCCACACTCCTCACATGAAGGGTCCGCACTCCTAGAAAATGGGGGATACGTTCCCTGAGTGTCTCCCCCCCATATTCTAGACGGTCCAGAGTCGTCGTGGGACCCCTTTATTTTTTTTCTTACAATAAATTGGTGAAAGAGGAAATGTTTTGGGGACTGTTTTTTCAAATAAATTTCTTTTGTCGATTTTTTGTTTTTGTTAGTACTGACAGTTTATGATGTTGGGTACCTAATAGACGCCATGACATCACAAACTGCTGGGCTTGATCTCAGGTGACTTTACAGCTAGTATCAACCCGATTTATTACCCCGTTTGCCATCGCACCAGGGCACGGGATGAGCTGGGGTGAAGCGCCAGGATTGGCGCATCTAGTGGATGCGCCACGTCTGGGGTGCCTGCGGCCTGCTATTTTTAGGCTGTGAAGGCCCAATAACTATGGACCTTCCCACCCTGAGAATACCAGACCACAGCTGTCCACTTTACCTTGGCTGGTGATCCAATTTGGGGGGGACCCTACTTTTATTGTGTAATTATTAATATTTATAAAATAATTATAAAAAAGAGCCTGAGGGGACCTCCACATTGGATCCCCAACCACGGTAAAGCTGCCAGCTGTGGTTTTCAGGCTACAGCCGTCTGCTTTACCCTAGCTGGCTATCAAAAATGGGGGGACCCAACGTAATTTTTTTTTTTTAACTATTTTTTAAATAGAAAAAATTAATGGGCTTCCCTGTATTTTGATTGCCAACCAAGGTAACGGCAGGCAGATGGGGGTGGCAACCCATAGCTGTCTGCTTTATCTGCGCTGAGAATCAAAAATACCGCGGAGCGCTACGTCATTTTTTTAAAGATTTATTTTTACAGCACTGTGATGTCCAGCAATCAAAATACAGGGAAGCCCATTTTATTTTTAGTTATTTAAATAAATAATTAAAAAAAATATATGTTAGCTCCCACTGCATTTTTTGTATTGCTAGCTAAGGGTAATCCAAGCAGCTACTGGCTGCTAACCCCCACTGCTTGGTGTTACCTTCACTGGCAATGGAAAATCCAGGGAAGCAATTTTTTTTTTTTTTGCCAAAAAGCTACAAAAAAAGGACGTGAGCTTCGCCATATTTTTGTATGCTAGCCAGGTATAGCAGGCAGGTGCTGGAAGAGTTGGATACAGCGCCAGAAGATGGCGCTTCTATGAAAATGCCATTTTCTGAGGTGGCTGCAGACTGCAATTCGCAGCAGTGGGGCCCAGAAAGCTCAGGCCAACCGGTGGTGCGGATTCCAATCCCAGCTGCCTAGTTGTACCTGGCTGGACACAAAAATGGGGCAAAGCCTACGTCATTTGTTTTCTAATTATTTCATGAAATTCATGAAATAATAAAAAAAGGGCTTCCCTTTATTTTTGGTTCCCAGCCGGGTACAAATAGGCAACTGGGGGTTGGGGGCAGCCGTACCTGCCTGCTGTACCTGGCTAGCATACAAAAATATGGCGAAGCCACATAATTTTTTCAGGGGGCAAAAAACTTCTGCATACAGTCCTGGATGGAGTATGCTGAGCCTTGTAGTTCTGCAGCTGCTGTCTGTCTGTATGGAGAAGAGCAGACAGCAGCTGCAGAACTACAAGGCTCAGCATACTCCATCCAGGACTGTATGCAGAAGTTTTTTGCCCACCAAAAAAATGACGTGGGCTTCGCCATATTTTTGTATGCTAGCCAGGTACAGCTGGCAGCCACGGGCTGCCTCCAACCCCCAGTTGCCTATTTGTACCCGGCTGGGAACCAAAAATATAGGGAAGCCCGTTTTTTTTAATTATTTCACTTATTTCATGAAATAATTAAAAAACAAATGACGTGGGCTTCGCCCTATTTTTGTGTCCAGCCGGGTACAACTAGGCAGCTGGGGATTGGAATCCGCAGCACAGGTTAGCCCGAGGTTTGTGGGCGCCTCTGCTGCGGATTTCAGTCCGCAGCCGTCCCAGAAAATGGCGCTCTCATAGAAGCGCCATCATCTGGCGCTGTATCCAACTCTTCCAACAGCCCTGGAGCCGGGTGGCTTGTTGGGTAATCATGAGTTAATACTGGCTTTGTTTTACCAGCCAGTATTAAGCCAGAGATTCTTAATGTCAGGCACGTTTGACCCGGCCATTAAGAATCTCCAATAAAGGGTTAAAAAAAGACACCACACAGAGAAAAAATACTTTAATAGAAATAAATACACAGACACATTAGAGACTCCATCTTTATTACCCCTGTCAGCCCTCCACGATCCTGCTCTTCTGTCTTCTTTCTTTCTAGTGTAGTAGTAGTGACGATTGTAGTGAGGGGCATCACTTGGGGCTGGGGAACCTCCATCCTAACTACAATGCTCACTACAATCGGGAAGCAGCGTGCAGCCTTCACTCCGTGAGTGATCACTGCTGGCTGCTAGCGGTAACGCTGACAGACGCGTTACCATAGCAACGGTGCTCCCGGAGCCGCGGTTAGCGGTGACGTCACCGCTAACTGCGTTGCTATGGCAACGGTGATCTCCGTTAATGACCGGCTGTGTCAGCCGGTCCCTAACGGAACGGGGAGTCGACCGTGTGCTAGAGCATGTCGCCGGTACACGGCGATACACATATGTGCACCGTGTACCGGAGAGATGCACTCGCAGGTCCTACATGACGTGTCATAGTCATGTGACCAGTCTGTAGCCAATGAGATAATAGCTACGTGACTGGTCACATGGCTATTTTGACGTCACGATAGGTCCTGCTTCTCTGCTGGCAGTGCAGGTCACCGGGAGGATTCAGCGATCATCGGATGGAATAGCGGCAGGAGACAGAGTGCAGAAGGGATCGCGAGGACCGGTAAGTGTTATGGCAATGTTTATTAACTGTTTGTGTACATTTATAATGCATTTTTATGTGTTTGTGATTGCCTCCCATTATAGCCTATACGTTCGAGTTCGGTTCGTCGAACGTTCGACGAACCGAACTCGAACGGGACCCCCGTTCGGCGAACCGGCCTCGAGCCGAACCGGGACCGGTTCGCTCATCTCTAGTCCCCAGCCATGCAGTCCACGACACTGATGTCCTCCTGTCACTCTGCACACATGGTCCCGCTCGGCTTACCTGCGGTGATGAAGTCCCGACCTCAGCGCTGTCACTGTCCTCCATGGCCGCCGCTTGTCACATCACCTTCTCTCGCTTCCGACCCGAGACTAACTAGCGGTGACGTCACGGGCCTCTCGCGATACTTGGCTGTGAAGGCGGCGGTCATTGAACTCAGTGACAGGTGCTGTCGGCAGTGCAGGAGATCAGCGCAGGTAATGTACCTCGCTGACAGCAGCACTTATCATGCCCTGCAGTGACCTGGGCTGACCCATTGATGTTAGCTCAGGTCAGTGCACTGCTCTCCCAGCCAATGGGGAACATCCTGCTCTTCATTGACTGGGACAGTGTGGATCGTCATGGCAACCCCTTGGATTACACCAGACCTGGATTTGTTTTTCTTTCTAATAAATTGGTTAAAGAGGGAATGTATTGGGGAGTGTTTTTTCAAATAAAAATGTGTTTGTCGTCTATTTTTTTTTATTACTGACTGGGTTGGTGATGTCGGGTATCTGATAGACGCCTGACCTCACCAACCCCAGGGCTTGATGCCAGGTGACATTACACATCTGGTATTAACCCCATATATTACCCCGTTTGCCACCGCACCAGGGCGCGGGATGAGCTGGGGCGAAGCACCAGGATTGGCACATCTAATGGATGCGCCACTTCTGGGGCGGCTGCGGCCTGCTATTTTTAGGCTGGGGAGAGTCCAATAACCATGGACCTCCCTAGTCTGAGAATATCAGACCACAGCTGTCTGCTTTACCTTGGCTGGTGATCCAATTTTGGGGGGACCCCTACGTGTTTTTTTTTTTTTAATTATTTATTTAATTTAAAATAACAGCGTGGGGTGCCCTAAGTTTTGGATTACCAGCCAAGATGAGGTTGCCAGCTGTAGTCTGCAGGCTGCAGCCGTCTGCTTTACCCTAGCTGGCTACAAAACTAGGGGGAACCCTACGTCATTTTTTTTTTTCATTTTTTTGGCTAAATACAAAGCTAAGCACCCCTTAGTGCCACATGAAAGGCACCAAAGGGTGCAAAATTACAAAATGCAGGAGAGTGGGACATTATGTGTCTTTCTGCCATTATAATGACAGAAAAGACTGATATGAAGTGCACAAGCACAAGAAAATCACCAGAGCGCTCTATGCTGTGAAAAGCAGTAGAAAATGGCACTGGAGTGAACATGTGACCGCCTCATGTAGGATGAAGCTATGGATCCTGGGTAAATTTATGCATTTACCCTCCTTCAGTTTTTTTGCAATACACAAAAAAAACGGAAGGCACACGGATGACAAACAGATGACATACGGACCGTCTACGGAACGGAAACGGATGCCACACGGATGCACCCGTGAAAAAAAACGGACTGTTTTTTGCAGACCGCAAAAATGGATCGGTCGTGTTAATGTAGCCTTATTCTGATCTGCCGTTTATAAACATCAGGCAGAAATAAGTGAATAATGCCCCCCGGCATCAGAAAATCTCCGGGGTTTCAGGGCTAGCTGAGACCCTGGAGATCATGATTCAGGACGGTTTTTCCGGTCCCCGCTCACGTGATCACAGGTATACACCATACACCGATGATCACGTTACAGTAAATGACAGCGCCGGTAAAAAATTATTTATCTCCCATCTGGCATGAACAAACATGATAAATCTCCTCCCCGGTCCCCTCCGGGCCCCCGGTGTCGCCAAAGTGTCCCCCTTGATGCCCTCCCAGAAATCCAAGATGGCCGCGCGCACAGCAGCGCGCCGGCCGCATTCACCCTACTCCTCTGATTTCTGTCGCATGTGCCATGACACATGCGACAGAAAACTCCTCCCCAGGCCCTGCCAGGTCACCCCCTATAGCCCCACCGGTGTTCCTCGGTGTCCCACGGTACCTGTGCAGCGTTGATCCCCCCACGGCCCTCTCCTTCACAATAGACGCTGCCACATGCACAAAGCGGCTGTCAGCTCAGCTTCCTGTGTTCAGACACAGTGAGTGGTGGTTATGCATCTGTAAGCTAAATGGGCGGCACGGTGGCTCAGTGGTTAGCACTGCAGTCTTGCAGCGCTGAGGTCCTGGGTTCAATTCTCACCAAGGACACCATCTGCAAGGAGTTTGTATGTTCTCCCCATGTTTGCGTGGGTTTCCTCCAGGTACTCCGGTTTCCTCCCACACTCCAAAGACATACAGCGCTATGGAATTAATAACGCTATATAAATGAATAAATTATTATTATTACTGCAATGCCCTGCTCATGAGGTAAGGAACATAATTGATCAGGAGAGCTATATACTACATTTCCAAATGGAGGGATTTGCTTTTATAGTTTCCCTGCTGAACGACTACCAAACATGAGAGTCCGTTATACGCCACAAGAAAACACATCTAAATAGCGAGCTCTGTTGTTAAGTATTCATTCAGCTGGATAACTGGACTTAAAGGGGTATTCCATCTCCAAGATCCTATCCCCAATATATAGTAGGTGGAATAGCAATAATATCAGCAAATACCAATATTTGGAAATGTAGAATAGTTCTCCTGATTAGGCATGCCCTTACCTCATGAGCAGGGCATTGCAGCTTTGGTAGCAACCATTACGACATGGACTCTGCTGCTGTGGACCCGGGGAGAGTGAGTGCAGATTCATTGCACCCACACTCCTCACATGAAGGGTCCGCACTCCTAGAAAATGGGGGATACGTTCCCTGAGTGTCTCCCCCCCATATTCTAGACGGTCCAGAGTCGTCGTGGGACCCCTTTATTTTTTTTCTTACAATAAATTGGTGAAAGAGGAAATGTTTTGGGGACTGTTTTTTCAAATAAATTTCTTTTGTCGATTTTTTTTTGTTAGTACTGACAGTTTATGATGTTGGGTATCTAATAGACGCCATGACATCACAAACTGCTGGGCTTGATCTCAGGTGACTTTACAGCTAGTATCAACCCGATTTATTACCCCGTTTGCCACTGCACCAGGGCACGGGATGAGCTGGGGTGAAGCGCCAGGATTGGCGCATCTAGTGGATGCACCACGTCTGGGGTGCCTGCGGCCTGCTATTTTTAGGCTGTGAAGGCCCAATAACTATGGACCTTCCCACCCTGAGAATACCAGACCACAGCTGTCCGCTTTACCTTGGCTGGTGATCCAATTTGGGGGGGACCCTACTTTTATTGTGTAATTATTAATATTTATAAAATAATTATAAAAAAAGAGCCTGAGGGGACCTCCACATTGGATCCCCAACCACGGTATAGCTGCCAGCTGTGGATTTCAGGCTACAGCCGTCTGCTTTACCCTAGCTGGCTATCAAAAATGGGGGGACCCAACGTCATTTTTTTTTAAACTATTTTTTAAATAGAAAAAATTAATGGGCTTCCCTGTATTTTGATTGCCAACCAAGGTAACGGCAGGCAGATGGAGGTGGCAACCCATAGCTGTCTGCTTTATCTGCGCTGAGAATCAAAAATACCGCGGAGCGCTACGTCATTTTTTTAAAGATTTATTTTTACAGCACTGTGATGTCCAGCAATTAAAATACAGGGAAGCCCATTTTGTTTTTAGTTATTTAAATAAATAATTAAAAAAAATATATATGGGCTCCTGCTGCATTTTTTGTATTGCTAGCTAAGGGTAATCCAAGCAGCTACTGGCTGCTAACCCCCACTGCTTGGTGTTACCTTCACTGGCAATGTAAAATCCAGGGAAGCATTTTTTATTTTTTTTGCCAAAAAAACTACAAAAAAAGGACGTGAGCTTCGCCATATTTTTGTATGCTAGCCAGGTATAGCAGGCAGGTGCTGGAAGAGTTGGATACAGCGCCAGAAGATGGCGCTTCTATGAAAATGCCATTTTCTGAGGCGGCTGCAGACTGCAATTCGCAGCAGTGGGGCCCAGAAAGCTCAGGCCAACCTGTGCTGCGGATTCCAATCCCCAGCTGCCTAGTTGTACCTGGCTGGACACAAAAATGGGGCGAAGCCTACGTCATTTGTTTTCTAATTATTTCATGAAATTCATGAAATAATAAAAAAAGGGCTTCCCTTTATTTTTGGTTCCCAGCTGGGTTCAAATAGGCAACTGGGGGTTGGGGGCAGCCGTACCTGCCTGCTGTACCTGGCTAGCATACAAAAATATGGCGAAGCCCACATAATTTTTTCAGGGGGCAAAAAACTTCTGCATACAGTCCTGGATGGAGTATGCTGAGCCTTGTAGTTCTGCAGCTGCTGTCTGTCTGTATGGAGAAGAGCAGACAGCAGCTGCAGAACTACAAGGCTCAGCATACTCCATCCAGGACTGTATGCAGAAGTTTTTTGCCCACCAAAAAAAAGACGTGGGCTTTGCCATATTTTTGTATGCTAGCCAGGTACAGCAGGCAGCCACGGGATGCCTCCAACCCCCAGTTGCCTATTTGTACCCGGCTGGGAACCAAAAACATTTATAATGCATTTTTATGTGTTTGTGATTGCCTCCCATTATATCCTATAGGTTCGAGTTTGGTTCGTCGAACGTTCGACGAACCGAACTCGAACGGGACCTCCGTTCGATGAACCGAACTCGAGCCGAACCACGGCCGGTTCGCTCATCTCTACTCATCTTGCCTCTCATCTGTCCCATTGCCACTGTGAGGACTTAACCTAAGAGGCCAACATGGTGCCAGATGTCCTGGATCAGAATGAATAAGACCGAAGATGACATTATGTTCTTATGAAAAGAAGAAAGAAGAGGATGGTCAGAGTAGAGGACTGGATGTTCATGGGATGTCAGCAAAAAGGTCAGTATTACATTATTTACACCCTACATGCTCTGCATTCTGGAGAAACCACAGACCTCAATAAGAAACATAAAATTCAAATTTATTAAATTCCATGTGAATCAATTTTCCCTTCCAAACTTGAGCAATCTGCCAAATTTGAACTTTAGCACATTAGTTCATCTACAAGTTGGCCATAAAATAACCTAGGGTGTTCTGAGCCATGTACATACTGACCCAGAGAACAGAGTTGGCTCAAAATTGGTATGTATGCTATTCACGGCATGGGGATATGGAAGACATCTTTTATGTTCTTTTACGAAGAAATGAGGCCAACTAGGGTTGCTGCCTTTTCCGCGATAGCAGTGAGATACCAGAGAATGCTGGAAACAGTGGTCGTTCTGCAACTCCAATAGCAGCAGTGACTTCAGATGACTACCTTCATGCATGATGGAGCACGTCCTCACATCGCAAATCAAGTGAAGAACGTTCTGTGTGCACATTTTCCCGATGACAGGATTTTGAGCGGCTCCTTCCCTAACGTATGGCCACCACGCTCACCCGATCTCAATCAATCAATCTATTTTTTTAAGATACCTTCCGTTTCCGCTTCCGTGACTTAAATAGTATACATACCAATTTTCAGCCAATTCTGTCCACTGGGTCAGTCTGCACACCGCTCCAAACACCTTAGGTTATTTTATGGCTACCTTGTATATATGTAATCCAAAATGGTGCCAAAAATGCCAATAGTCATATCTTGCATCAGTATGGCACATTTGGGGCTCATCATCATTATGCGGATATTTTTATAAGTCTGTATACAGGTGCATCTCAATAAATTAGAATATCATCAAAAAATTAGTTTCTTTCAGTAATTCAATACAAAAAGTGAAATGTATATATTATATAGTCATTACACATAGAGGGGTCTATTTCAAGGGTTTATTTCTGTTAATGTTGATGATTATGGCTTACAGCCAATGAAAACCCCAAAATCATTATCTCAGAAAATTAAAATATTATATAAGACCAACTGAAAAAATATTTTAAACTCAGAAACGTTGGTGTCTACAGAAAAGTCTGTACAGTAAATGCCTCAATACTTGGTCGGGGCTCCTTGTGCATGAATTACTGCATCAATGCAGCAATGTGGCAGGAGGCGATCAGTCTGTGGCAATGCTGAGGTGTTATGGAAGCCCAGGTTGCTTTGATAGCAGCCTTCAGCTTGTCTGCATTGTTGGCTTTGGTGTCTCTCATCTACCTCTTGACAATACCTCATAGATTCTCTATGGGGTTTAGGTCAGGTCAGTTTTCTGGCCAATCAATCACATTGATACTGTGGTTAGTAAACCAGGTATTGGTACTTTTGGCAGTGTGGACAGGGGCGAAGTACTGCTGGAAAATTAAATTTCCATCTCCAAAAAGCTTTTCGGCAGAGGGAAGCATGAAGTGCTGTAAAATTTCCTGGCAGTCGACTTTGGTCTTGATAAAATACAGTGGAGCTACACAAGGAGAAGACATGGCTCCCCAAACCATTAATGATTGTGGAGACTTTACACAGACTTCAAGCAGCTTGGATTGTGGCCTCTCCACTCTTCCTCTAGGGTCTGGGACTGCGATTTCCAAACGAAATGCAAAATTTACTTCCATCTGCAAACAAGACCTTGGACGACAGAGCAACAGTCCAGGTTTTTTCTCCTTGGCTCAGGTAAGACGCTTGTGTTGCTGTCTATTGGTCATGAGTGTCTTGACACAAGGAATGTGACACTTGTAGCCCATGTCGTGGATATGTCTGTGTGTGGTGGCTCTTGAAGCACTGACTTCAGCAGCAGTCCACTCCTTGTGTATTTCCCCATTATTTTTGATGGCCTTTTCTTAATAATCCTATCAAGACTGTGGTTATCACAGTTGCTTCTGCACCTTTTTCTACCACACTTTTTCCTTCCACTCAACCTTCCATTAATATGCTTGGATGTAACACTCTGTGAACAGCCAGCTTCTTTAGCGATTACCTTTTTGTGGCTTACCCTCCTTGTGGAGTGTGTCAATGACTGCTTTCTGGAAATCTGTCAAGTCAGAAGTCTTCCCCATGATTGTGTAGCCTACTGAACCAGACTAAGGGACCATTTTAAATGGTTAGAAAGCCTTTGCAAGTGTTTTGTGGTAATTATTCTAATTTTCTGAGATAATGACTTTTGGCTTTTAATTGGCTGTAAGCCATAATCATCAACATTAACAAAAAAAAAAAAATTTGAATTAGATCCCTGTGTTTGTAATGACTCTTTATAATATATAATAAACACGTGAAATAGATCCATCTGTGTGTAATGACTCTATATAATATAGAGGAATAGATCCCTCTGTGTGTAATGACTCTATATAAAATATGCATTTCACTTTTTGCATTGAATTACTAAAAAAATAAACTTTTTGATGATATTCTAATTTATTGAGATGCACCTGTACATTTTGTTGTATGTGCTCATATTATACCACTATGTGTACACTGTTTGACACTATGGGAACTAGCTTCAAGGATAGCACTAATGTTCCCACTGTGTAATTACAGAATATGTGCCAAGATCAGGTTATTTTTGCAAAGCTCATAAAATATCTAATTAGTAAATATCTTCTGACTCCTTATGATTTCAATGTTAGTAGGAACGAGCAATGTTTGTATTATGGAGTCATCCTCAGCAAATAATAACAGCACATGAGGATCAGGAGAAACAATAATCCGCTAACAGCCAAGTATACCCATAATGTACAAAGTCACATGCCAAAAATAATTTTAGTTACTCCTTTACAGTGTGGGAAATATCAATACTAGCACAAGCTAATTATAAGGTGTCTTAATTATAAAAGTAGTGCAAAAGATTGTATACCAGTATAGTGTTTGTTAAAAAGTGGTACTAATCAGAATTGAGCGAACCTTTTTGATAAAGGTTCGCCAATTTTAAATTCGGTATGAGCCTAAAGCCTGCTTTACACCTTATAATTTCACATGCGATCTCGTATGCGATGTGACACGCCCCCATCGTATGTGTGGCACGTTCAATTTGTTGCCCGTGTCGCACAAATGATTAAATCCCGTCACACGTACTTACCCTTCCATACGACCTCGCTATGGGCGGCGAACATCCACTTCCTGGAGTGGGAGGGACGTTCGGCGTCACAGCGACGTCACACGGCTGCCGGCCAATAGAAGCGGAGGGGCGGAGATGAGTGGGACGTAAACATCCCGCCCACCTCCTTCCTTCCGCATTGCCAGCGGGAGCCGCGGGATGCAGGTAAGCTGAGTCCATCATTCTCGGGGTGTCACACACAGCGATGTGCGCTACCTCGGGAACATTGAACAACCGGACGTTCAATTTTTAGAAATTTAGAACGTGTATGCGACCAAAGTTTTATCGTACAATCCTGATCGCACATAGGTTTCACACGCTACAACAACACTTATGATGCCGGATGTGCGTCACTTACGACGTGACCCCGCCGACACATCGTTAGATATATTGTAGTGTGTAAAGCCCGCTTAAGCTTGGTCGTTCAGGCTTGGCAAACCCGAGCCCCTCCCTCAAAAGTATTTGCAGACTGTTTTTTTGCACATTTATGGCTGGTGTTGGGGTTGTGTGGCCTATTACTCAGACCAGATACATTAATCTTATTGGTTGACTATGTCATTTATTGGAGACCTACCACCTGTGACTTATGGCTGTCCTTAATTATAATAAGACCCTAACTGAAATTATGTGAAAGAGAGATTGTTATTAATGATGAGCGAGTTTAGAAATACTCGAATTCGCAATCTTCGTAACGAGTACTATTGACTAATCGTATACTCATTCCGAATAGTGTATGCAATGCAAGTCAATGGGGAAAAAGTCGCAAAGTAATGACTATCCTAAATGCAGTACTATTCGTGCGAATAGTGCGGAATTAGGGTTACTCATTGCATTGCAAGTATTCCCCATTGACTTGCATTGCACATTCTATTCAGAATGAATACGCGAGTATTAGCTCGTTACAAGTATCTCAAATCCGAGTATTTCGAAACTCGCTCATCATTAATTGTCCTAGAGGAAATTGTGCCACTTGGTTGTTTCTTTTTCCTATCGGTATTGTAGGAGGCAGAAGATTGCTGTAGACGTCACTTTTAGGGATGATGGAATACCTCAAATATTCGGCTTTGCGAATATCCAGCGAATAGGTCTCCGCTATGCAAATATTCGATGCGCAATGTAAGTCTATGGGAAGCCCAAATAGTTCCGAATAGTTGTTATTCAGGTTTCCCATAGACTTGCATTGCACATCGAATATTCACAAATAGTCGAATAGTGGCGACCTATTCGGCAAATATTCGCGAAGCCGAATATTTGAGGTATTCGATCATCCCTAGTAACTTTCCTTTTCTCGGTGAAAGTACAGAATGGTTGTTACAGTGGGGGAAAAAGTAGTTCAGCCACCAATTGTGCAAGTTCTGCCACATAAAAAGATGAGATTTGCCTTTAATTGACATCATACTGTAGGTGACCACAACTAAGAGAGACAAAATAAGAAAACAAATCCAGAAAATCACCGTGTCTGATTTGTTTTTGCAAATTATAGTGGAACATAAGTATTTGGTCAAAAACAAAAGTTCTTCTCAATATTTTGTTCTATATCTTTTGTTGGTATTGACAGAGGTCAAACGTTTTCTGTAAGTCTTCACAACATTGGCACACACTGTTGGTGGTATGTTGGCCCATTCCTCCATGCAGATCTCCTATAGAGCAGTGATGTTTTGGGCCTGTCGCTGGGCAACACATACTTTCAACTGACTCCAAAGATATTCTATGGGGTTGAGATCTGTAGACTGGCTAGGTCACTCCAGAACCTTCATATGCTTCTTAAAACTCCTTCATTGCCCTGGCGGTGTGCTTGGGATCATTATCATGCTGAAGGACTCAGCCACATTTCATCTTCAATGCCCTAGCTGATGGAAGGAGGTTTGCACTCAAAATCTCACGATACATGGCCCCATTCATTTTTTCATGTTCATGGATCAGTCATCCTGGTTCCCTTGCAGAGAAACAGCCCCAAAGCATGATGTTGCCACCCTTATGCTTCACAGTAGGTATGGTGCTCTTTGGATGCAACTCAGCATTCTGTCTCCTCCAAAGATGATGAGTTGTGTTTCTACCAAACAGTTCTACTTTGGTTTCATCAGACCATATGACATTCTCCCAATACTCTTCCGGATAATTCAAATTCTTTCTAGCAAACTTCAGATGGGTCCGGACATGTACTGGCTTAAGCAGGGTGACACGTCTGGCACTGCAGGATCTGAGTCCCTGATGGCGTAGTGTGCTACTGATGGTAGCCTTCGTTATGGTGGTCCCAGCTCTATGCAGGTCATCCACTAGGTCTCCCTGTGTGGTTCTGGGATTTTTGCTCACCGTTCTTGTTATCAGTTTGACCCCACGGTGTGAGGTCTTGCGTGGAGCCTCAGATCGAGGGAGGTTATCAGTGGTCTTGTATGTCTTCCATCTTCATATTATTGCTCCCACAGTTGATTTCATCACCCCAAGCTGCTTGCCTATTGCAGATTCAGTTTTCCCAGCCAGGTGCAGGGCTACAATTTTTTTTCTGTTGTTCTTGGACAGCTTTTTGGTCTTTACCATAGTAGAGTTTTTAGTGTGACTGTTTGAGGTTGTGGACAGGTGTCTTTCATACTGAGAACAATTTCAAACAGGTGCCATTATTACAGGTAATGAGTGGAGGACAGAGGAGCCTCTTAATGACGTTACAGGTCTGTGAGAGCCAGAAATCTTGCATGTTTTTAGGTTACCAAATACTTATTTTCCACCCTAATTTGCAAAAAAAATATTGCCAAATCAGAAAGGTGATTTTCTGGATTTGTTTTCTCATTTTGCTTCTTATAGTTGTGTTCTACCTATGATGTCAATTACAGGCCTCTCATCTTTTTAAGTGGGAGAACTTGCACAATTGGTGGCTGAATAAATACTTTTTTCCCCACTGTAAAGGATGAAGTGCATACTAAAAATCAGCAAATCTCCAAAATTCATTTGATGTACAATTTGTTCAGAAGCAACTTATTGGATTTTTTCTCATAAAAGAACTTTCCTAGAATATATATCAAGATGATGTTCTGTAGTGGTAAGTATTAGATCTTGAGTTTTACCCCCAAATAATTTATATAAATTCTTAATGCTTTCACTTATCCAAGTGATTCTAACTATGTGTTTCCAATGTTATATTGATGCTGGACCTGAGCTGATCAACACTTTAGGGTACTTCACACACTGCGATATCGGTACTGATATCGCTAGCGAGCGTAACCGCCCCACATTGGTTGTGCGTCACGGGCAAATCGCTGCCTGTAGCGCACAACATCGCTAACACCCGTCACATGGACTTACCTTCCCTGCGATGTCGCTCTGGCTGGCGATCCACCTCTTTTCTAAGGGGGCGGTTCTTGCGGCATCATAGCAAAGTCACACGGCAGTTGTCCAATAGCAGAGGAGGGGCGGAGATGAGCAACCGGAACATGCCACCCACCTCGTTCCTTCCTCATTGCCGGTGGACGCAGGTAAGAAGATATTCATCGTTCCTGCGATATTACACATAGCAATGTGTGATGCTGCAGGAACGACGAACAACATTGTGCCTGCAGCAGCAACGATATTAAGGAAATGAACGATGTGTCAACGACCAACGATTTTTCACGTTTTTGCGCTCGTTGATCGTCGCTCATTGGTGTCACACGCTGCGATGTCGCCAATGGTGCCGGATGTGCGTCACTAACGGCATGACCCCGACGTTATATCGTTAGCGATGTCGCAGCGTGTAAAGCACCCTTTAAGGTCATCAGGGCCTATTATCTACCATCAGAAACATCACTTGTGTATTAGGACTATACCATACAGACAACAAAGATATTGTAGAAGGTTAAATATAATAATTAATGCAGTGGCATAATTATAGTCCACCTGCCTGTTGGTCAGATATATTCACCCTTATAGTATTCTATATGCTATAAAGACATATTATAATAATAATAACATAATAATGTCCGTCATCCTGAACTAATGTCATACATTTTGCGCCCCTTCCTGATATAATGTCCTCCAACCTGTGCACCTTCCAGAAGTAATGTCACCCATCATGGGTCCCATTCCCGGTATAATATCCCTCATCTTTGTCCCTTATGTAATAATGTTCCCAGTTCTGACACTGCTTAAAAAAAACATTTCTTTTGACCTTTCCTGCTCCCATGAAGCGCAGCATCCTCTTCTTTAGTTAGCGCAAAAAACGGCAGCTGACTTTGGCCTGCCTGCTATGGGTGATGCATGACATCACTCCTATATGCCTCCTGTGGCTGGCACACTTCAGCTCCTGGCCTCTTGTTGGTTGATGGCAAAAATTGCTGTTTACTGAAATCTGGCCGGTCTCTGCGTAACAATACATTTCAGTTGATTGTGTGTCTTTGAGCACACATCCAGCTGAAATAGGCACTGGCATGGGCAGAAACTCTGACTCGGGCCTGGTCTTGGTCTCACACTTTGTGACCGCGATCATTACACCCTTGATTACATATTAATAATCCTATCTCATCTTCTTATTTTGAGTCACTGTTGTATAATTGCAATGTGTCCTGAAGTACCACACCTCACTCAAAAGGCCACTCTTGTTTTTGCAGCTATCTTCTGTTCAAGTATTATTTTGTACAAATGTCTACCATGTTGAGTCTAAAGTAGCACACCAGAAATGTTGTTTATAGGTAAGATGCAGGTTAAGCAGCTTCTAAAACCAACTCAAGGTCTACAAAGGTCCAGTGTACCTGCATCCGGGTCTACAATTCTGAAGCAAAAGTCCAGTGTTTCTGCATCCTGGTATACAAAGCTGAAGCAAAGGTCCAGTATATCTGCATCCGGGTCTACAAGTTTGAAGCAAAGGTCCAGTGTTTCTGCATCCTTCTAAAGATAAGTGATACACCCTGTATACTACAGCAGGTATATGCTTTTCAAAGACGAACATGGTTTTACCAGTAGTTAGTTAAACAAGATAATGAAGTAACTGTATGGAGTGTGATAAAAATTTTGAGATCTACTGGAAGTAGTTTACTAAAGCTCATCAGTTTACGCCATCTGTTACTGTTGATTGGAACCATTTTATTTCACAAGATGCTGATGAAAGCAGATAGCTGTCAAAAATCTGTTTGATCTGATTTAATTATTTTTACTTCTTGTCTGTACACTCTTCAACATTGAAATTGTAAAAACCGAAAAGGGCTCAGTGGAATGACTATCTCTACAAAGTGTCCAAGGTGCCTTTTGTCAACAAGAAAATGCAAGGTTGCATGTTCCTGATGCTACTGTGAACAGCCTGCATGGACTAAATGTGCTCCCCTGGCTATAGTGTCTCCAGACTTGTCTCCCACCGAGCACATCTGGGACATTTTTGGTCAGTAATTATATAGTAGCTGCCGGCAGTGGATCTTGATGATTTTCCCTAGTGCATTCCACGACAGAGCATCCCTCAGGTGACTATTAATAACCTAATTGATAGTAAGTACGGGGATTTCCACGCATGGTGCTAACACACAATACTAAATAAATCAAGAAACATTTAAAAATTAGTTTCCAATTTTTCATCAATTGCAGATCAGTAACTTGTCTCCATCTTGTGATTTCCATAATTCTATGACTTTTCCTTCTTGGTGTAGCACTTTCAATTTTGAGAACTGTACTGGTAGATCACACTGAAAATGAGCATTGCTCATACATTCATTTTGACAAAACAGAATAAATAAGCTTCAAAAATATTGTCTTGGTAAAGGAACAAATAGGTAAATCGGACATCTTTCGCCTTATAATGGCTTTATTATGTGCACTTATAATACCAAACATCCAGCACTTTCATGGAAGATACAACTGTGAATAGATGTTCCTCAGTACAGTCCCTGACAGAAGTTCTGTCGCTTATCCATGTTATGTAAATAAAAGCTTACAAACCTGACTTTAAATTCATCCATTGGTTTTATAAATTACTCTTTTGAAAGCTGAAACCCTCCCAAATTTGGTTTAGGTTATGAAAATAAAGTTGCTGGAAAGCTAAAATATTGATCATTTAATGAACACAGAAAGGTCAGATTTTGGCAAGACAAAAGTTTTGTCACCTTGTCATATAATGCACCCAATCCTAGTTTACATCCTTACCTGTGCTCACTAAATGATCAGTTAATTAGTGGGTGTATCAAAAAGAAACCCAGCACCCCAGACATTCAGTTGAACTGCAACTTGACGTCTGACAACATGCTAAAAATCCACCCTGAACCCCTTGATTAGCAAGAGGTCTGAAGACCAGATCCACTGCAGAGGTGGCTGGCACCTTTAATGTGTCTCAGCGTCAAGTACAAAGAATTAAAAAAAGATTTGAAGAGACTGGAGATGTTTTTGACAAACCCAGGTCCGGCAGACCCCACAAGGCAACTGCTCAGGAGAAACTTTGTTGGTTAGAAAATCCAAAGCCAGACCCTCTTCCACTGCAGCAGAGCTTCAACAGGCCTGGTCACCTCAAGTACCTGTGTCAACTAGAACAGCTTGTAGGATTCTGTCTCGAAATGGCCTCCATGGTCGAATCAGTGCAGAGAAGCCAGCACTAAACAAAAGGCAATTAAAAAACCGTGTGGCATTTGCCACGTCTTACAACCTGCTAAAAAGATGGACGCTGGAAAAGTGGCAGAAGGTGGATTTCTCTGATGAATCTTCAATTGAATTACACCACAGCCGCTGCAAATACTGCAGGAGACCTACTGGAGCCCGTATGGATCCAGAAAACAGTTACGTTTGATGGTGGAAAGATCATGGTCTGGGGTTACATTCAGTATGGGGGTGCGCGAAACATTTGCAAGGTGGAAGGTGTTAAAGTATTAATCTGGTCTACAAGATCAGATTGATATTATTGTTGTTTGATTTTGCTACACTTAACATAGAATAACATCTAAATATGTATGAAGGCCATATTCAGTGTAATGTGCCTTTAAATATAAAATAATATATTAAGTGCTAATGCATTGCAACATGTACCAGTCCTTCTCTCTAAGAGTGGCCCCTGATGCACATGACATGACTCTGCATGTTCACATTACATAACCTATTATTAAAAAGTCCCTAGATTGTGTAAGAACAAGATAAAGACCATCTTGGACCATGAGGAGTGCCAAGAATATTATCTTGATATCCATTTGAATCAGGTGGTCTATGATTTATGTAATATTCCAGATGAACCAATCAGTATAGATGATAAACAGGGGTGTAACCAACCATTATGCAATATTGATAAGATTGACCAATGTATGATGGTCTACATTGACTAATATGTTAAAGATTTTCAATTAATAACCCCCTCGGCATTTGCTCAGCTGGGTAACCACACGATTGACATTGCTGGCTGGCTTCCTCCCATCGACGAACCATTCATTGGGCATGTGGCTTGGCTGATTGCCATAACAAAGGCAATATCAATAGCCTAAAATATAAAGAAGTATTAGCTACCTCTTACATTCCCAATCATAAAAGGGGTCAAATTCTGCAGCAGGATGGTGCTCCATCTCATACATCCATCTCTACAACAAAGTTCCTCCTGGCAAAGAAGATGAAGGTGCTCAAGGACTGGTCAGCCCAGACCCCAGACATGAACATCATTGAGCATGTTTGGGGTATGATGAAAGAGGAAGCTTGGAAGACAAAACCAAAGAATCTAGATGAACTCTGGGAGGCATGTAAGATGCATTCTCTGCTATTCCTGATGACTTCATCAATAAATTGTGTGAATCATTGTTGAACCGCATGGATGCAGTCCTTCAAGCTCATGGAGGTCACACAAAATATTAAATATGGCTCTAATAGCACCACAACTTCATTCACCAATGTTATGCAACATATCTTTGTATTAGAAGTTAATTATTTGTGTGAATTTCACATTACTTTCTGTGGGCGACAAAACTTTTTTCTTGCCAAAATCTGACCTTTCTGTGTTCATTACATGATCAATATTTCAGCTTTGCAGAAACTTTATTTTCATACCCTAAACCAAATTTGGGAGGATTTCAGCTTTCAAAAGAGTAATTTATAAAACCAATGGATGAATTTAAAGTCAGGTTATGAGCTTTTATTTACATAACATGGATAAGCGACAGAACTTCTGTCAGGGACTGTATTTGGTACCTTAAAAACTATATTTCTCCTTGGATACAGTTATGTTTTCATATGCTTGTATCATGCACTAGACACAGATATTAATATAATTTAGGCTTTAAATATCAATTGTGACATTGAGACTCAACTTGTGTCATCTCAGACCTATTTCTCTTTTTGGGCTGCAATGAATATGACAGCCTTATAGTCACTGAGGTCACTCACAACTGTTCTCTTCTTAATCACACAGCGGTCAATTACAAAACCTTCTCCAACCAGAGCTTTCCTGGCTTTCCTTCTTTCTCTAGGTCACATTTGACAACATGGTGAAGGGCTGCTCTCACTTTTCTTTCTTTGTCCTCTAATTGGTCACTTAAAGAAATGGGAAAATGATGAAAGTGATTGTCCTTCATTCAATAATGAATAGGATAGCATGATTGTAGGAGAGCTGCAGAGAAAACAAGTGCAATAGGGTCTTATCTGAAAAGACACATGAGAATAAACAGAGGATTTGTGCACCTTATGAGGTTGTGAACATGCAACACTGATGAGATATAAATGGTGTGGCTGCTGCTGCAGGCACAATGAGTCACTCGTAGATCAAGATATATTGAGAAGAAAACATGGTTTAACCTGTGCTGCTGCAAGAAGGAATCCAAGTGCACAGATGTGGATTATGAGCAGTTTATTCAATGCCTTTGAAGGTAATCCAACATCACATGGATACCAACAAGTGACTTGGTGGTATCCTGATGAAGAAGTTGGTTTACTTCGAAACACGTGAAATAAACAACAGATAATCCTCATCTGTGTACTTTGATCTCTTCTTGCAGCAGAGTAGATTACACCACAGTTTTCTTCAATATACCTAGGATGGCATTAGAGCTCAGTCGTTAGTGCTTGATCATCAGATTCAAATCTTGGGGAAAAGACTGGAATCCAAGCAACACTTTATACTTTTTCATTGTGTCCAGAAATAAATGTTCAGATCCCGTGATATGTAATAAAGCCATAGGTCTCCATTCACATAACTGTGGCCAAAATAATCAGAAACAAATATTCCAGGCGGAACACAATCCAAGGTGCAAGTGTCCGATGAAGGCATCCACAATATAAAATCTTGAGTAAAGGACCGGCACTCCAAATCTTCTAAAGTTTATACGGAAAGCTGAGGATATAGAGCGCAAATAGGGTCCTACCAGATTTAAAATGTGGTGTACACAATATTACACTCACCTATCAGGGTTCTGAGAGTCACAACCCGTATGAACATGAGTTAATATTCAGTGCTGGAAAAGGAGAAGCAGGATTAATGCCGCACTTCCGCCAAATGAAGAAATTGTTGATTATTAATAAATTCTTTTATTTCATAGATCTACACGTTTCAGGGATCCAGTCCCCTTCTTCAGGACCAAAGGCAGAATCAACAATCTTGATTTTGCCTTTGGTCCTGAAGAAGGGGACTGGATCCCTGAAACGTGTAGAACTATCAAATAAAATTATTTATTAATAATCAATAATTTCTTCATTCGGCGGCAGCGTGGCATTAACTCCGCTTCTCCTTTTCTAGCACCGAAAGTTTATAAGGATTTATTCCATATGAGCAAAATACAGGCATTAATGACACGTTATTAAATCATGTATTTTGCTTGTATGGAATACATCCTTCTAAACTTTAAAAGATTTGGAATGGTGGTCCTTTATTAAAGTTTTTATATTGTGGCCAAAATAAGGTATTACATACTAACAACATTTTTTTTTGCTAAATAAAAAAGTGCAGCAAATAGCAGTTTCCGCTACAAAGAGGCACTGTAAAAAAATGTATACCATGTTATACTCTTTTTGCACTTTGGTCAATGGCAAACATTTTCCACTGTATGGCAAATCAGTGGAATCAATTGTATATGTATGTCAGAGCTGAGGTTTGGATACTATCGTACTTTCCACCCAACTGTAATGTGAACAGAGCCTTACTATGCCCTTCCAACAGGACCCAATATTCTACAGCTACCATAACTTAGAATTTCGATCTTAGTGCACAAATGTAGACTTTACTACCGGCATTTAGAATTTCCTTTTGAATAAACTATCACTGAAACAAAGTAGACAGAAGATATACGATATTACACTAAAAAGGGCTTTACACGCTGCAACATCGGTAACGATATATCGTCGGGGTCACGTCGTTAGTGACGCACATCCGGCGCCGTTACCGATATGGCAGCGTGTAACGCAAATGAGCGACGATCAATGAGCACAAAAACGTCAAAAATCATTGCTCGTTGTCACGTCGCTTATTTCCTTAATATCGCTGCAGCAACAGGTACAATGTTGTTTGTCGTTCCTGCGGCAGCACACATCGCTGTGTGTGATGCCGCTGGAACGACAAACATTTCCTTACCTGCGTCCACTGGAAAAGGAGGAAGGAAGGAGGTGGGCGGCACGTTCCGGCTGCTCATCTCCGCCCCTCCTTTTCTATTGGGCGGCGGTTCAGTGACGCTGCTGTGACATCACTGTGACGCTGAACGAACCACCCCCCTTAGAAAGAAGGCGGATCGCCGGTCACAGCGACGTCACAGAGCAGGTAAGTGCGTGTGACGCTGCCGTAGCGATAATGTTCGCTACGGCAGCGATCACCACATATCGGCCGTACGATGTGGGCGGGTGCTATCGCGCTTGGCATTGCTAGCATCGGCTAGCGATGTCGCAGCATGTAAAGCCCGCTTTAGGCTGCAATCATGTCTTACATACTGTACAAATTATGCCATTAGGTTCCTCTTAATTTTTTGGACAAATACTTCACCTTTCTCCTTCTAGGTCTATATAAAGAAGCATGGCTCCAATGAAACGCTCCTGTCCGTGAGTCCACCCATCTCTTCAGCTCCATGATGCATCGGTCACTGGGCTTGAGCACTATGATTTGCTTGAAAAAATCACAGGCTGCATATAATTGATGAATTATGGAACCAGCACTGAGGTCAATCATGACGTCTTCTTTAATATTACCTGCAGAAAAAATTCAGACTGTTACAGAATACATACGTGTAGGTGTAAAAAGTCACAAGAATAGGACGCACCATCATCTAATACCAGAGATGAGTGAATATTTTGAAATTCAAATACTCAGTACTAGAAAGCTTCTAGTATCTTGGAAAATACACTTGAGGAGGAAAGAACCACACTGACCATAAGAGCTTACATTCTACAGAAAAGAATGCCTTAGGGTACGGTTCCACTTGTGAGAGACTCGCGCGTATCTCGCATCACATCACCCGGCATGGCTTGCTTCTCTCTTGATGTGAGCATCTCAGCTGCTTTGAAATACATGCAGCTGACCCACTCCTGTCAGGAGAGAGGCAAGCCGGGTAATGCAATGCGAGATACACTCGAGGCTCTCGCAAGTGCAACCGTACCCTTAGGTTACTTTCACATGTCAGTCTTTTTACATCAGTTGCATCCATTGCTTGGAGTAAATACGGTATCCTGCAAAATATTTTGCAAGATTCAGTTTTTTCCCCATAGACTTGTATTAACAACTGTCGGGCGGAAGCAACGCAGAATGTAACGTTTGTTTGTGCGTCCAAAAAAAATGGACAGCGACGTATCCGTCGGCGTCTGTTGTGTGTTATAATGGAAGCCTATGGACGACGGATCTGTTGCAATCCGTCAAATGACTGATTCCATTGACAGATCCGTCCTTTAGGAACTGAGCATGCTCTGATGTTTAAATTCTGGCTAAAATCTCTCTCTCTCTCGTTTTTCAACAAGATCCGTCTCATCATTTTAACACACTATCTGCGACAGATCAGTCGCATCCAGTGTCAGACTGGTTACTGGAGGAACCTCCAGTAATACCAGGCCTGGCCGCGGTTACCTACACTGAGGTGAGAGCTCCAGAGTGTAGCCTGAACTGAACTTGGGGTTTGTAGGACTGAACCGCGAGAGCTGACTGATTCCCCAGCGATTGTGGTTCAGTTCATGGCAGCTGCGGACAGGGAGGCTGTACTCCAAAGCTGTCACCTGAGCAGCAGAGTTCAGCCCGACCTGTCCGCAGCTGTGACATGAACTGAACCGCAATCGCCGTGGAATCAGTTGGCGCTTGCGGTTCAGACCTGCACATCCTGAGTTCAGTCCAGGCTCCACTCCAGAGCTCAGGTAAGAGCTCCAGAGTTCAGTGCAAGTAACCGTGGCCAGGCCTGGTATTACTGGAGGTTCCTCCGGTAGCCAGTCAGATTCTGGTCGCATCAGTCACAAAATGGATTGAGACTGATACAAAAAACTGAAGTGTGAAAGTAGCCTTACCCAATGACTCTGAAGATGGAAAATGATTGCACCATACAAACTGTGCTCCACTGGGAACCACCAGTGGCCCAAGTAATGACCACCTTTGTAGTAGGTATGGCCATGCAAAAAGACATTCGCCTGCTCTTTGATGCTTCAGCAGATACATACCCTCTGTGAAAGTTTTCAAAAGATTTTCTATAGGAAATATTAAAGTATCCTCTGCAAAGACCATATCAGGTTTATCTGACATGTAATCCTCCAAATGTTGTCTGGAATCAAAGCCATCCACACGGTAGAGCTTATAGGAACTGGGATCCATTGTTTCATCTTGTATCAGAGACAGAGCGACTCCTTCTAAACTGATGCACAAAGTCTTTATATAAGCAGCAGGAATTATTTTGCAAAGAGTGTAAGAATTAATTATCAGGTCATGAGTTCTTCTGTTCATTTAGAGTCTTGGAATCCTCCAATCACATGAGGATGGAAAGATATTTAGATGTAAAAATGTAACAAAAACAAATTATTTAACTCACTAAGGACCAGGTCTTCAAGAATTTGCAATTAAAAAAACTAGTAACATTTTATTTCTTAGCATCATTGTAGCTTTGTGAGGTCTTTGTAGCTTTGTTGCAGGGTGCAGGTTCTCCATATATCATTTTTGGGCATGTATTTGAGAGACGAGCAATACAAAACACCAGGCTGCACTGTTTTTATTTTGTGTAGTTTACCAATGATTTTTTCCCTCTTTTTACCCTTTATTTTACCTGTTTTAATTTCATATAAAAATGTTTGTTAGGATATGTGCACACATTTAGTGCTGACATTTCTGCACCTTTTCTGCATCTTATGTCAGGAAAAACACAGCAGCAAAAATATGCATTTTAGCCTCATAATTTTGGTGGAGATTGAAACATTTGACATCCTACAGATTTAAATTTGCACCAAATCTGCAAGAAGAAAAGAATCCACTTGTGCATGAGACTTTAGGATTCTCATTGACTTTGCTGGCATCAGAAAAACTTTAAGATATTGTGACTAGTGTTGAGCAGACCCGGAACAGCAAAATCCGGATCCGCACGGTTTTAGCGGCAGATCCGAATCCGACCCGGACGCAGGATTCCGGGTGCACGATCCGGATCCGTTTTTTTTTTTTTTCTCTCTCTCTCTCTCTTCCGGATCGGATCCGGACTTCTTTCTCAAACCGCCGGGTAGCCGCCGGACCCGGATTTTTCAATATCCGCTCATCTCTAATTGTGACAAATTTGCACTGAAAATTGCATAAAAAATTAAATATATCTGCATTATGTGCACACAGTATTAAACTTATGTTCGTTTTTATCCAGCATGTCATAGCGCTCTATGTAGTCTGAGTGCACACAATATGTTTGGGAGCGTTAGCACATAATGATAAGAGCTATGAGCCTAAAAAGGATTAATGACTTTTATGCACCAAATCTACGACCTGGTGCTGGAAACCTGAGCATGGAGGTAACATGTTTAAATGCTGGTTTATCTGGCATTTACATTTCTGATTCCTGAATTAGAATTGGTTTTAAGTTTTTGCAGAAAACAATATAATAATTTTAGCAGTTAAATGGTGACTAAAGGCTGCTTTACACGTTACAATTTCATTGTGCGATCGCACATGCCACGCCCCCATCATTTGTGTGGCTCATGCAATTTGTTGCCCGTGTCGCACAAGCGAGTAAACCCCTGTCACACGTACTTACCTTCCAAACGACCTCGCTGTGGGCGGCGAACATCCACTTCCTGAAGGGGGAGGGAAGGTTCGGCGTCACAGCGATGTCACACAGCGGCCGACCAATAGAAGCGGAGGGGTGGAGATGAGCGGGAAGTAACATCCCGCCCACCTCCTTCCTTCTGCATTGCAGGCGGGACGCAGGTAAGCTGTGTTCATCGTTCCCGGGGTGTCACACATAGCGATGTGTTCTGCCCCGGGTACGATGAACAACCTGACGTTCATTTTTAGAAAATGAACGACGTGTATGCGACCAACGTTTTAATGCACAATCAGGGTCGCACGTAGGTGTCACACACTACGATATAACTAACGATGCCACATGTGCGTCACTAAAGACGTGACCCCGCCGACATCTCGTTAGATATATCGTAGAGTGTAAAGCCCGCTTAAGTAACAAGTCCCAATGCACTAGCAAGGCAGTAAATCGAGAAAATAGAAATGTGGTACAAGTATATCCAAAATATAAGAGCATCCCCAGACTAAGCACGGCAATGTTGTCACCAATGAGGCTCTTGCTTCCAGGTCTGCGTCTTCAAATCTGCTGCTACAGAAACGTCTTAACCCCAGTGACTGAAAGGACCTTTGCTGATGTCATGCCCATGTGACCAGAAGGGCCGCAACTTCTAGTCATATGGGCATTACATCAGATAAGGACTCCGCCAACATAGCTGACACGAGGAAGCAACACTATTTTTCTAAGTCCATGTGGGCATGGAGTTAATTATAATAGAAGCTAAGGTTTGAGAGTAAGACCCCCAGATGGGGGTGTCCACCATAATCATGCAAGGGTGCTTTGCCTCCCCTGCACCCACCCTATCTGATGTCTTACCCCCGAACCCTGCCTCTATTATAAACAACTGCATGGCCACGTGGACTTAGAAAAATAATGTTTATTTTGGCTGGAAACGTTGGACTGCATTTTGAACACGCCCCCATCATGTGATAGGTCAAGTTGACATGACGTCACACCTCGAAGGAGCCCATACACTGTAGCATTTACCATCAGTATTGTGGTATAAAAATAAATAAATAAAAAAATTGGTGCAGGGTCCCCCCATATTATGATACACAACACAGATAAAGTCGGCTACAATGCCAGCCCTGCGCTTATCTTGGCTTTGTATCAAAATAAAAGGAACCACATGAGGCTTTTTTATTATTTAAATAGATTTTAAAAAACAGCATGCAGTCTCCCCTAATTTTGATACAGAGCCATGATAAAGCCAGCTGGGGCTGGTATTCTCAGACTGGGGAGGCCCCATACTCCCCGGAAGGCAACGTTAGTGTTGGAGGGCTGGAAGGGAATGGGACGCTGACAATGCCATCCGGAAAGTGCGGGGCAGCCAACACACAGTGTGACATAGCCCTGCACTTTAACATTGGCAGTGCCGGCATGGACGTGCAGGATGCTCACACTCCCCGGATGGCATTGTCAGTATTGACCGGCTGGCGGGGAGCAGGACATGGCCGCAAACTTTAACATTGACAATAGCATCTAGTGAGTGTGGAGCAGCCCACATCTCCATGCCAGTCCTGTCACTGTTAAAGTGCTGGCAGGGTGCAGGACACGGTCCTACCCTTTATGACAAAAGTTCTTCAGGTCATCAGAGATCATACCATGGGAACCTGGGTATGATGTCCGAGGAACTGAGTGACTCACTGCTGCCAGCCGGGTCCTTCTTGTCAGTGTTTGCTGGAGTCTGGAGAAATCAGACATGTTTTCGGTCTCTCCAGGCTTGGATGTAGCAGAGCCAGAACCGACCTTGTGTGGATTACATCGGACCTGAGTGTTTTGGGGTTAATAAAGTGGAGAAAGAGGGTGATTTTGTATTTTATTCCAAATAAAGGATTTTTCTCAGAGTGCACATTCTTTTTACTTAAAGGATTAGTGATTGGGGATCTCATAGAAGACCTCTTCCCATCACTAATTCTGGGCTTGATGACAGCTATGTGCTGTTATTAACCCCTCATTACCCCTATTGCCACCACATCAGGGCAATCGGGATGTGCTGGGTAAAGTTGTGAGATTGTAGCATCTAATGGATGCAACAATCTTGGGCAGCTACAGGATCCTATTTTTAGGCTGGGGGGGTCTTATAACCATAGGCCTCCCCAGTCTGAGAATATCAGCCTCAATGTCAGGCTTTATTATGGCTGGGCATCGAAATATCAAAATTTGGGGACCACATGTCAGTTTTTTAAAGTATTTATTTAAATAGTTAAAAAAAAAGCCGCATGTGGTTCCTCTTATTTTGAGTCTTGGCAGATTGGCTGATCTTTATATGTAATCCAAAATGGTGCCAAAAAACGCCTCAGTATGGTACGTTAGGGCTCATTGTCATTATGTGGACATTTTGATAAATCTGTATTAATACATTTGGTTGTATGTGCCCATATTATACCACTATGTGTGTACTGTATGGCACTATGGGAACTGGTTTCAAGGATAGCACTAACAGGAACAGTGTAACTACAGAATATGTGATAAGATCTGGATTTTTGCAAGGCTTATAAAATACCTAATTAGTAAATATCATCATGTAATCATTTCACATTACAATTTCTATGTTAATAGTAATGCGCAATGTCTGTATAAAGGAGTCATCCTCAGCAAATAATGACAGAGCATGAGGATCAGGAGAAGCGATAATCTGCTAACAGCCAAGTATAATTATAATGTACACAGTCACATAGCAATGATAATTTTTAACCCTTTACACTGTGGGAAAATCCATAGCACAGGCAAATTACTGGCTGTCTTAATTATAAAACTAGTACAAAAGTTTGTATGCCAGTATGGTGTTTGTTTATAGGTGGTACAAATCTATTAGCAGACTGTTTTTTGCACTTTTATGGCTAATGTTGGGATTGTTTGGCCTATTACTCAGATCAGATGCAATAACCTTACTGGTTGACTATGTAATTTATTAGAGACCTACAACTAGTGACTCTCACGGCTGTCATTAATTTTAATAAGACCCGAACTGACATGACGGGAAAGAGTGATTGTAAGGCCGGTGTCACACTTGCAATTGCCTCACGTGTATCTTGCACCATTCTCGCGGTGCATCACCCGTCATGAACTCACACTCTCCTCACAGGAGCAGGTCAGTTGCATGCATCTCTATGCAGCTGAGATTCTCCTGTGAGGAGAGTGTGAGTCCGTGACGGGTGATGCACCGCGAGAATGGCGCGAGATATATGCGAGGCACTCGCAAGTATGACACCTGCCTTATAGAGGAAATTGTGCCACTTGGCTGTTAATTTTTTCTATCGGCATTGCAAGAGGCAGAAGATTGCTGTAGACGTAACATGCCTTTTCCTGGTCACAGAAGTGGTTGTTAATAGAGTGGTTGTTAGTACATGAAGTGCAGACAAAAAATCAGCAAATCTCCTAAATTCTCTTCATGTTCAATTTGTCCACTTTAGCCTAAAAATTATAAATATTAAGTTCTTCTAGAACCATCTTGTCTTATAACTGAATGATGTCATAGTTTCATAGTTTTTAAGGTTGAAGGGAGACTCTAAGGGCGGCTTTGCACGTTGCGACATTGCACGTGCGATGTCGGTGGGGTCAAATCGAAAGTGACGCACATCCGGCGTCGCAGTCGATATCGCAACGTGCAAATCCTTTTTGATACGATGAACGAGCGCAAAAGCGTCGTTATCGTATCATCGCTGCAGCCTCCGTCATTTCCATAATGCCGGTGCAGCGACAGGTGCGATGTTGTTCCTCGCTCCTGTGGCAGCACACATCGCTGTGTATGAAGCCGCAGAAGCGAGGAACTTCACCTTACCTGCCGCCGGCTGCAATGAGAAGGACGGAGGTGGGCGGGATGTTTACATCCTGCTCATCTCCGCCCCTCCGCTTCAATTGGCCGCCTGCCGTGTGACGTCGCTGTGACGCCGCACGACTCGCCCCCTTAGGAAGGAGGCGGGTCACCGGCCAGAGGGACGTCGCACGGCAGGTATGTGCGTGTGAAACTGCCGTAGCGATAATAATCGCTACGGCAGCTTTCACTAGATATTGCACGTGCGACGGGGGCGGGACTATCGCTGCAGCATCGGTAACACATTGTTACTGATGTCGCAGCGTGCAAAGCCCGCCTAAGTCCATCTAGTTCAACCCGTAGCCTAACATGTTGATCCAGAGGAAGGCAAAAAAACCCCAATGTGTCAAATAAGCTCCAATGGGGAAAAAAATTCCTTCCTGACTCCACATACAGCAATCAGACTAGTTCCCTGGATCATAGGGTTCAGCTAATACTGATGAGCAGGGAAATATCACATTTTTGTACACACCCCTGCGGCTCTTATTGGTGCATAGTTCTGAGGAGTTATTTCTTTGTTTGGGGTACTACATAAATTGATCACATGATGTAATACAGCAGAAACTTTCAGTACACCACAAAGCGTGTATGCTACAATGATTTCCGAGTGCTCGTAAAACAAATCTTACGCATTTGGAGTTCCAATGGCATAGAAGGAGTGTATTTCACTCGCACTAAAAACCAGCAACTCTCCAAATTTTACTTCATGTTCGATTTGTCCTCTTCAGCCTAAAAATTAATATTTAGCATGAAACATTCCTACATATTTCAACCGATAGAGGTCTTAGTCATCTTTCCATGACTAAGACCTCTATCGGTCGAAACATATAGGAATTTTTTTCCTCTGTCCGTGGATCACCCACCTTTTCCTCCCCCCCCACGAAGTGGTCTGTATTTTTGTGTTTTTATTCTAGATTCAATAAAATTTGGAGTTTTATTACTCGAGACTCCTTGCCAAGGCGCTGGATTTCCTTTTGTTCCTATATGTTAGTGATAAGCATCCACTGTCACATGATGGCATACAGTTTGATGATGATGTGTTTTACTGGAAGGAGGATAGAAGTTAGAAAATAGAAGATGGAATTGAATTTTGAGAGATTTGCTCAATTTTGTTGCCATTTAACAGATGTGTGTGACAAATCTCATGGCTCCATGCCTACATTTTAACAATAGAAGATAGAACTGTGGAGGAGAAGCACAATCGGGTCTTACCAGATAACACAACAGGATAATAATAGTCGAGAACTCACCTAGAGGAGTTGTGCAAGTCACAACTCCTATATCAACGTCATATACAAGCGAACATCTGAAGCCCCGAGCAGAGTAGAGTGAATTAAGAAGAAAGAACCAGGTGTCTTGCTGCGCTATCACCACACCAAGATGTAACTTAATTATTCCATGTCTTTCTTCTTTATGCACAGGTCTACGCGTTTCGGAGGTCGCAGACTCCTTCCTCAGGACAACAGGCAAGGACACAAATAGGTAAATTGAACATTTGTCTTCTATAATGGCTTTATTGTGTGTACTTATAATACTAATCATCCAACCGCTTAGTGGAAGATACGCGTCTGCATGGATGTTCATCAGTATGGGGTGCATTTTGATATTTTCCCAGGGATGCATGGTGCACATCACTATTTATAATAAAGAACAATTATTGTCTTATACACTTGTATTATGCACTAGACACAGATTAAGGATATTAATAGGATTTACCTACAGTTGAGCAAGTAGCTAACTATTCGTTCTCGCTATACTCATAACGATTACTATCTAGTAATCTCGTAGTCGCTCTGAATAGCATGTGCCATGCAAGTCAATGGGGAATACTCGTAATGTAACGAGTAACCCGAATTCCACACTATTCGCTACTCGCACGAATAGTACAGTATTTGCGTTACTTTGTGAGTTTTTCCCCATTGACTAGAATTGCACACAAAATTCTGAACGAATATGTGAGTATTAGACAGTACTCGTTATGAGTATAGCGAGTATGAATAGTTAGATACTCGCTCAACTCTAGATTTAAGCTTTATATATTCAATTAACATGGAGACTCATCTTGTGTCATCTCAGACCTATGTCTCTGTGTGAGCTGCAAGGAATATCATGCCCGTATAGTCAGTGAGGTCACTCACACCCGATCTCTTCTTAACCTCACATCGGTCAATGATAAAACCTTCTCCAATTAGAGCTTTCCTGGCAAACTCCTCATCATAACTGAAAGCATGGAACTTGTGTTTCACAATTGTATAATATGTAATATTTAAAGACCCAATTAACAACAAGTGTCCTCCTGGTTTCAGCAACTTTGAGAACTTCCTGAGATATCTCATGTAATCATCTTGGTCTTTGCTAATAACATCCAAGAGCCCGAAACAGAGGACACAATCGGCTGGTGGTAAGACAATCGGATCCATGATATCTTCTTTCTCAAGGTCACATTTCAGAACATGTTGAAGAGCTGATCGCACTTTTCCTTCTTTGTCCTGTAACTGATCTCTGAAAGAAATTGGAACAATGAAGACAGTGATTGTCCCACAGTCAATATTGAATAGGACGGCATTAGAGCTCAGTGGTTAGCACTGAATAATTGGCTTCCAGTACTGGGGTAAAAAATTGAATTAAGCCAAGGTTATTGCATTTTCACACAGTGTTTGGATATAAATGTTTTGTTCCCTCAATATACATCTAAGATAGTCGTAGGGCCCATTCACCGAATTGACACCATTATTGTGTCTTATCATTTTCCTTTAAGGTATTAAATTCTGATAAAACATTTTAACTAAATGAAAAGTGCATGAAATAGAGTTTTCCTATACATAAGGCCACTGCAAAAAAATTATACAGGTATACTCTTTTTTTTACACTATGATCAGTGACGATATTTCACAGTATATGACTAATCAGAGGAATTCATTGGAGCTAAGTGGGCAAATCTAGACTTTTCTAATGACATATATAATTTCATTTTGAACAGACTGGCAATGTAACGTAAAGTAGATAGAAGATGCACAAAATTACATTAAGATTGCAGTTGTGGTGCCCTGTGCCTAGTCGCCACAAATAATAACTACATGTGTATTTATATCTGTATATTATGTATAACATATCTTGTCAGCTTTAATGAGATATGGTTTTCTCTGCTGTTCACAACAAAGCACACTCCCTTACTGGGGCTGTTCACTTGAGATAAAACCAACACTTGAGTATGAGCCCTAGGAGGAGATAGGGTGAGCTTAAGTCTGAGGTAAATCAGTCAGAGTTGGAGTTGCAGCCAGGGTGAACGTGTGAGAGGAAGGTAATATGGAGACAGTAATGTCCTGAAGTTACCGCTAAAACCTTTGGAGGGGCCAACTACAGATTGGCAGGTTATAAGTCCCTAGGCCACCAGGAATTTCAAGGTCAGTGGCAAACTGAGAGACTGTGATAATCCTTTTTATAAGGAGCAATGAATTTGCCTGGGAGCAAAGTTTGAGTCTGGAAACTTCTAGAAGAAACAGTGAGTTTTCCTTCAGGATTCAAATCGCCTGCTCACCGGAAGGGATTAAAAATCCAGAGTTCTCTTGTCTTGAAAATCCCAGGATACCAAAATACCGATTCCCAGGTAGGGAAGTAGCGACAGGAAGAATACGCTACTGTGACGCGCAGGCCGGGCCAGGTAGTCACAAATAGGGCCCCGCATTACACCCTTCCCTCACAGGTGACATCAGCCAACCTCAAAACCCTAGTCACCCCCCTAAGGGCTTGATAGACACACCAGGGAGTGGAACCAGGCAGTTGGAAGACGCCCACCTAGGAGTTTTAGATAGCCCAGGGCGGGGAAAAGTCAGTCAAGTCTAGAGTTCAAGTTGGAGAGGAGTGTGGGCTGGAGCTGTGTAAAGCTCCAGCAGAGGTGAATATCCAAATTGTACAGGTACCAGGGTAGGAGCCCTGGTGCCTTTGGCTAGGAGGCAGATGGCGGCCTCCCTCTGCAGGAGCCGGGAAGACGGCTCAGTGGAACCGAGGTGGACCGGGACAGGGTAGTAGCCCACCGGTACCGACCCGGCGAACCGACTCGGAAACCGGAGCACACAGGGGGGTACTCAGACACTTAAGCTAGGCCCAGAAGTGACTGGAACTAGTTAATTAACTGATTTGTGAGGGCAAAGGGCTCCTTAGGCCACAGCCAGCCGGGAGCGGACTCCTGAAGTTACAAGCACAGGCAGTCCACCATTCCAAAACAGGTGCAGGAGAAAGACAGAGACCACCAGCCGGGTGGGGGCACCCGAACGCAGCCGGCTGTGGGCACCGACCACCATCACCTTGGTTTACCAGAGACTCGTGTGTGTTTTCCTCATAGTGAGTACATCAGCACCCTCCGGTCGCCCATCTCCCTGCACCACCAAACTTCAATGGGTCCCGGGGCCACCATCCATGGCCACGGAGGGGTTAACAACTTGCTGCACAACATCTCCCCTGGGTGCCCCGTAACTGCAGCGGTGGTGTCCAATATCACCACATACCGTGGGTGGCGTCACGAACTTCGTACGGCTCAACCCGTACATATACGTCCTACACCCACCATCCCATCACTCCCCTTTTCATTTGAAGTGACCGCGAGACCCCTGGGTCCAGAGACCCTCAAGTCACCCACAGAAGGACCGGATCCGAGCAGCTCGGCTGCTGAGAGCGGGGCAGTATACTACCACCACACTGCAGAGAAGCCAACCTCTCATGAGAGCAGGAAGAACCACCATCATTGTAATGGCTGTGAGAAATGTTCTGGAAGGTTCTACAGAGCACCAGTAAAGGTAAAAGCTCCCTTTCCTGTCTCTGACTGAATTGTTCTCTACTGCGCCATCCCTACCTCAACATCCCCAGGAACCAGTCCTAGTTGGGGGGGGCGAGAGCACAACCCTCTGGCACTGCGCATCAGCACCTATCTCCTGTGGACCTCAAGCAGTGCCCAGCCATGCCAAAGCCGAACATCCAAACTGGAGTCAGGAGCTCTTTATTTTTTATTTTATTTTGTTCCCTTTTTAATATCGTGTTTAATGCCCATTACGAAAGCCTGTTGCATGCGCCCGGTATGGCCACATCACCACTCGGACCCATCACCATGACATCAGAGGTTTACCGTGGGCATCACACAATTATATCTTTTCTACTGTAGAAACAATGACAGTGGACTTCTCCTAATTTTTAGATAAATACTTCACCTGGCTTCTCCTATGTCTACGTGAAGTTTAGTGGCATGGCTCCAATCAAACGCTCCTGTACGTTCATCCACCCATCTCTTCAGCTCCATGATGCATTGGTCACTGACCTTCAGGACTATGATATGCTTGAAAAAGTCACAAGCTGCATATAAATGATGAACCGTGGAACCATGACTGAGGTCAATCACGATGTCTCCTTTAACTTGACCTGCAGAAAAATCCAAATATAAAATTTACATACAGTAAATGAAGTTTAAAAAGTTACAGTAGCTGGATTCATCAACACTACTTTCATTATTAACTATTGGCATATTCATTATTTGCGTTGTTTTTTTATGTCACTTTTCTTTTTATGTCCTGTGATATTTGTTGATTTTATTTGTGCCAAATTCTTCCAAACTAGAATATATGGTTCATGAACTTTGTGCAAGATAAAAAATATTCTTTATTTTTCTCTTTGATCTGCTTTGTGACTTTTTTAATGCAAGAACTCACACATTTCACTAAATGGCACATTTGCTCCAACATATCTGGTGCTTATGAAATCACAACAGTGAGAGACTAAGGGGTACTTTGCACACTACGACATCGCAACTGCGATGTCGGTGGGGTCAAATCGAAAGTGACGCACATCCGGCGTCACTGTCGACATCGGAGTGTGTAAATCGTTTTTGAAACGATTAACGAGTGTAAAAGCGTCGAAATCGTATCATCGGTGTAGTGTCGGTCATTTCCATAATGTCATGGCAGCGACAGGTACGATGTTGTTCCTCGTTCCTGCGGCAGCACACATCGCTGTGTGTGAAGCTGCAGGAGCGAGGAACATCTCCTTACCTGCGTTCCGCGGCTCACGCCTGCTATGCGAAGGACGGAGGTGGGCGGGATGTTTATGTCCCGCTCATCTCCGCCCCTCTGCTTCTATTGGCTGCCTGCTGTGTGACGTCGCTATGACGCCGCACGACCCGCCCCCTTAGGAAGGAGGCGGGTTGCCAGCCAGAGCGACGTCGCAGGGCAGGTAAGTGCATGTGAAGCTGCCGTCGCGATAATGTTCGCTACAGCAGCTATCACAAGATATCGCAGCTGCGACGGGGGCGGGGACTATCGCGCTCGGCATCGCTACCATCGGCTTGCAATGTTGTAGTGTGCAAAGTACCCCAAAAGGTCATTTGCACCAAATTTTGTGACTTAAATACTTGCAATTGATGAATCAGTAAAAAAAAAAATGGAAAATTTACCCCCACCCACAATGGCAAACTTAAAAAACAGGAGAACACTTAAAAAGTGGGCATAAGATTAAAAAAAGAATTAGGCATAAATGAAAACCACTAAGAACTAGACAAAAAAAAAATTACGTTTGAGTACTATATCTTTTAACTCTTAACTTTCAATACATTCAATTTATCTGTACCAGATTTTATCACTAAATTCCCACTTCCTGGCAAAATAGTACAACAAAATAACATCCAAACTGTTTTTCTGCATTTTTTTTTACCAAGAGATAAAAATTTGGTGCTGAAATTTTAACATCATATTCCTGCACCTAATCTACATCAACTGGAAAAAAAGTGCATCAGGAATATGGTTTAAAGATTTCAGCAGCAAATCTGCATCTCTTGGCCAAAAAATACACAAAAATGGTTTTGACACCATATCGGTGTGATTTTCTGCCACAGGATGCAAATTTGGTGTTGAAATCTGGTGCAGACATTTCAGCACCTCCTGGCAAAAAAATGCACCAAAATAGCATCAAAAATGTTCTGCATTTTTTTGCCAATAGATGTAGATTTGCTGCTGAAATTTTTACACCATATTCCTGTACCCAATCTACACCTCATGGCAAAAAAGTGCATCAAAACCGCATCATAACACATGCTGTTTTGATGCTTTTTTACCAGGAGGTGTAGATTGGTGCAGGAATATGGTGTATGGTGTAGAAATTTCAGCATCAAATCTGCATCTCTTGGCCAAAAAATACACAAAAGCGGCTTTGACATCGTTTCAGTGTGGTTTTCTGCCAGGAGGTGTAAATTTGGTGATGAAATCTAGTGCAGATGTTTCAGCACCAAATTTGCACCTCCTGGCAGAAAGCTTCCCTAAAATGGCATGAAAACCATGTTTGCGAATTTTTTTTTGAGATGTAGATTTGATGCTGAAATTTTTACACCATATTCCTGCACCCAATCTACTCCTCACATCAGTAAGAACTAGTACAGCAGAGTATGCAAAACAGCAGATATGCAAGCGGAGACAAAATCACTGAATGCAGCTCAAGCAAATGTACGAATAGTATTGGAACAGGAAGGATATATGGACAACTGGTATCTTGCTTCAGAAAGGCGTTTACAAACAGAAACAGCAGAAGTGTATAAGCAAACTAATATTTTGCTAAAGATATGTGGTTACACACAGGCATAGTAGCTGTCGATAGGAAAACTGCAATCTTACTTGCATAAGAATGATTATTCAGAGGAACAGCAGAGATGAGTAATCTACCTAGTATTTTGTAGCAGATGTGCAATTACACACTGAAACAGCCTAGTTGTAAGTATACAATCATACCAGGATAACAGAAACAAATAAATTATCATGTACCTTGATAGCAGTCTGTAAATATGACACTTCAATAAAGCTGAGAGGATAATAATTAAGAAACAAAGTCTGATAGCACAGAAACCAAATAGCAAAGAATAGGAAAAGGACAAACTCTTCTCAACAGAATGAGGTAAGTGTGAACAGGTGCAAGCTGCATGATATACAAACAAAACATTGCAGAAGTGCTATTTCTGCCCCAGGAGGTATGCAAACATTGAACATAGGAAAAATGTTATTGAATTTAATATATAAAGCTGAATGTGTGTGTGTGTGTGTGTGTGTCCGGGATTGGCACCTGCACTGTCGCAGCTACAGCTACAAAATTTTGCACACTCACACGTCTGGACCCCGAGAGCGTCATAGGCTATGTTTTGAGGGGAAATTTTAAACCCACGCTTTACAGTTATTCACCAAAAAACCTGCCTCCATTAAAGTGAATGGAGCTGGTAGCCACAGGGCAACCAGAACTTCATAAGAATGTGCAGCCACGCCCTTAAATGGAATGTTGGCGTGTCACAATGCAGCCAGGGAAAGAGACAGACAGGGAAAGAGGCAGACACAGAAAGGGTAAGAAACAGACATAGACAGGGTAAGAGACAGACACAAAGAGACAGACACAGACAAAGAGAAATAGACAGATTGACAAGGAAAGAGAAAGACAGGGAAAGAGAGGGAAAGAGAGAGACAGGTTAAGAGACAGACACAGGGAAAGAGACAGAAGGAAAGAGACAGACAGGGAAAGAGAGGGAAAGAGACAGACAGGGAAAGTGACAGACAGGGAAAGTGACAGAGATAGATAGACAGAGAAAGAGATAGATAGACAGACAGGGAAAGAGATTGAGACAGACGGAGAAAAAGACAGAGACAGTCAGAGACAGACAGGGAAAGAGACAGACAAAGAGATAGAGAGAGGGAGACAGAGAGATATATACAGAGGGGGAGACAGACATTATAATTACATTTATATCTATTTGTTTTGTGGTTTTTGTGTGCAGAATACATTTTTGTTAATACATTATATTTTGTTAACAGCAGTTATTAACCCGGGCGACATTAAGGAATAACGTTTGGAACTCCATTCTATGTCTGAACTGGGTGCAAAAAACCTAAAAAACATCACTATGGGGAGATAAGGTATGCACTCCAGTGACTATGGAAGGGGAATACATGGAATAGCAGAAACTGCTGTGTGAATACTGACATGAAAAATTCAATAGCTATATGTATAGAATGAAATGTGAAAAATGGAACCTGCATTACTGCCATGAATATATGAATAAAGAGAAATTTAGCTACTGAATTGATCAATGCAGAAGAGCCCCAACACTACGCCAAAGTATTTCTCTACGTTGGGGTCCCTAGCTTGTGTGTGTCCTCTCATGCAGTTAAAAAACTTACCGTGTATGGGACGCTGAGACCCAGGCTATATATGCGTATAATGTGGATTGGCAATAGGTGTGTATGGGGAGGGTTCACAAACGAAAAAACTACTAACATTAAGGAATAACGTTTGGAACTCCATTCTATGTCTGAACTGGGTGCAAAAAACCTAAAAAACATCACTATGGGGAGATAAGGTATGCACTCCAGTGACTATGGAAGGGGAATACATGGAATAGCAGAAACTGCTGTGTGAATACTGACATGAAAAATTCAATAGCTATATGTATAGAATGAAATGTGAAAAATGGAACCTGCATTACTGCCATGAATATATGAATAAAGTTAATGTTAGTAGTTTTTTCGTTTGTGAACCCTCCCCATACACACCTATTGCCAATCCACATTATACGCATATATAGCCTGGGTCTCAGCGTCCCATACACGGTAAGTTTTTTAACTGCATGAGAGGACACACACAAGCTAGGGACCCCAACGTAGAGAAATACTTTGGCGTAGTGTTGGGGCTCTTCTGCATTGATCAATTCAGTAGCTAAATTTCTCTTTATTCATATATTCATGGCAGTAATGCAGGTTCCATTTTTCACATTTCATTCTATACATATAGCTATTGAATTTTTCATGTCAGTATTCACACAGCAGTTTCTGCTATTCCATGTATTCCCCTTCCATAGTCACTGGAGTGCATACCTTATCTCCCCATAGTGATGTTTTTTAGGTTTTTTGCACCCAGTTCAGACATAGAATGGAGTTCCAAACGTTATTCCTTAATGTTAGTAGTTTTTTCGTTTGTGAACCCTCCCCATACACACCTATTGCCAATCCACATTATACGCATATATAGCCTGGGTCTCAGCGTCCCATACACGGTAAGTTTTTTAACTGCATGAGAGGACACACACAAGCTAGGGACCCCAACGTAGAGAAATACTTTGGCGTAGTGTTGGGGCTCTTCTGCATTGATCAATTCAGTAGCTAAATTTCTCTTTATTCATATATTCATGGCAGTAATGCAGGTTCCATTTTTCACATTTCATTCTATACATATAGCTATTGAATTTTTCATGTCAGTATTCACACAGCAGTTTCTGCTATTCCATGTATTCCCCTTCCATAGTCACTGGAGTGCATACCTTATCTCCCCATATTAACCCGGGCGAAGCCGGGGAGTACAGCTAGTATATTTATAAAACTATAGGATGTGGCACATAAATCAGTTAAGCTGTGTATGCCCAGAGCCACAACAAGGCACTTTTTCTTTGGTAGAACCGTAACTTTTTATCTAATATATAAAGCTGAATGTGTGTATGTATGTGTGTGTGTATGTATGTATGTCCGGGATTGGCATCTGCACCGTCGCAGCTACAGCCACAAAATTTTACACAATCACACGTCTGGACCCCGAGAGCATCATAGGCTATGTTGTGAGGCAAAGTTTTAACCCCGCGTGTTCCAATTTACCAATCAATGAGACAGAGAAATAGAGACAGACAAGGAAAGAGACAGACAGAGACAGGCAGACAGGGAAAGAGACAGACAGGAAAAGACACAGACAAAGAGACGGGGAGACAGACGGGGAAAGTGACAGACCTGAGAAAGAGACAGACCTAGAAAGAGACATGGGAAAAGAAACAGAGAGATAGAGACAGACAAAAAAAGAGACAGACAGAGACAGGCAGACGGGGAAAGAGACAGGCAGGGAAAAAGACAGACGGGGAAAGAGACAGATGGGGAAAGAGACAGACCTGGAAAGAGACAGATGGAGCACATTACTTGGCCATTTTAGTTAAATCTGTGTGGAATATCTGTGGTGTTGAAATATATATGTTGTGAAATGCTTCTATTAGCTTAGTTTTTGCCTTTTAATAATTACATTTCTATCTATTTGTTTTGTGGTTTTTGTGTGCAGAATACATTTTTTGTAAATACAGTCTATTTTGTTAACAACAGTTATTAACCCGGGCGAAGCCGGTTAATACAGCTAGTATTAAATATATATCTCCCAAATGTTTACTACAAAGTAAAAGGGCAAAAGGCAGGTAGGATCAAGCATTAATTAAAAGCAGCCTCAGACAGTGGTATAACTACAGTGTGTGCAAGGGTTACAGTTGCCCAGTGGCCCTGGAGCTTAGGGTGCTCAGAAGTTCAATATGAAAATACCAATAACATTAACAACGTATGATAGTTAGCGACCCTATGGGAGATTTTGCATTGGTTTCCATGAACTTACAGACACACCAGTCTTTTCCACGATACCAGAATTTCATCACATCGCTCTTCGTCCTAATAGTGGATTCGGGGAAGGAAGGGGGGAGGTCTGGCAGTAGCAAACCCATATTTATATTTTATTGCTTCATAGATGCAGCACTTTTGAGGTTGGGGAAAGAAGGGGGCATTTGATGTAAGTGGTGAACTGGTGAGGGAAGGCTTTGATTGGAAATACCCACTGAGTTGGCTGGAGGTGGGACAGCGGCAAGTGAACAGAGTGCGACATCCAATGTTAGCCATGATTTTCAAGATATGGGATAGGGGTAAACTTCTGCTGAAGGTTATATGGCCTGCAGGGTATTAGCCACTCTTGCAGAACCCGGATCTGCAAGAAATTCCGAAGCATGTAGGATTTAAAGGGTGGGAACATAGAGGGGTCTGCCTGGTGTCCCATATTGTGCAAAATAATGTCATTAAGAGTTTTGAACAATTGCGGCTGAATTTTACCTCCCACACACTTTTTTCTATCAATACCTACAGTTATTATGACATGCACTTGTGAAGCAATGGAGGTCCTGTGATTGTTACACATAACTCTATGTTGCATACTTTTGCTATATCTGAATCCTCTAGAGGCCTAATATTTGAAATATATAAGAGACTACTGCCTGCTCATTTGGATAGATATCCGCTAATGGTCAAAAGTAAATGGGAGCGGGACTTTTGCCCTTTAACTGAGGACCAATGGTTTGACATATTGGAGCAGATTCCCAAAATGGCAGTTTCAGAGTGTCAGAGGCTCTCAGCTGTTCATTATTCATAGGGTATATAGAACACCTAGCTTCATTTATAAGATAGGGCTGAGAATGAATGCACAATGTGTCAGGTGTGGGCAAGACGATGCCAATTTAATGCATGTCATGTAGGAATGTGGTCATATCGGGGACTTCTGCAGACAATCCCTGGGACTTATAGAATAGGTGTGTCATATTCAAATACAGACCTCACCCCATATCTGTTTGGTAGGTGTGTGGGGGTGGGGGGTGGATCCGAATTCTCTAGTGGCTTTGGGTATAGTGCGTATTCTTTATTAAGCCAGGACATTGTTGGCTTACCACTGGCTGGACCCTTCACCTCCGACTGTAAAGGAGCTAAAAATAAGATGAATAATGTCCTTAGAGAGGAGTTTACTTAAAAAGGAAAGCACTGAGTAAATTTTACAAAATTTGGCAACCATGGATGGATGTCCCGGGTGTTCCCTCTGGTGTGTTGCTTCAGGATGGCATGTTAGATCATTTGCTATTATGTTGGCAATTAAGGGAGTTGTTTTGTAGTTAAGGATTTGGCTAACCCAGATGTTGTCATGAACTCAGGGGGGCGCTGTGGGAAGAGGTTGAAAGAGATTGATTTGATGGCCAGGTGGGAGGGAGAAGGGTGGACATAAACAGGGGTATGCTATGGAGTGGTGCGGCTGGCAAACAAATTTTAAGCTGGACAGAGGCACTGTTGTTAAATCTAATCTTCAATTTTTGTTAATTTGTGTTTATTTATGCAGTTCGACTCTTTAACTGTTTATTTTGGGGGGAAAATTAAAATGGTCATGTAGATTTGTACGGAGGGAAGGTTTGTACCTTTGCAGAATATTACGACACCTAAATTGCTATGTTATACTTGTATACACATCATGCACAGTCTATTGCTGTTTGCTCTTTACCAATTACTTTATCTAATTTATATAGCTGGGTGTATGTATGCATGTCTATGTGTATGTGTATATGTGTCCGGTAAAGGAATCCACACCGTTGCATGTACAATCACAACATTTTTTAACAGATACCCCATTTAACTCAGGGAATGTCATTGACTATATTTTGAGCTGTAATTTTAACCCCACGCTTTACAGTTATTCGCCAAAAAACCTGCCTCCATTAATGTCAATGGAGCTGGTAGCCACAATGCAGAACTTCAGAAGAATGCACAGCCATGCCCTTGAATAGAATGTTGGTGTGTCACAATGCAGCCAGGGAAAAAGACAGACAGATACAGACAGACATCAAAAGAGACAGACAGGGAAAGAGACAGACAGACAGGGATAGAGACAGACAGGGAAACAAGCAGAGAGAAAGACAAGCAGAGAAAGAAAGAGAGAGACAGACAGACACAGATAGACACAAAGAGACAGAGGCAGGGAAAGACAGCAAAATACAGAGAAAGAGACAGGAACAGAGACAAACAGAGACAGACAGAGAAAGAGATAGAGAGAAAGCCAGACAGACAGGGAAAGAGATAGACAAATAGAGAGAGACAGACAGGGAAAAAGACAGACAAACATAGAGAGAGAGACACAGATATAGAGGGAGACAGAGACAGAGAAACAGTTATTATCCCTGACAACGCCGGGTGCTACAGCTAGTTTTTAATAAAAATGATGTGATTAAAAAAATAGTGGATTCAGTGTTGGCATCATGCTGTATGGGGAAATGTACTGAGTAGGGCTGAGCGGATCCAGATTGTAAATCTCCGGATCCGCACTGTTTCAAAGATTTCCGCGTGATGGATCCAGATCCAGAATTCCGGGTGCACAATCCAGATACGGCACTGGGAAAAATAATTGAAAAATAAAGAAAAACAGAATTATAACAGTGTTACATACTTACCGAGGCTCGGTGTCATAGCAGCACACTGCTTCCAGGTCGCGCATTCACTTCCTGTACTGTGCATCGTATACACAAAGCTTTCTGTTTTCCCTGCCCATTGGCCGTCCTCTCGTCTGTGATTGGTTGCCGGCAAACATGCCCCCAGCCTGTGACCGTATCTGCCTGAAATGCAGTCATCGCGGCTCAGTAATTGTCTGCACAGCCTGCAGTCATGGTCTATGGCCCCTGGCTGTGTTATGTAGCAGAGCTGAAAAGACGTGGGACCTCGTGTGGGTTAATGTGGAGCTGCAAGCTGCAGGGTGTTGGGGGTTATTAAAGTGGTGAAGGAGGGTGTGTGTTTGTATTTTATTCCAAATAAAGGATTTTTATCGCTGTCTGTGTTTATTTACTTTCAGTACAGGTTAGTGTGATGCAGGTATCTCATAGACACCTGTGCCATCACTAACCTAGGGCTTAGTAGCAGCTCTGCAATGCTATTAACCCCTTATTAACCCGATTGCCACCGCACCAGGGGAATTGACAAGAGGCAGTAAAGAACCGGGCTTGTCACATCTAATAGATGCGGCAAGACAGGGCGGCTGCGGGCTGAGAATACAGGCTGTGGCGGCTGATGTCATGTCAGACTTGTACAAGTCTGACATCGCATGACCGGCACACATGCATGTTCACTATACTGACCCGTAGACACTTGCACTGCTTGTCCCGCCCACTGTTTGTCCTGCCACCTGTGATTGGTTGCAGTCAGCTGACACAATACCACTCAGGGTGGGGGTACGTTTAACTGCAACCAATTACACGCACCGATGGATATTGAATTTCTGGCTCCAGAAGGGAAAGCGTGACCAAGAAGGGGTTCTTTGCCATGACACAGCCTCGGGTGAGTATGTCGCATGCGTTCCTGCCCCCCTACTCCTTCCACCACCGTTTTTTAATCTTTGGATTCTGGTCCCCATAGATTCATGTGGGCACCGGGATCCGGAGCTGATCCGGATTTTTTTTTCAATCCGGCAGTGATCCGCTGGTCCCGAATTTTGGCGGATTCGATCAACTCTAGTACTGAGTCACAATATTGTGAAGGGCTGTTTTCAGAAAACATACTGTGTGGGGGCGGGAAGTTTGGCCATAACACTGTTTGGGAAACTATGGGGGTAGCATACTGTGGAAGAATGACCTATTGCAGGGTCATAGAATCATAAAATGCTAGATTTGGAAAAGACCTGCAAGTTCATTGTGTCCAACCCCAAAATCCTCACACTGTTTATGTAGGTCAGGTATGGATGGAAACATGGCAAATTGTATCAAAAGCCACATCAAATCTTTCCCTTTACAATTTGTTTTGGCTGTATATGCAGATTTTCATGGATCTGCAGCAAAATCTGCATTACAACATTTGTAAATGTGAACATCAGTGTGCATCAGATTTGAAAGTAATTGTACAAACAACTCAAATACTTTAACCTATTATGATTCTTAATATATTTTCCAGTGTGATATAAATTATGGAGAAAACAATTACACTACTAACCCCAAAGATCCTATAGCATTCATCACATGGAATATATACACCTCTGTTTTATTTCCTTTGCTTGATATAAGTTGGTCACTTTGCATTCTCCCTCCCAAATTACTAAAAATCTAGTTTACTTAATTTTCATTCAATTAAAACCATCTAAACAGAACGATTAGGATACATACCCTCTGAAAATGTTTTTGTAAGATTTGCAATAGGAAATATCAAGGAATCCTCTTTAAAAGCCATATCAGGGTTATCTGACATGTAATCTTCCAAAAGTTGTCTGGAATCAAAGTCATCCACATGGTAGAGCTTATAGGTGTCAGAATCCATTATCCAATCTTGTATCACAGCCTGGATGACTGCTTTTACATCGGTGCTCGAGGTCTTTATATCATCACCAAAACTCAATTCACAAAGCATGTGAGCACTTATATAATGAGTTTTTATTTTCACTTATAGAGTCATGAGATCTTATATTAACATAGTGATTGAAAGAGCTTTAAAGGTGAAATTATAATAAAAACATGATCAAACAAAATATATAACTCAAAAAGGACCCAGCTTTCAGAAGTACACCACATATTTTAGTTTACTTTTTGGCACGAAAAAACTGATAAACTAATACATTTTTGCATCAACACAGCTAATGGCTGTCCCCTTCCCCCCAAAAAATAACATGAAATATCTCAAAAAGAAAATAGAAACTAATTTTCAAATATTAAAAACTGTCTCTAACATCTGAGGGTGCAGTGTGCAGTCACATTTGAAAATGTGACTGCTCACTGCAGTGTCAGGGACACACTGATGGAGCCTCAGTTGTGAGCAGTGACATCAGTGAGTTCACCTGATGTCATAACTGGGGTTTCCACGGTACCCCAGCTGTGATATCAGGTGAACTGACCTAAGGTGAAATCATTGAACTCAGTGACTTCCCCTGACTGTTTTGATGCAATATCGGTGCATTTTTTATCAGGAGATGCAGATTTGGTGCAGAAATATCCACAACCAAATACTGAATGTGTGCATTGACTTCAATGACTTCACTGAGGTCACTGTGTTCAATGAGTTCATCTCATGTAACCCCAGCTATGATGTCAAGTGAACTTGCTGACATCACCACTCACAGCTGCGGCTCCGTCACTGTGTCCCTAACACCACACTGAGCCTAATGTCCTCTAATGTGACCATGCACTGCGACTTCAGATGTAGCAGAGCTGGGATTGTCGTGGCACCATCTGCTGATTACATTGGACCTTGAAGGGTATTTTGGGGGTTAATAAATTTGAGAAAGAGGGTGCTTTTTAAATAAAGGATTTTTCTTTGTGTTTTGTGTTTTAGTTCTCATTGAACCCTCCCTATTACTAACCTTGGGCTTGATGAGAGCTGTAATTTTTTGACCATTCACAGCTGTCATTAACCAATTCTATTACCATGATTGCCACCTCACCAGGGCAATTCGGATGAGCAGGATAAAGTGCTGGAATTGGCACATCTAATGATGTGACAATTCTGGGGTGGCTGCAGTTTTTAAGCTGGGCAGGGCCTCAGATGTCCACTTTATCTTGGCTGGGTATAAAAATAAGGGGACCTCTTAATGTTTTTTAAATTATTTATTTAAATAATTAAAAAAAAGGTTATCTGACATGTAATCTTCCAAAAGTTGTCTGGAATCAAAGTCATCCACATGGTAGAGCTTATAGGTATCAGAATCCATTATCCACTCTTGTATCACAGCCTGGATAACTGATTTTACATCGGTGCTCGAGGTCTTTATATCATCACCAAAAATCAATTCACAAAGCATGTGAGTACATATATAATGAGTTTTTATTTTCACTTATAGAGTCATGAGATCTTATATTAACATAGTGATTGAAAGAGCTTTAAAGGTGAAATTATAATAAAAACATGATCAAACAAAATATATAACTCAAAAAGGACCCAGCTTTCAGAAGTACACCACATATTTTAGTATACTTTTTGGCACGAAAAAACTGATAAACTAATACATTTTTGCATCAACACAGCTAATGGCTGTCCCCTTCCCCCCAAAAAATAACATGAAATATCTCAAAAAGAAAATAGAAACTAATTTTCAAATATTAAAAACTGTCTCTAACATCTGAGGGTGCAGTGTGCAGTCACATTTGAAAATGTGACTGCTCACTGCAGTGTCAGGGACACACTGATGGAGCCTCAGTTGTGAGCAGTGACATCAGTGAGTTCACCTGATGTCATAACTGGGGTTTCCACGGTACCCCAGCTGTGATATCAGGTGAACTGACCTAAGGTGAAATCATTGAACTCAGTGACTTCCCCTGACTGTTTTGATGCAATATCGGTGCATTTTTTATCAGGAGATGCAGATTTGGTGCAGAAATATACACAACCAAATACTGAATGTGTGCATTGACTTCAATGACTTCACTGAGGTCACTGTGTTCAATGAGTTCATCTCATGTAACCCCAGCTATGATGTCAAGTGAACTTACTGACATCACCACTCACAGCTGCGGCTCCGTCACTGTGTCCCTAACACCACACTGAGCCTAATGTCCTCTAATGTGACCATGCACTGCGACTTCAGATGTAGCAGAGCTGGGATTGTCGTGGCACCATCTGCTGATTACATTGGACCTTGAAGGGTATTTTGGGGGTTAATAAATTTGAGAAAGAGGGTGCTTTTTAAATAAAGGATTTTTCTTTGTGTTTTGTGTTTTAGTTCTCATTGAACTCTCCCTATTACTAACCTTGGGCTTGATGAGAGCTGTAATTTTTTGACCATTCACAGCTGTCATTAACCAATTCTATTACCATGATTGCCACCTCACCAGGGCAATTCGGATGAGCAGGATAAAGTGCTGGAATTGGCACATCTAATGATGTGACAATTCTGGGGTGGCTGCAGTTTTTAAGCTGGGCAGGGCCTCAGATGTCCACTTTATCTTGGCTGGGTATAAAAATAAGGGGACCTCTTAATGTTTTTTAAATTATTTATTTAAATAATTAAAAAAAAGGTTATCTGACATGTAATCTTCCAAAAGTTGTCTGGAATCAAAGTCATCCACATGGTAGAGCTTATAGGTGTCAGAATCCATTATCCACTCTTGTATCACAGCCTGGATGACTGCTTTTACATCGGTGCTCGAGGTCTTTATATCATCACCAAAAATCAATTCACAAAGCATGTGAGTACATATATAATGAGTTTTTATTTTCACTTATAAAGTCATGAGATCTTATATTAACATAGTGATTGAAAGAGCTTTAAAGGTGAAATTATAATAAAAACATGATCAAACAAAATATATAACTCAAAAAGGACCCAGCTTTCAGAAGTACACCACATATTTTAGTTTACTTTTTGGCACGAAAAAACTGATAAACTAATACATTTTTGCATCAACACAGCTAATGGCTGTACCCTTCCCCCCAAAAAATAACATGAAATATCTCAAAAAGAAAATAGAAACTAATTTTCAAATATTAAAAACTGTCTCTAACTGATTTACTGATCTATAGACCTTTTAAGTTCAGTGCAAATCCTCTACCATTACAATCTACTGGATTGGCCATAAGTATGGATACACACTGATAAAATTGAGGTGATTGCTGATATCACCTTACCGTTTATGGCATATTAGTACATGGGAGGGGCTAAAAATTTGAGGCCAGGTGACGCCCATGGTGGCCATCTGCAAATCCGCCTTTTTGAATTCAACTTTAATTTTTTCAATGGGAAGGGGGTCATGTGACACATCAAACACATAGAGAATTGCACATGAAAAACAATGGTGTACTCATTCTTAATGTAGCTTTATTCATTATTGAGTTATTGACACGTTTGTGACATGAAACAACGACAGTAACCTATTAAAGGATGTGATCAAAGTGCTGTCCATTGCGTTGAATTGTCAAAGACACATCGAGAGCAATACTGCAGATCCAGGATCCAGGATGTGGGGCACCTGAAACAATGGATAGATACAGGGGGCCTGTGGTAGCATTTCTTCTGCGGTATTGCTCTCCGTGATTGAGTGGGAGAGTTAGAGTGAAAGAGTGTGAGTGAAAGTGTGAGACAGTGTGAGAGAGTGAAGAAGAGAGGGGAAGAGGAGGGGAGAGGAGGAGAGGGGCATAGAGGGAGAAAGAGACTAAGTTACTATCCTGGGCAACACAGGGATCTACAGCTAGTAAATAAAAAATTGGGGAAAAAAATGGGGCAGGTGTGATCAAGCCCGAGGTTAGTAATGGCGAGAGGTCTATGAGACTTCCCTATTACTAATTATGTAAGTAAAAAGAAATAAACACAAACCACAAAGAAAAATACCTTATTTCAAAGAAAAAAAAACAATGTCTGTCTCTAATTTATTAACCTCTAAAACAACCCTGCAGGTCCAATGTAACACTCAGGAGACCCCCCGACGATCGGCTCTGCAACATCTGAGGGTGCAGTGTGCAGTCACATTTGAAAATGTGACTGCTCACTGCAGTGTCAGGGACACACTGATGGAGCCTCAGTTGTGAGCAGTGACATCAGTGAGTTCACCTGATGTCATAACTGGGGTTTCCACGGTACCCCAGCTGTGATATCAGGTGAACTGACCTAAGGTGAAATCATTGAACTCAGTGACTTCCCCTGACTGTTTTGATGCAATATCGGTGCATTTTTTTATCAGGAGATGCAGATTTGGTGCAGAAATATCCACAACCAAATACTGAATGTGTGCATTGACTTCAATGACTTCACTGAGGTCACTGTGTTCAATGAGTTCATCTCATGTAACCCCAGCTATGATGTCAAGTGAACTTACTGACATCACCACTCACAGCTGCGGCTCCGTCACTGTGTCCCTAACACCACAGTGAGCCTAATGTCCTCTAATGTGACCATGCACTGCGACTTCAGATGTAGCAGAGCTGGGATTGTTGTGGCACCATCTGCTGATTACATTGGACCTTGAAGGGTATTTTGGGGGTTAATAAATTTGAGAAAGAGGGTGCTTTTTAAATAAAGGATTTTTCTTTGTGTTTTGTGTTTTAGTTCTCATTGAACCCTCCCTATTACTAACCTTGGGCTTGATGAGAGCTGTAATTTTTTGACCATTCACAGCTGTCATTAACCAATTCTATTACCATGATTGCCACCTCACCAGGGCAATTCGGATGAGCAGGATAAAGTGCTGGAATTGGCACATCTAATGATGTGACAATTCTGGGGTGGCTGCAGTTTTTAAGCTGGGCAGGGCCTCAGATGTCCACTTTATCTTGGCTGGGTATAAAAATTAGGGGACCTCTTAATGTTTTTTAAATTATTTATTTAAATAATTAAAAAAAAGCATGGGGTCCCTTGTATTTTGATACACAACCAAGATAACGCACAAAGCTGGGGGCTGCAGCCTATAGCTGTCTGCTTTATCTGCGCTGGGTATAAAAATATGGAGGACCTTGCACCATTTTTTTCCAATTATTTATATATTTTTACACTGCAACCAATCACAGACATTGTTGCAGAGGGTGGGCAGGGGAAGCAGTGCATATTCATGAACTTTAATGATCAGACCAGGAAGCAATGTGACAGCCATGGGAATGGGAAACTGTAAGTATAATTCTCCTGCTTTGATCCCCATAATAATCTGACATTATTCCCAGAAGCCAGCTGTTAGTAAGAAATTCATCCAGACATCTTCCTCATGCTGTTCCCATTTAGTTTCAACACTTTTCCATCCATTGCATTGTTTTTACAGCCCACCAAGACCTACTTCCAAGGTCCTCCATAAAATTATTCAAGTTTCCCATTGACTTACATTGTTTTTTTATTTCGTACGAATACACGAATAATAGAAATTATTCGGCACAAAGAATCTGAACCCAAATATTTGACTGTTCGTCCATCTCTAATGATGATGTGTATCTCATTCCATGTTTCAATATGGACCTAAGAAATGGAAGCTCTGGCTGGAATGACAATAAAAGTGTTTCAGTTCCCCTGGCGACATGGATCCTACAAGGTCTAAGTCTGGGTGGGCACATGCAGCAGTTAGGTGAGGCAACAGGGAAGTAGATAGCAAAGCATTGGAGGCCTTAGGAAAACAGGAGACTGAGAAGAGGCTGCAGGCAGACAGGACACAGGAAAGTCTTAATACCAAGACACAAGCGTGTGTCTTGCTGACCCTTATATAAATCCAGACAGATATCCATATGATGTGAAAGATATTTCTAGGACAAGGCCATTTTGTCTGCAGCTACCATGTTTTCATTAGGCCCTAGTCTTCATCTGTTATGAACTTTGTACACACTGACTTGTCTCTTTGTTGAACTTTATAACTTGTTTTTGCGGATCTCTATTAAGAACTAGATGGTTTTCATAAAGAGTGGGAGATGTTCAGTAATACATAGGTATTGCTGTGAACTGTTTCATATAAATGTTTGTCAGAATTATTTTTCTGTTTATTGGAATAAAGATTGTTATTTTTGTCCTTGGAAGGGCAACAAGAGCCCTCATGGGGTTCAAGGTCTATGTGTCATAAAGCTTTATTCCATAATATCTAGCCAATTGTTTTGTTATAGTAATATTCCAGTACCCATGTGATGTATTTTTAACCAATTCAAAGGTTTCTATATAAAGAGCAGTGATATGAGCAATAAAGTAGTAAATATACAAGTGTATGTCTTTACTTTTTCGTCTCCACCATGGTATAACTGTGCCAATCCTTGACTCTTCCTGAGTGAGAAAACTTCTCATCTTTGACAATTTGGAGGCCCCAGCGAGATATCACATTTTCCTTTTTGAATTTTATCCCAGACTGAAAAAATTAAGTGCATCCTATCCTGAACAGACACTAAAAACTCCTGGGGTAGGTGAGCCTTTGATTCGCAAATAATTTCTCTCTAGGAAGAAGAGATGGCAAATATAGAATATGAAAAAGCAATGACTCCATTTAGCCCAAGTTGACATGTCAAAAACATTGTTTTTGTTTGAAATCAATCCAGCACACAAAAAAACTGGAGCAGCATCCGCTCAGTTCTAAAGTTAGGCCAGGCATATATTGCATCAGTTATATGAATTGTTGTTACCAATGGTTAATGTTGAAGGTATGCACGTTAAAATACATTTTGAGGTCTATTAAATGTGGTTTACAAAAATTCCACATCTGTTTGGCACCATTTCATGGCACAAGATGCTGATCGAAAACAAATATTTCTCATCTGGTGTGTTGGATACTTCTTGTACTTAACATGGGGATACATTCAATTCAATACAATCATTTTTCATAAATCAGTTTTTGTCAAATTGAGAGCATGTAAGCATGAAAAATTCTATTGTAGTAAAGAACACAAATAGATAATCTGGACATCTTTCACCTTTTAACAACTTTATTGTTTGCACTTATAATACTAAACATCCAATGGCTGCAATGAAGATACAAGTGATAATGGGATGATCATCAGTTTTATTCACCATAAAAAGTTAATTCTCCCCTTAATTCATGGTGCACAAAACTATTTATAATAAAGACAGGGAACATATATTTTTATACACTGGTATCATGCACTAGGCACTAATTAAGGAAGCAACTAGCTCTTTTCCTATTTTATTTCTGATGTTTCTGAACATGCCATTTTTTATTAAATCCACTACATGGTACCAGAAATTTGGGCACTTGCATTTAGTACTAAGCTTTCCGGACATTTACAAATGTGTGGTGTCTTACTGGTTAAAAATAAGAGCAGCCTAAAAATGTAAACCCCCCCCCCAATACATACACTCCCACTTTTGACCTAGTGTCTGATTCTCTTTAAGAATATTAATAGAATTTAGCTTTATATATAACACTTGACATGGAGATGCAACTTGTGTCATCTCAGACCTACTTCTCTTTGTGAGCAGCAATGAATATCATGGCTTTATAATCAATAAGATCACTTACAACTGTTCTCTTTTTAACCTCACTGCGGTCAATAACAAAACCTTCTGTAACTAGAGCTTTCCTGGCAACCTCCTCGTCATAACTGAAAGCATGAAATTTGTCTTTCCCAACTGTGAAATAGGTTTCTTCTAAACACCCGATTAGTATGAAATGTCCTCCAGGTTTCAGCAACTTTGAGAACTTCCTAATATATCTCCTGAAATCATCTTGATCTTTGCTGATTACATCTAGAAGCCAAGCACTGATGATACAATCTGCAAGTGGTAGTTCAATTGGATCCAACATATTTTCTTTCTCAAGGTCATATTTCATAACATGCTGAAGGGCTCATCTCACTTTTCCTTCTTTGTCCTGTAACAGGTCACTGAAATAAATGGAAAAAAATCATGAAATAATGTCTCCTCGTCAATTATGAATATTACGGCATTAGAGTTCACTGGTTAGCACTGGTTCATCGGCTTACAGTACTGGGCAAACAATTGAATTCAACTAAAGCCTGCTTTACACCAGGCAATCTATCGTGCGATAGATCGTCGGGGTCACGGATTTTGTGACGCACATCCGGCATCGCTGGCGATGCCGGCCTGTGTGACACCTCCTAGCGACGCAGTATCGCTCACAAATCGTGAGTCGGGTACTGCTCGTTAGGTTCCATAATATCGGTTACTTTAGTTGACCATCGTTTCCGTGGTAGCACACGTCGCTCCGTGTGACACCACGGGAACGATGATCAGCTCACCTGCCTCCCGCGGCCGCCGCCGTCTCTATGTGGAAGGAAGGAGGTGGGCGGGATGTTTACGTCCCGCTCATCTCCGCCCCTCCGCTTCTATTGGCCGGCGCCCGTGTGACGTCGCTGTGACGCCGAACGTCCCTCCCACTCCAGGAAGTGGACGTTCGCCGCCCACAGCGAGGTCGCACGATAGGTAAGTATGTGTGACGGCGTTTACTAACTTTGTGCGACACGGGCAGCGATTTGCCCGTGACGCAAAAAGGACGGGGGCGGGTATGATCGATTGTGAAATCGCACAATCGGTCGTACCGTGTAAAGCAGGCTTAAGACTGATGCTCTTGGTTTTAAGAAAATAAGCTAATTAATTTTTCTGATGTGTTCGGATATACCATATGTTTCTGTTTGTAAGATGCACTTTTTTCCCCCAAAACTGGTGGAAAAATGGGTGTGTGTCTTACAAACCGTATATGGCCTACAGGGGCAGCAGGGGTGGCGCAGGATGGTCAATGCTGTGGGCTCATGGGGTGTCGCGGTGGTGAGCACTATTGATCTGCCGGTGGACTGCGGGCTGCTTTGAATTGCCCGCACTTGATGAGATGGACCCTCATTATTTTTTAGTTCAAACCATCTGCTTCCGTAACACGAGATCACCACGGACACCGTCTTAGTTGCTGATGGTTAGAAGCTTGAGATCTTGCTACTGCTCTAGCATGAGACATACGAGAAGTCCTGGAATTATTTGATGATTGAATTATCAGGTCTGAACATTGGACCTGGCTCACATGTGACATCATTTTGCTATATACTTGCATACCCCCACAACATGTTGCCCTATTAGCAGTTAATCATCATTTAAAAAATTATAGCAACTATACACCTGAATTACAGAATTATATCCATACAGTACTATCATATCTCTTGACTCACAACTATTTCAACTTTAATAAAATAAATTCTTCAAAAAAGTGGCATAGCAATGAGTCTCAAGTTCTCACCAGCGTGGCTAATTTAGTCATGGCATGGTGGGAAGTGTGTTTTATTTACAATACTCAAAACTCTTTTTCTCATCGAATTATGTGGTATGCAAGGTATATAGACAACTTGATCATCTTATGGGAGGGGGCACAGATGATATTCCTCTGTATATATCCTACTTAAATAACAATGAATTCAACTTGCGATTTACTCATATGTTTCATAAAAATAGTGTGACATTTTTGGATCTACAACTTACAGGTTATCATGGGGAAAAAAAAATCAGTAGTGGAATCTTTTGCAAATCCACAGCTGGCAACACAATATTAAATGCGAACAGTTTTCACCTGGCCTATACTATTAAATCGATTCCAGTGGGAAATTTTACCGGGCAAAAAGAAAATGTAGTAGGAAAGATCATTTTTTGAAAGAGTCAGCAAATATAAAAAAAATCATCTTTTACAAAGAAATTATCCTTCCTGGTTTCTGGAACGTTCACAGAGAATTGTAAAAAATAAAGATAGGATAAATTTGATTAAAAACATGAACCAATCATATAATATCAGTGTGATGTTAGTCACTACTTACAGAAGGGTAGTCACATAAGCAGGGGTCAGGAAACAGGAACACACGACCGGACACAGAGAGTAAGTAGAAGCACAGTCGAGTCACAGGCTGAGGGTCAGAATTCCAGGAGAGTACATATTAGATTCAGAGAGCAGACAGTGATGTGGTCAGGTAAATGGTCCGAGGTCAGAAGCCAGGAGGTAACGACAAGAACAGGGAGCGGGCAGAGAGGAGTCAATGAACAGTCCGGGGTCAAAAAACATAGATCAGAACACAAGCACAAACACAAGCCAAGAGCACAACTGCAGAACTAGAGAGTATGAATGGCAAGGTTCTGGGAGAGCATGCTGAGTAATGAACCAGAGCAATTGCCAGTAAGATGGAACTCCTGAGTAATCAGCACCTCCCAGAACCTGCATGGAATCCTGCACTGTCAGTCAACCTGCCAGCTAGTGCTCAAAGAAACACAGCAGAGCATCTCCAAATGGAAAATGCTCTGCACAAAGGAAATGTACCTGCTGGCTCTGAAGTTCAGGAAGGCACAGCAGAGTATCAACTGTGTGCAAGATTGTCTGCACAGGGGAATCGTGACAACCATTGATTCTAATATTCCTACATTAGTATTAACATACAATAGTTCTTTCAAAAATATTTCTAATATTGTAAACCAAAAATTATATGTTTATTAAAAGATGGACTCCGGTAATTGATTCTATTTTAAAAAAGGTATTAGAGTAATGCCCTGTAAATCCCCAACTTTAGGGAAATATTTATCTCCTTTTCTAATTGGGTCCCAAAATAAACTGCATCTGGAAAAGTCATGGTTGTCCACTAGTGGATATTTCAAGTGTGGATCTTTCCCATGTAAAACATGCAATCATTCTTTAAAAAAATGAGATTTCAATATTCATAATAACAGTGAAAAATAAAAAATCACTACATTTTTAAACTGCAACTCGGAGTTTGTAGTGTATATTATTTCATAATAGCACCTATATCACAATCTCAAAAATGGGAACACTGGCGACACTGCATATGAACACCAACAAAAACTGTTCTGCAATTGCATAACACGTTTTAAATATTTTTTGAGGAATAAAATTAAAAATATTAATATATAAAAAAAGGGGCAGATGGAATATATTGGGAACACCTAGCTGAAACCTCTGTATACTAATATCTAACAACAGAACCCGACCAGTATTAAATAAATAAATAGATCACAGTAAATCTAACTACATGTCTGATATAAGTATCATAATAATAATAATAATAATAATAATAATAATAATAATAATAATAATAATAATAATACATTTTATCCTAGGTTAAAGACACTAGTGTGTCATTTATGTGTTAAACAAGAGTTATATCACAGAAAATAAACACATGAAAAAGGTTCCATAATGGCACATGGTTTACCTACAAAGGGAATCAGGAGGAGAGAAGTACAATGGTGTTCCACACACCCGACGCACTTTTCACATTAACAATGCTTCTTCTTCAGTTTCTTGAGACATCTTTTTTTATATATTTATATTTTTAATTTTATTCCTTAATAAAGATTTAAATATTTTTATTCAATTGCATACGATTTTTTGTTTGTGTTTATATTATTTCATGTAAAGAATGCGATTTAAAGTATATGGCATCTACAATTAGGAAACTCAAATGCAGAATAAGAGAACATTTACATGACATTACGGATATGTCAAATAGAAACATATCGAATGCAGCCAAACATTTCATAAATCATCATAACCGCAGTGTTAGTAATTCCCAAATCTATGCTATTCAATCCATAGATAAACGTATTCATGGATGAGATTGTGAACAAGCCCTGAAAAATAGAGAAGCATTTTGGATATGTTTCTTTGGGAACTCAGGCTCCCACAGGTTTAAATCATAGAAATGAGATCATGCTCCATTATTAATATCAATTATATCTTATGTGCAATGGTTGTCTATTCATGTTTAAACTATTGTATATATTTTAATTATTTGTTCTTAAGTGCATTTTTATCTTTGTTTTTGTGTATGATGTTACAAAAACTTTTTAAGGATATTTTCTATTAAAGATTGGATTTTACCTTGTTTCGGAACTTAGCTGGAAAATACACCTTTTCCCATAAAGTTAAAGGGGACACATTAGCTTTGTATTTTAAGCAAAAAAAATAATTTTCATGTTTTGCATTTTAAAATTAATGAAAAAGGTAAATGGGAAGATACCAAAGTTTTGGTACCCTGTTAGTACCTATTCATGTTTTCCTGAATATAAGACACGGTCTTATATCCTTTTTTTTCTTTAAAATATGCGCTAGGGCTTATTTTCAAGGGATGTCTTATATTTTCCCATAAACAGCAATCTACATTTATTCTTGAACCAAAAATCAACATTTTTATATTTAATCATGTAATCACATTCTTGAACATCAACATTTAATGTTAATCCTATTACTGGTTCAGATGTTCATTTTCTTATCTGATCTGCTATTCTCATGGTACAGGACCATCCTGTAGTGGTGGGTATAGATTATATTTACAAAGGTTTAAATTTCCTTCTTAAATGTATTATTCTCTATGTACTTATAAGTTTAAAGCCAAAAGAAAGCAGCCACCCTCTAAAAGAATTGCACTTACCAGACCTCAAACAATTAGAGTTGGCAAGTGAATGGCCTCTCACATATAAACCTGCGTCACTGTAAGGTCCCCCTGTGTTCTACAGTGGTTGGAGCTTCCTGGTGACTGGAAGGCAGTGATACTGGCACCTGATTGGTTTGTGAGAGCTGAAGTGCAATGCAGCTGAAACAGCAAGAGACCTATCAGCGACACAGATCTCTGTGTGAGAGCCCATGCACCATCGGCACTTGCCATTGTTTGGGGTCTGATGAGTGCGATTTTTTCCTTTTTTTGGGGGGTGTCTTTCTTTTTTGAGGTTGTCTGCAATATTTTGAGGATACCAATTAATGACCAAATATGTAAAGCAGCTAACTCTAGAATCAACAAATCCCTACAAAATAACCAAAGTAGATAGCAAAAAATGTAAAAATTGATAAATCTTTAAAAAGTTTAAAATGTTTTTCAATAAAGATTTATCAATTTTTACATTTTTGGCTATCTACTCTGGTTATTTTGTAGGATTTTTTTTATTTTGGGTATGTCTGCTTTCTTTGATGGAGAGTACTACTGTATTCTTTAATTTTTTTTAGCTGCTTGGACACTTCCTTGTGAAACCGCAACTAGGGCTCATGTTTGGAGTAAGGCTTATATTTTAGGCATACTCCAAAAAGCCTCCAAAAAATTAAACTAGGGCTTATTTTCAGGTTAAAAGCATGAATGTCGGCTCACCTGATTATCGTATGCTTGGACTGCCTGCATTGCAAGTAAAACTCCTAGACCCAACAATATACAAACAATGAAATCCAAGCAATGCAAAGTAAATCCAACCGCATGAGAAGAAATATGCAAAAAAATCTTTCCTTTATTCCATCATTTAAAATGTTAATGTGCAGACACAATGCAACTTCACAGATATCATCTATATACAGGTAATACATATACACTTGTATATATAGATTGGTGTCTGTGAAGTTACATTGTGTAACCATTACTAAGGCTTAGCAAACCCAAAGCATGTTGGTGTTTTTCCTCTCTCTGTGTTTTTATGGATGATATGCCTGCAGCCCTGCACATTGACATTTTAAATGATGTAATCAAGGAAGTCATTTGTTATCATATTCCTTCTCATCTGGTTCAATTACTTTGCATTGCTGGATTTCCAATGTTTGCATATTTTTGGGATATGTTTTATTTTTGGGGATACGGTAGTAGAACCCATTTTGGCAAGTATCAAAGCTTGCAAACACTTTTTGTAGTCAGCCAAGAGTCTTTCAAGTCTTGTTTTCCTCCATTCTTGGAAAAGTGACTTCCAGTTTTGTGAGATTCCTGGCTCGTCTTGCATTCACTGCTCTTCCTTGGAGATGTCTTCCGGTTCTATGCGATTCCTAGCTCGTCTTGCATGCATTGCTCTTTCAAGGTCTAGCTACAGATTATCAATGATGCTGAGATCAGAGCACTGTGGGGCCATTGTAAAACCTTCAGTTTGCACCTTTTGAGGTCGTCTATTGTGGATTTTGACGTGTGTTTAGGATCATTATCCATTTGTAGAAGCCAGCCTCTTTTCTCCTCTTTTCTCCTGTTTTCAACTTCAGCTTTTTTGCGGATGGTGTTATATTTGCATCAAGAATTTGTTGAAATTTCATTGAATCTATTCTTCACTCTTCTGTGAAATGATCCTTGTGCCATTTGCACCAACACAACCCCAAAGTATAATTGATCAACTCTCATACTTAATGGTTGGCAGTTGTTTTTTTTCTGAAGTTCTCAGCCCGTTTTTCCCCCACACATACCTTTGATCATTGTGGCCAAATAGTTTTATTTTAACCTTTTCGGTCCACAGGATTTGTTTGCAAATGCATCAGGCTTGTTTAGATGTTCTTATGTATATTTAGGAGTGTGAACATTATGGTGAGGATGCTGAAGAGGTTTCTTCTGATGACTTTTCCATGAATGCCACACTGTATTTGTGGAGGTGTCTCTGAAAAGTAGAACAATGAACCACAACTACAGAGTCTACTAAATCTTTCTGAATGTCTTTTGCAGTCAGGCAGGGGGTTCTTATTTGCCTCTCTAGGAATCCTATGAGCAGCTTTCACAGACATTTTGCTTGGTCTTCCAGACCTTATTTTGACCTCCACTGTTCCTGTTAACTGCCATTTATTAATTACATTTTGAACTAAGGAAAGGGCAGCTTGAAAATGCTTTGCTATCTTTTTATAGCCTTTTCCTGCTTTGTGTGCCACCACCATTTTCAGAGTGCTAGGCAGCTGCTTAGAAGAACCCATGTTTTTTGGCACTTGGTTAGAAGAGGCTGGGATTTTATAAAGCTGTGAAATTTGCATCTCTTGCCTATTCCTAACATTGATAGGGAACAAAACATAAACCTAACAGGCTAATTAAGGGCTGAAACCTCGGTCAAAGTTATCAGAGCCCAAAAATCTCCAAGGGTGCCCAAACTTTTGCATCAGCCCTTTTTCCTTTTTGTCATTTTTAAAATGTAAAATATTACTTTTTTTGGATAAAATGCAAAGGAAAGGTGTCATCTTTAACATTATACTTTTTAGAGGTCATTTCATCTTCAACTTACCTAACTGTTCACAATAAAAGTAGTTTTAACCAGGGGTATTGGACATACTTTTTTTTCTAAATTAGAAATTAGAAAAAATGCTATGTTTTTTTTTTTTGCAATTTCGTTAATGGCGATAATTTCCCACTCTATAGAGTGGGCAATCAGTTGAATATGTTGGAGAAGCACAACAGAGCTCTCAGTTATTACCTCTGAATCAAATGTGATATAACCAGAGCATAAAGGGCCATTTATGACATCGCTAAAGATATATCGTTGGGGTCTTGGTTGTTGTGACGCACATCCGGCGTATTTAGCGACGTCGCAGCGTGTGACAGGCAGGAGCGACCTTAAATGATCGCAAAAGAGTCAAAAATCGTTGGCAAATGAGAGGTCGTTCATTTACCAAAAATCGTTGTCAGGTAAGTAGCCATGGTGTTCCTCATTCCTGCGGCATCACACATCGCTATGTGTGACACCGAAGGAGCGACGAACATCTCCTTACCTCCGTCCACCGGCAATGTGTAAAGAAGGAGGTGGGTGGCATGTTCCGGCCACTCATCTCCGCCCCTCCTCTGCTATTGGACGGCTGCCGTGTGACGTCGCTGTGACGCCGCACGACCCCCCCCCTAGAAAGGAGGCGGAACGCCGGCCATAGCGACGTCGCAGGGCAGGTAAGTCCATGTGGCGGGTGTTATTGATGTTGTGCGCCACGGGCAGCGATTTGCCCGTGACGCACAACCGATTGGGGCTGGTACGCTCGCTAGCGATATCGGTACCGATATCACAGCGTGTAAAGTACCCTTTAATGCGCCCTTCCAACAGTACCCAGTATTATACAGCTAAAAAGACTGAGCATTTTGTCCCGAGTAGACAAATATAAACTTTGCAATCAATTTCTAAAATGTAATTGAAAAATAAGGCAGACAGAAGATACACAATATTATACTAAACCTGCAGTCATATATTTCATACTGTAGAAATAATGATAATGGGATTTTCAGAATTTTTGGTAAAATACTTCACCTGCATTCTCCAATGTCTGCATGAAGTCTTGTGACATGACTCCAATCAAAAGCTCCTGTTCGTGAGTCAACCCATCTCTTCAGCTCCATAATGCATCTGTCTCTCGCCTTCAGCACTATAATGTGGTTGAAAAATTCACAGGCTGCAAACAAATGGTGAACCATGGAAGTAATATTGAGGTCAATCAAGATGTCTCCTTTAATATGACCTGCAAAAAAACCTGAATATTGAAACATGCATACAGACGAAAAAGTCACAATCATGCAAAGGTAGGCAGTACCGCAGTGTTTTTCTTTTAGCAAACATCAAATATTAAAGATAGAAATATACAGTCATCTTTCTAATAACTTCAACAAAAGGATTATCATCTATATTACCCCAGTGTATAGAGTCATAGACAAAATGGAAAACTCCATTGCAGTTAACTTAAAGAGGACCAACCACCAGGATTTCCATATATAAGCTAAAGCCAGTGCTGTACTGGTGCTATCAGGCAGATTCTATACATACCTTTTAGTTGTGAGATCGGATGTATACTTTCTGAAATACAGGCAAGTAATGTTTGTGAAATTCACTGTTATTTGATTGATAGGTGCAACGGAATAATTATTAAGTGGGTCGGGTTTTGCTAGTTATTCCCGCCCATGTCTGCTGCCTGTTAATTCTCTCCCTGTCTCTGTTATTACAGGGGGAGGAAGAAAGGAGGAAGAACAGGGGGAGAAAGGACAGGCAGCAGACAGTGGCAGGAATAACTAGCAATACTCAACTGACCTATTAGATATTCTGTTGCACCTCAACAAGTAACAGTGCATTTCACAAACTTTACTTGCCTATATTTCAGAAAGTATACATCCGATCTCACAACTTAAGGTATGTATAGAATCAGCATAATAGCATCAGTATAGCACTGGCATTAGTTTATATATGAAAATCCTGATGGTTGGTACTCTTTAAGCAGAGGTGCTGCATTAAGAATGGAACATCCACACCTGGGGTCACATATTAGGGTCCCCCACCTTTCTCAAGTGCTCAACTTGCTGTCATAACTTTACTTAAAATAATAACTTAGCATTGGAGGCATTATTCCTGAATGGAGGCCAAAATGGGGAACATTATGACTGAATAGAGAAAATTATCACAAGCTGTAGCTAATTAACAAAACACACAGAAAACATTTTCTTCTGATTATATTTGAGGGAGCAAAAGCTGTACTGTGTGGGCAGAACAGTAGTATCCTCTGGCCAGTGGCACATAAGGTGTGCATGCTCAGCAGGAGGACCAACCATCCCTGGATCCCAGCTCCTGGTGGTCACATTCTAGTTGGTCACGCATGCTGGGCCTCCTTCTACACACATGCACCTTATACTAAGTTTGCAATGCTGACGATGACATTAGAGACAAGTCTTGTAAGAGTGCCACTAATAGTCGTCTACAAACGCCGAAGAGGAGCGTCTTCCTTGAAAACCCATTACTTGCCAGATAACTATTTCACATAAGAGGAAAGAAAACGACCAAAGAGCCCAATTGCAAACAGTGAATTTTTATTGAGTTAGTGGTGAGCGGCATACGTAGCAAGAAGGACGCTGACACAGGGTTTCCCAGGGAAAGAGTGACAATGCACTATTGGTATAAACATGAACAAGGGAGGCTCCCCCTGACGAAGGCTCTTCCGCCGAAACGGCCGTCGGGTGGACGCTGCTATTCGGTCTCCCGGATTTTTGTGGTATGTAAGCCTCATGATGGGCATCCGTCCCTTGGACTTTACATGACTCACTGCATAAGGGGTATCTCTTACACCAGCTACTAGCCACAATTGGTCCCCATGATATAATATTCTATTTATCCACCATTTGGAATTATATGTATGATCTGTTTGGCTAATTCTTCTTATAATGGATGGTCACGACTATCTTTATTAGTTACAGTTGCACCGCTTGTATACTGTGTATATTCTTGTATCCATCCTTATAGGATTAGTGAATTACCATCATCTATACTGTGTATATGATATACCCTTGTTCATGTTTATACCAATAGTGCATTGTCACTCTTTCCCTGGGAAACCCTGTGTCAGCGTCCTTCTTGCTACGTATGCCGCTCACCACTAACTCAATAAAGATTAACTGTTTGCAATTGAGCTCTTTGGTCGTTTTCTTTCCTCTTATGTATAATAGTCCTGTTACGACTGCCCTAGTCCTCTCCTACTCCATCATTGACTTTGTCTTTTTACATTTAACATCTTTATGGAGTGATGTTTTGGTTGATTAATCTGTCTATAGATAACTATTTCAGTATGCATCCTTGCATGTAATATTACTTAATTTATTGGCTAGGGTTTATTATTTTAAGAATATTTAATGTCAGATTTGCCATGATTACTGTCTGACAGTGGGGGGCGGAGGGCTAAGGATACTTTTATGGCGGAGGGCTTATGACACATTTGTGGTGATGAGCTTATAAGAAACAGCTCATTATTACAATGAACTCCCCAAAACCCAAACTTAGACTTTAACTATGGAAGAGCTGCACTGAATTTAAGGGGTATAGTACATAAAACTCACCCATGGCACATAAACTAAAGCAGGTATACACAGGCACGTAAGAGCCGGCGCATTATTCTTTATTATGTAAAAAAAAAAAATAGAGCGTCTCATTCAGCACGCAAAGCTCATTCAAAGCAATAGGATATCTGTGTAATGTTAGTTTTCAAGAAATCTCATTTACATATCATAATTGTACCAATAACTCAAATATTAAATTACAGTATCATTTTTCCATGCTCACATGTTTTCCAGGATTCTGGAGAAAACAGAAGGGAAAACATTGATGTCGGAGACTCTATATTCTTCATCCTATGCTTTGTTCTGCTTCCTCAGCTGGATATCAATGGGGCAGTCTGTTTAACCCTTTTGATTACCCAAACTAATAAATATCAATTAACTAGACATAGATAGATTAAGATACATACCCTCGGTGAAAGTTTTTATAAGATTTTCAATGGGAAATATCAATGCATCCTCTGCAAAGACCATATCAGATTTATCGGAAAAATAATGCTCCAGACATTGTCTGGAATCATATCCATCTTCATGGTAGCGCTTATAGGGACAGGAATCCATCATCATAATCTTGTATCACAAGCGGAGTGACTGTTTTTTTACAGACGCTCAAGTGCTTTATATAATTTGTAGGATTCAATTTACAAAGCAGGTTGGCATTGATTGATTATAAGATCATGAGATCTCATCTTAATGTAGAGAGTCATGGGATCATACAATTACTTACATCTGACTTGAAAGATCTTTACATACAAATATTTAACAAAATTGAAACAAAAAAACAAAAACATGTTTAAGCTATTAAAGGGGTTGTTCATTATTTAACATTGATAACCTATCCTTAGGATAGGTCATCAATGTCTGATGGGTCGGGGTCCAACATCCGGCACTCTTATTGATCAGTTCTTAGTTTTGGCTTCGGCAGTAGGCAGCTGGAAAGGCTAAGTTCCGGAGCTGCCCATCCCCCTCCTATTGGTTCAAATAGGTGGTGGCGGATTTGCAGCATGCAGTCGAGGCCACTATCAGAAGTCGGAGAACCTCCAAAACTGAGCATTCCTAGCTGCTGCTGCCTGGACTGAGATCAGCTGTTCGATGGAGGTGTAAGGTGTTGGACCCTGGCCAATTAGACATTGATGACTAGGGAAGAGCGAGCAAGCTCACCACTACTCGGTGCTCGCCCGAGCATCTCAGTGCTCAGTATACTCAGCGTGCGCCATGTACCGGCGAGATGCTCGGGTAGATGCTCGGCTCCCCCTCCTTGCATGTGGGCGCTGTTTACAGTGTCAGCCCACATGCAGGGATTGGCTGTCACACCATGTAATGCCACAACCAACATGGCTGTAGCATTACAGTGATTGGCTGGCTGCACAACGTCATCACTGTATATGACACCTGATGGCGCTGTGCTCGGCAGTGTGATCCACAGTCAGCATGTGTAGGGGGGAGGTGCTGCTGAGCCAGGGACAGATTTAGTGTGTAGGTAGTGTAGGTACTAGGTGACATGATGCCACGATTGCTATAGTAACCTACCGAGCGGGTTATTATAGCATCGGTGATCTCCGATCACCTGATTACCGTGGCCGCTATGCATTGGCTCCTGCAGGAGCCGCAGGAGTTAGCTCCCTGTTTACCGGCACCGCTATATGGCGGCTTATGCAGGAGCCAGTGCATAGCAGCCCCGGGAATCAGCTGATCGGAGATCCCCATTGCTATAGTAACCCGCTCAGTAGGTTACTATTAGAGATGAGCGAACCGGTCCCGGTTCGGCTCGAGGTCGGTTCGCCGAACGGAGGTCCCGTTCGAGTTCGGTTCGTCGAGCGTTCGACGAACCGAACTCGAACCGCATAGGAAACAATGGCAGGCAATCACAAACACATAAAAACACCTACAAAACACCCTCAAAAGGTGTCCAAAAGGTGACAAACAACTCACAACACAACACAAACACATGGGAAAGTGACAAGGACATATATTCATGCGAAAACAAAGGAGCTGGACAAGGAAAAAGAGGAGGAGACAAGGATATGAGTATATGCAAGGGAACGTCGATGCCATTACTGAGCAACTTGAGCCCTGCTCATTTTAGGCTTCCAATCTGGATAAATTGCCTGAGCTCGCCACGTACGCCTTGGGGATCTTGTTGTGTCCTGCAGCCAGCGTTCTCTCGGAACCTGTCTTCAGTGCTACTGGGGGTCTGCTGGCAGATAAGCACACGTGTCTGTCCACTGACAATGTGGACATGGCTCTCAGAGGACTTTTCTTCCTCTGGGTCAGCCAGGGGACGGGAAAGGCACGCGTATTTTTGAGAGTGCTTCATGCAAAGCATCTTTTTCTTTTTCAAAAGGGGGTTCAACTGATGCCAGTCAAGTGGGGTGTGTGTGGCCCAATTAGTGGCAACGAGGGAGACTGTGGTTGGAGTCCCCTCGCTGTGTTTCTAAAAGAACCAAGATGAACAAGTCATGGCTCTAAGAGGACTTTTCTTCCCCTGGGTCAGCCAGGGGACGGGGAAGGCATGCGTATTATTGAGAGTGCTTCATGCAAAGCATCTTTTTCTTTTTCAAAAGGGGGGTCAACTGATGCCAGTCAAGTGGGGTGTGTGTGGCCCAATTAGTGGCAACGAGGGAGATTGTGGTTGGAGTCCCCTCGCTGTGTTTCTAAAAGAACCAAGATGAACAAGTCATGGCTCTCAGAGGACTTTTCTTCCCCTGGGTCAGCCAGGGGACGGGAAAGGCACGCGTATTTTTGAGAGTGCTTCATGCAAAGCATCTTTTTCTTTTTCAAAAGGGGGGTCAACTGATGCCAGTCAAGTGGGGTGTGTGTGGCACAATTAGTGGCAACGAGGGAGACTGTAATTGGAGTCCCCTCGCTGTGTTTCTAAAAGAACCAAGATGAACAAGTCATGGCTCTCAGAGGACTTTTCTTCCCCTGGGTCAGCCAGGGGACGGGAAAGGCACGCGTATTTTTGAGAGTGCTTCATGCAAAGCATCTTTTTCTTTTTCAAAAGGGGGGTCAACTGATGCCAGTCAAGTGGGGTGTGTGTGGCCCAATTAGTGGCAACGAGGGAGACTGTGGTTGGAGTCCCCTCGCTGTGTTTCTAAAAGAACCAAGATGAACAAGTCATGGCTCTCAGAGGACTTTTCTTCCCCTGGGTCAGCCAGGGGACGGGAAAGGCACGCGTATTTTTGAGAGTGCTTCATGCAAAGCATCTTTTTCTTTTTCAAAAGGGGGGTCAACTGATGCCAGTCAAGTGGGGTGTGTGTGGCCCAATTAGTGGCAACGAGGGAGACTGTGGTTGGAGTCCCCTCGCTGTGTTTCTAAAAGAACCAAGATGAACAAGTCATGGCTCTCAGAGGACTTTTCTTCCCCTGGGTCAGCCAGGGGACGGGAAAGGCACGCGTATTTTTGAGAGTGCTTCATGCAAACCATCTTTTTCTTTTTCAAAAGGGGGGTCAACTGATGCCAGTCAAGTGGGGTGTGTGTGGCCCAATTAGTGGCAATGAGGGAGACTGTGGTTGGAGTCCCCTCGCTGTGTTTCTAAAAGAACCAAGATGAACAAGTCATGGCTCTCAGAGGACTTTTCTTCCCCTGGGTCAGTTAGGGAACGGGAAAGGCACGAGTATTTTTGAGAGTGCTTCATGCAAAGCATCTTTTTCTTTTTCAAAAGGGGGGTCAACTGATGCCAGTCAAGTGGGGTGTGTGGCACAATTAGTGGCAACGAGGGAGACTGTGGTTGGAGTCCCCTCGCTATGTTTTACATGATTTTCAAAGGGCATGACATGCCTAAGAGGTTGAGTTTCATCATCTGAAACTTGTTGGCAACAGAAAGGCTGCCTTTACACCCTTTTGAGACCGAGGATTTTCGAGACCTTATGCCCATTGCAGCGCCCCAAGAGCCGATGGCCAGTCGTCACTCCTTCTCCAAGAAAGGCGTGCCCGCGCTACCACAGTAGGTCGCACACAACCTCACCGATTCCTTGAGAAACTCTGTGTGTGACAGGGTGCATTTCAACACAGATACTTGGACCAGTAAGCATGGACAGGGGAGTTACATGTTGCTGACTGGGCACTGGGTAACTATGGTGAGAGATGGAGAAGGGTTTGCTGTACAAGTCTTGCCGTCCCCACGACTTGTGTGTCAATCCTTCCTCTGTATGTACAAGTTCCTCCACTGCTTCTGCCTCCTCAACCTTGTGTGGGTCCTCCACCTCGGCCCAAACCCTGTGTGGTCAGGCCACCCTTCCTTGTAACTGCGCCCAAGGAATCCCACACACCTCCTTACTATGCTGGCAGCAGAGCTCAAGGCCATCAGGCGGTCAAATGTTTACTTTGAAATGTAGGGGAAATGTGAGACACCACTGAGGAATTGTGGACGGTTAGCTCTGGAGAGTGAGACCGAGTTTCATCAATGGTTGTCTCCACTCAACCAGCAGTCAGGGAAGGTCGGGTGCGACAATGATGCAAACCAGTCTGCGACCCTTCTTCAGGGCAATGTGACACACGTGCCTTGAATGGCTCACGTGTTGAACCTGGTTGTCCAGCAATTTTTAAAACACTATCCCGGCCTACATGGCCTTCTGCAGAAGGCACGGTGTAACACCTGCCTGGATCGACACACTCAGATGGGCTGTAAAGGATAGGCTAGAGGCAAGCCACTCACCAAGCTGGACACCCAGAACCCTGAAACCCTTTAACCCCTATACAGTGATTTGGAATTACACAGGGCCCAAGTTGATCAATACCTGTGGAAGGCTGCAGTTCCAGAGATTAGTAGTCATGCAGGGTCAAAAACATTAATTGAGGAAGAGGAACAGAATGGGACGGCCAGGACTTAATCAGAAAACAAGCAGAGGTGAAATGCGGATCAGCCAACGAGGTACATAAACAGCAAGCAGGAAACATAGTCAGGTAACAAGCACACAAACTCATACAACTGAACTGGGGGTAACAGTAACAAGAGGTTCATAGCTTTGTCTGGCACTGGTCTGCAGACAGGAGGGGCCTAAAAAAGGGTGTGGTGTCTTCTCATTGGGACCAGAGTACAAATTGATTGAGTGGACTACGTTGGTGACTTAACAGCCGTGTGCGGAAATGATGCAAACCTGTCTGCAGCCCTTTCTCAGGGCAATGTGACACACGGGCCTTGTATGGCTCACGTGTTGAATCTGATTCTCCAGCAATTTTTAAAATACCATCCCGGCCTAGATGGCCTTGTGCAGCGGGCACGCTGCTATGTGGTCACTTTCATCCTTCACACCCAGCAGCTCAACAACTTTCATCGCTCCGGAAGTCTTAGGGTCTGGCGGTTAAACGCCGGAAATGCGATGTTCCGACACGCAGGAATTGGAATCTGCACATGTTACAGCATGTGTGGCAGCACCGCAGAGCCTGCTGAAATATGGTATGACGTATACCCTGGGCTAACTTGATCCAGAGGTGGTGCAGATCACGCTGCTGGAGTGGTGTCAGATCAAGGACCTATGCACCCTTCTACACAGTTTACAAATGTCGACGAAGATGTTTAGCACTAGCGATGTCATTCTCAGCGTGACAATTCTGGTCATCTACAAGATGGAGCACACTGTAAGCATTATTCGGAGTCAGGTGTTGGTCCAAGAGCAAGGGGAGGAATTACAGGAGGAGTCATATGCAGAAGGGATAATAAGATGTACAAGGTCCATACGTTGAGCGGCACCTAGGCGGCAGTCATGGTGGGGGATAGGGATTAACAAGAGCGCATAGTATCAGCAAAAATTGTTGAGGAAGGTGCAGGAGCCATGAAGAAATGGAGGACGAACTTGCGATGGGCATGGAAGACTCAGCAGATGAGTGAGAGCTTGCTCACATTTTGGTTGTGCGAGGTTGGGGGGAGAGGGCAGAGGAAGGAGGCACGATTCTCACCTCTCTGCCACCAACACACCAAGGACTTGGTCCTCCTGGATGCACAAGACACATGAGCGTCTTCTTGCTGCACTACCTACAACATGACCCTCGGATTGTACGAATTCGAAGTAATGCTAACTACTGGGTTGCCACACTGTTAGATCCCCGGTACAAGACAAAATTTGGTGAAATAATTCCTGCCATAGAAAGGGACGCACGTGTACAGGAGTATCTTAAGAAGGTGGTACGCAATCTTAGATCTGCTTTTCCACTAAACACCAGTGCTGCACAGAGTGAATCTCAACGGTTTGTCCTGGATAGGAGGAAATGGTCTTTTACTTGTCCACATCTGAGGGACCGAGGGCTGGCTGTTGTGCTGAGATGGCATTGAGTACGGTGTCCCTGCAGAGTTGCACTTTTGGTCATATACAAAATGAGTTGAAAAAGGACAGATGCTGGTGAAAAGGGGAACAGGTGTGTTGGAAAGGGGAAAAAAGTTTTGGTCCGTGGGTTTGGTGGTTAAGCAAAAGTAACATTTGATGAAGAAACACTATCTGTTATGGTGGGACTGGCAGATTTGGATAAGGTGGTATATACTATGTTACCGCTATATAACGAAAATTAATATGAAAAGAAAGAGAAAGGTATATATCCCCATCAGCAGTCAGTGTCCACCGTGCTCCCAGATGGAAAAGGAGAGGTTGGCAACTGGAAGGTTCGGTGGAGGATACAGAGCTTTGTGGCTATGAAACTAATAGTAGCCTGAACCAAGTTAGACGCCACTCGGATCTTGAGGATGGGAGCCCTGTTAGCGTCACAGGGTCCACACGCCCACCCAGCCCAGGAACTCCCTGTTAACATCACAGGGGCCATTCAGTACGCTGACCGTGTGCATTGGGGCCACACCTGTGAACAGCAGGCGCATCAGCAGCAGCAGGCCTGTTAATGCCACTGGGCTGCACAAGCAGGACTTGTAGGACAGGAGCTGGTCTTAACCGTTCTGCGTTACCAACTGTGGTGGCGGCCTGCATCGACGCGCTATCCCTGCCTTCCTCTGGCCTAAAGCCGCAATGGGTTCAACACATGGAGGTGTGCTCTTTCGGAGCATAATAAAAGACTGCGCACCTCCTTGTTGTCTCTAGCCCCTTCTATAACCTGGGTCCGCCCCAAACCAGGGTGGACCACAATGCACCTCCTGGAGACAAAAGCAGAGTGATACGTCATGAGTGGCATAACTAGCGTCCTATTTGGAACCGCAACTTCAATGATGACCTCATGGCTGTCATGACCCAAACACCTCACCAGTTATCGTCTGACCATCAATAATGAGGTGACAAGTCATAGGGGCGGGCCTCTGCAAGCCATTTGGGAGTGGCCTGGCCACATTGTCAGGACACCTGATGCCCTGTCGTCTAAATGGGCCCCCCACATCAGGGGCAGGGCCAAAGAGTTCATTACCGGACCTAGTTTCTGATGCAGTAAGTGCCTGACCATGGTCAGTTGCATGAAATACAGTCTCTGAAAAAAGACTATCAGCTTTAGCATGGTGTCTATGCACAACACAGGACTTAGACCCGGCACGGAGTGCAAGTACCTGTGCAAAGAGGCTTTTCGCACTAAGTGTGGGAGCATGCGCTGTAGCCCGAAATGAAGACTTAGCCTCAGGAATGGCACAGTCAGGCTGAGCATACTCACTAGGCGAAACACTGGAGTTAGGCTGCGGCTGGGGTAAATCGGCACACGCATGCGCACTAGCTGCCTCTCCACACTTAGACGTGGAGGAGAAAGCAGCCAGCTGGACAACCCGAGGCACAGGCCTAAATGGCAGCTGATGCCTGGGCGCAACTGAAACCGCAGCAGGCTGCTTGCGTTTAAGGCGTCACCGTTTTGTAACAACAAATAACATCCAAAAGAACAGGTGTACTTCTTCCCATGGATAATCTGATATGATCCCTTTTTTCATGGACACGACCATCGCTAACAAATGTAGATGAGGCCAAATCAGCAGCTGCTTCAATGGATCTGAAATGCTCCATAAAGTGGCCTCTCCTCCACCCCAATTTCAAGATCCCAAATACTCCATTCCTCTGTGGTGTCAATCCAATCGCACTTGCTTCCTAAAAGCTCTCAAGTTTCCACCAGCCCTGCTGAGTATGGGGTGACAGAGATGGTTGAGTTTGCATAGCTGTTCAGTCGCACTATAGCCTGGGAATCAGAGGTTTGCTCCAAAGCTGCAATGAGTACAGACAAGGAAGTTATTATTATTTTTATTATTATTGATTTATAGAGCACCATTGAAGACATGGTGCTGTACATGCTGTACATGAGAAGGGGGTTACATACAGAATACATATACAAGTAACTATAGACAGACTGGTACAGAGGGAAGAGGGCCCTGCCCTTGCGGGATTACATTCTAAAAGTTTTTTGGGAGGAGACAGTAGGAGTTGTTTAGGTTGAGCGTCAAGTACATATGGTGGTGGTGTCATTGAAGGTTATAGTCATTTCTGAACACATGAGTTTTCAGATTCAGTTTGAAGCTTGCGTGTGTAGCAGATAATCTAACGTGTTGAGGTAGCGAGTTCCATGAGACAGGGGAAATGATCTGCGCAGATGGCCAGAAGCTTTGTGACTGTGATCCAGGCCCCGATGAAGAAGGTGCTGAGCCTAATCTACACCCTCATTTCCAAAAAGTAAATCCTCCTGGTGGAGACAATGGGGAACATGATGAGGAGCACAGATACCTGATTGGAAGGACAACTTTACTATTCGGTCAGGGCAGGAAGAGGTTGTCTCGGAGGACTCAGGACGAGGGGAATGAAAACACACAGGGTTATTGATGAGGTTGGAGACCACACTTACTGTCAAACCAAAGTCAGCCAGTCGATGAGGTCAGCAGAGGAGGTGGAGGAGGATGCTATTGACGACGAGGTTACGTTGCGTCTTCCTGGCCAGAGACAAAGTACTGGAAGCATGTCAACAACTGAATCCTGGACCACAACTTTGACTCTGAGCAGATGTCGTGTTGGCTATGCAGGTCGCATGGGCTGTAAGCCTTTCCTAGCCTGTGAATTTTTGGACATCGCAAAGGATCACCCAAGTCATGGAATCTGTAAGATTTGTCAACAATCTGTAAGTAGAAGGCAAAAACTCACACTTTTGAGTACTTCCTCCATGAAGTATCACATGGATATGAATTGACAGCGTGAAGGTGTATTGCTCAGCTTTAGCAACTGTCAACGCAATATGCTTATTTGCCGTTCATTGCATGCATTGTTGCAGACTACACACAAGGGGCTGCTGTTTTTTTGGATCTGCCTTTGGTCACTATAGCAATAGAAAATTGCTCTTCGGGGGTGGACTTAGAGATGCTGTTTATGAACAGAAGGAAAAGCTAAAGGTGTGTGTTAGAGCAAGGATCCACCGTGGAAACACTTCGTTCAATTGTGAGGGGAGTTGGGTTGTACTTTGATAATGAGAACTGTAACGTCAGTGAGCAGCATCCTATGCCACAGACCAACATTCTTACGGTGCTGCCTATACTGTTTACCGTGAGAGGAGCGTAAAGTCTGTATTTCTGGCAACTGGACATCACAGTACCCGGGTACGGTAGGCTGTGCCCAGACAATAATGCGGGCACGCAACACTTTGTTTTATTAGCAAAACACATATCTGTTCTGGGTAGGCCGACTATATAGACAATAAGACTTGCTGCCTCTGCACTGTCAAATTGTCACGTACAGTTTAAATCATAGAGGGACAGCAACACATGTTTGCATTGACTGTTGCTTTTCAAGATTTCCATGACTGTGTTGCAGAGCTGTGTGGTTTGCATTCACACTGTTATCATCTGCATTATCTGTGAGGCTTCAGCTAACAAGGGTATTCAGGGGGGGTCATGTGTTTTGTCTATGTTTCGGTAGATAACTTGGAAGCTCTTGTGATGCGCCACTGGTAAGTCGTGTTCGCACACACACACACACACACACACACGCACAAACACACAATTACTGCTACACAGAGGGATTAGCAGGTAGTAGGCAACAGAATAGATTGTTCAATTATTTAAATTGTATGCATGGTTCTTATTGTTTGTTTTGGTAAAGTTAAACAATCATTTATCAACCCAACTGCCTAGAGTCCTTTTCCTGTTGCCTGGTTTTGCTGCATACTGGGGAGCCCACCCTGTACACGACTTAAAATGAAGCATAAGTCGCAATGTGAATTTCACTGTGCTACAATGCGGCCTAGCGTGCCTGTGCAACCACCGCCTGCCCCATCAAGTGCATCTGCGTGCTCTTCATCCTCTGTGACTGTGGGGACAGCAGTCACACATGGTTTTTCACACTGAACTTCCACTCCTTAACCCGCAACAGGGAGTGTGATTGGCAGGTCATCACTTGTTTTGGAAGTGGAAACAGAAGGTATTGTTGAGCTGTCAGACATCGAGAGAACCACCATTGGATGCAGGCTTCATTATATCCACGCCTGCACCTTCGTCACAGATTGCCTGGATTACCTGCAGTTAATAATTGCATTCCAGAAATGGAGGAGTGTAGAATGCACATGTGTTGTACCTTGCTTGAAAGCAAAGGAACACTAACTTAGTATTCCAGAAAATTTTAGGATGGCAGAAAAAGAGTCAGCTCTTTGTGCAAATTAAATAGCGTGGCAAAAGTGGACAGATGGGTACAGTGGCCGTGTTCTGTGGGTACCAGAACAGTAAAAGAAGCCTCACTTTCTATCCCTCCTAATGATCAAATGCAGCAAGGAATTCCCTGAGTTTGCTATAAAATTAGCATAGCAAAATGTGCATGAGGGTAGAATGCAGAGGTGCTTGAGATTGCTTGGCACAAGTGGCACAATAAAGGAGTCCAACAGCCAGTTCTATGATGCCACTAAATGGCAGTATTTTTTGCTATCATTATAGCTTATTAAAAACAGAGCAGGAGGGTGTCATGCAGAGATGCTTGAGATTGCTTGGCACCAGTGGGGCACTAATGGAATACAACAGCCAGTTCTATGATGCCACTAAATGGCATAATTTTTTGCTATCATTATAGCTTATTAAAAACAGAGCAGGAGGGTGTCATGCAGACGTGCTGCACATAGCTTGGCACCAGTGGGGCACTAATGGAGTACAACAGCCACTTCTTGTATGCCACTAAGTTTACTCAATTTTTGGTATTATAATGTATTAGTAACAATGAGTTTGAGTGTGCAATGCAGGCAGACGTGCTGCAAAAATCTTTGCACTAGTGGGACTAGACAAAAGTCCAATAGCCACGTTTAGGATGCCACTAGGTACACTCAGTGTTTGCTAGTATAATGGCTTAGTTATAAGGAGTTTGAGTGTGCAATGCAGGCAGACGTGCTGCAAATATCTTTGCACTAGTGGGACGATACAGAAGTCCAACAGCCACGTTTAGGATGCCACTAGGTACACTGAGTGTTTGCTAGTATAATGGCTTAGTTATAATGAGTTGGAGTGTGCAATGCAGGAAGACGTGCTGCAAATGTCTTTGCACTAGTGGGACTAGACAAAAGTCCAATAGCCACGTTTAGGATGCCACTAGGTACACTGAGTGTTTGCTAGTATAATGGCTTAGTTATAATGAGTTGGAGTGTGCAATGCAGGCAGACGTGCTGCAAATGTCTTTGCACTAGTGGGACTAGACAAAAGTCCAATAGCCACGTTTAGGATGCCACTAGGTACACTGAGTGTTTGGTAGTATAATAGCTTAGTTATAATGAGTTGGAGTGTGCAATGCAGGCAGACATGCTGCAAATGTCTTTGCACTAGTGGGACTAGACAAAAGTCCAATAGCCACGTTTAGGATGCCACTATGTTCACTGAGTGTTTGCTAGTATAATGGCTTAGTAACAATGAGTTTGAGTGTGCAATGCAGGCAGACGTGCTGCAAATATCTTTGCACTAGTGGGACTAGACAAAAGTCCAATAGCCACGTTTAGGATGCCACTAGGTACACTGAGTGTTTGCTAGTATAATGGCTTAGTAACAATGAGTTGGAGTGTGCAATGCAGGCAGACGTGCTGCAAATATCTTTGCACTAGTGGGACTAGACAAAAGTCCAATAGCCACGTTTAGGATGCCACTAGGTACACTGAGTGTTTGCTAGTATAATGGCTTAGTTATAATGAGTTTGAGTGTGCAATGCAGGCAGACGTGCTGCAAATATCTTTGCACTAGTGGGACTAGACAAAAGTCCAATAGCCACGTTTAGGATGCCACTAGGTACACTGAGTGTTTGCTAGTATAATGGCTTAGTTATAATGAGTTGGAGTGTGCAATGCAGGCAGACGTGCTGCAAATATCTTTGCACTAGTGTGACTAGACAAAAGTCCAATAGCCACGTTTAGGATGCCACTAAGTACACTGAGTGTTTGCTAGTATAATGGCTTAGTTATAATGAGTTGCAGTGTGCAATGCAGGCAGACGTGCTGCAAATGTGTTTGCACTAGTGGGACTAGACAAAAGTCCAATAGCCACGTTTAGGATGCCACAAGGTTCACTGAGTGTTTGCTAGTATAATGGCTTAGTAACAATGAGTTTGAGTGTGCAATGCAGGCAGACGTGCTGCAAATATCTTTGCACTAGTGGGACTAGACAAAAGTCCAATAGCCACGTTTAGGATGCCACTAGGTACACTGAGTGTTTGCTTAGTAACATTGAGTTGGAGTGTGCAATGCAGGCAGACGTGCTGCAAATGTCTTTGCACTAGTGGGACTGGAAAAAAGTCAAATAGTCACGTTTAGGATGTCACTCGGTACACTGAGTGTTTGCTAGTATAATGGCTTAGTTATAATGAGTTGGAGTGTGCAATGCAGGCAGACGTGCTGCAAATATCTTTGCACTAGTGGGACTAGACAAAAGTCCAATAGCCACGTTTAGGATGCCACTAGGTACACTGAGTGTTTGCTAGTATAATGGCTTAGATATAATGAGTTGGAGTGTGCAATGCAGGCAGACGTGCTGCAAATGTCTTTGCACTAGTGGGACTAGACAAAAGTCCAATAGCCATGTTTAGGATGCCACTAGGTACACTGAGTGTTTGCTAGTATAATGGCTTAGTTATAATGAGTTGGAGTGTGCAATGCAGGCAGAGGTGCTAGAAATATCTTTGCACTAGTGGGACTAGACAAAAGTCCAATAGCCACGTTTAGGATGCCACTAGGTACACTGAGTGTTTGCTAGTATAATGGCTTAGTTATAATGAGTTGGAGTGTGCAATGCAGGCAGACGTGCTGCAAATGTCTTTGCACTAGTGGAACTAGACAAAATGCCAATAGCCACGTTTAGGATACCACTAGGTACACTGAGTGTTTGCTAGTATAATGGCTTAGTTATAATGATTTGGAGTGTGCTATGCAGGCAGACGTGCTGCTAATATCTTTGCACTAGTGGGACTAGACAAAAGTCCAATAGCCACGTTTAGGATGCCACTAGGTACACTGAGTGTTTGCTAGTATAATGGCTTAGTAACAATGAGTTGGAGTGTGCAATGCAGGCAGACGTGCTGCAACTATCTTTGCACTAGTGGGACTAGACAAAAGTCCAATAGCCACGTTTAGGATGCCACTAGGTACACTGAGTGTTTGCTAGTATAATGGCTTAGTTATAATGAGTTGGAGTGTGCAATGCAGGCAGACGTGCTGCAAATATCTTTGCACTAGTGGGACTAGACAAAAGTCCAATAGCCACGTTTAGGATGCCACTAGGTACACTGAGTGTTTGCTAGTATAATGGCTTAGTTATAATTAGTTGGAGTGTGCAATGCAGGCAGACGTGCTGCAAATGTCTTTGCACTAGTGGGACTAGACAAAAGTCCAATAGCCACGTTTAGGATGCCACTAGGTTCACTGAGTGTTTGCTAGTATAATGGCTTAGTAACAATGAGTTTGAGTGTGCAATGCAGGCAGACGTGCTGCAAATATCTTTGCACTAGTGGGACTAGACAAAAGTCCAATAGCCACGTTTAGGATGCCACTAGGTACACTGAGTGTTTGCTAGTATAATGGCTTAGTTATAATGAGTTGGAGTGTGCAATGCAGGCAGACGTGCTGCAAATATCTTTGCACTAGTGTGACTAGACAAAAGTCCAATAGCCACGTTTAGGATGCCACTAAGTACACTGAGTGTTTGCTAGTATAATGGCTTAGTTATAATGAGTTGCAGTGTGCAATGCAGGCAGACGTGCTGCAAATGTGTTTGCACTAGTGGGACTAGACAAAAGTCCAATAGCCACGTTTAGGATGCCACAAGGTTCACTGAGTGTTTGCTAGTATAATGGCTTAGTAACAATGAGTTTGAGTGTGCAATGCAGGCAGACGTGCTGCAAATATCTTTGCACTAGTGGGACTAGACAAAAGTCCAATAGCCACGTTTAGGATGCCACTAGGTACACTGAGTGTTTGCTTAGTAACATTGAGTTGGAGTGTGCAATGCAGGCAGACGTGCTGCAAATGTCTTTGCACTAGTGGGACTGGAAAAAAGTCAAATAGTCACGTTTAGGATGTCACTCGGTACACTGAGTGTTTGCTAGTATAATGGCTTAGTTATAATGAGTTGGAGTGTGCAATGCAGGCAGACGTGCTGCAAATATCTTTGCACTAGTGGGACTAGACAAAAGTCCAATAGCCACGTTTAGGATGCCACTAGGTACACTGAGTGTTTGCTAGTATAATGGCTTAGATATAATGAGTTGGAGTGTGCAATGCAGGCAGACGTGCTGCAAATGTCTTTGCACTAGTGGGACTAGACAAAAGTCCAATAGCCATGTTTAGGATGCCACTAGGTACACTGAGTGTTTGCTAGTATAATGGCTTAGTTATAATGAGTTGGAGTGTGCAATGCAGGCAGAGGTGCTAGAAATATCTTTGCACTAGTGGGACTAGACAAAAGTCCAATAGCCACGTTTAGGATGCCACTAGGTACACTGAGTGTTTGCTAGTATAATGGCTTAGTTATAATGAGTTGGAGTGTGCAATGCAGGCAGACGTGCTGCAAATGTCTTTGCACTAGTGGAACTAGACAAAATGCCAATAGCCACGTTTAGGATACCACTAGGTACACTGAGTGTTTGCTAGTATAATGGCTTAGTTATAATGATTTGGAGTGTGCTATGCAGGCAGACGTGCTGCTAATATCTTTGCACTAGTGGGACTAGACAAAAGTCCAATAGCCACGTTTAGGATGCCACTAGGTACACTGAGTGTTTGCTAGTATAATGGCTTAGTAACAATGAGTTGGAGTGTGCAATGCAGGCAGACGTGCTGCAACTATCTTTGCACTAGTGGGACTAGACAAAAGTCCAATAGCCACGTTTAGGATGCCACTAGGTACACTGAGTGTTTGCTAGTATAATGGCTTAGTTATAATGAGTTGGAGTGTGCAATGCAGGCAGACGTGCTGCAAATATCTTTGCACTAGTGGGACTAGACAAAAGTCCAATAGCCACGTTTAGGATGCCACTAGGTACACTGAGTGTTTGCTAGTATAATGGCTTAGTTATAATTAGTTGGAGTGTGCAATGCAGGCAGACGTGCTGCAAATGTCTTTGCACTAGTGGGACTAGACAAAAGTCCAATAGCCACGTTTAGGATGCCACTAGGTTCACTGAGTGTTTGCTAGTATAATGGCTTAGTAACAATGAGTTTGAGTGTGCAATGCAGGCAGACGTGCTGCAAATATCTTTGCACTAGTGGGACTAGACAAAAGTCCAATAGCCACGTTTAGGATGCCACTAGGTACACTGAGTGTTTGCTAGTATAATGGCTTAGTTATAATGAGTTGGAGTGTGCAATGCAGGCAGACGTGCTGCAAATGTCTTTGCACTAGTGGGTAGAGATGAGCGAACCGGTCGCGGTTCGGCTCGAGGTTGGTTCGCCGAACGGACCTCCCGTTCGAGTTCGGTTCGTCGAACGTTCGACGAACCGAACTCGAACTGCATAGGAAACAATGGCAGGCAATCACAAACACAGAAAAACACCTAGAAAACACCCTCAAAGGTGTCCTAAAGGTGACAAACAACTCAAACACATTGGAAAGTGACAAGGACATATACTCATGCGAAAACAAAACAGCTGGACAAGGAAAAAGAGGAGGACACACAGATATAGGCATGGCACGCCCTTCTAAAATCATGTAAAACACCGCAAGGTGACTCAAAGCGGAGTCTCCATTTTTTCCAAAAATTGGGCCACACACACACCCACCCCTTCAGTGGCAGCAGTTGTGCCCCAGTTGTACACTTCACAGCTACATTTGCATCAAGCACATTCAAAAATACGCCATTCTTATCTATCCCCAGGATGACACCGGGGTAGGTAGCAAAGTCTTTGCTGACCCATGACTTGTTCATTTTGGCTTCTTTTAAAAACAATGTAAGCAAGGGTTACTCCAAGCGGAGTCTCCCTTTTTTCAAAAAATTGGGCCACACAGACACCCACCCCATCAGTGGCAGCACTTGGGCCCTAGTTGCAAACAGGATGTTTTGATTTGCATCAAGCACATTCAAAAATACGCCATTCTTATCCGTCCCCAGGATGACACCGGGGTAGGTAGCAAAGTCTTTCCTGATCCCAGCTCTGTTCATCTTGGCTTCTTTTAAAAACACATCAAGCAAGGGTTACTCCAAGCGGAGTCTCCCTTTTTTTCCAAAAATTGGGCCACACAGACACCCACCCCATCAGTGGCAGCACTTGGGCCCTAGTTGCAAACAGGATGTTTTGATTTGCATCAAGCACATTCAAAAATACGCCATTCTTATCCGTCCCCAGGATGACACCGGGGTAGGTAGCAAAGTCTTTCCTGATCCCTGCTCTGTTCATCTTGGCTTCTTTTAAAAACACATCAAGCAAGGGTTACTCCAAGCGGAGTCTCCCTTTTTTTCCAAAAATTGGGCCACACAGACACCCACCCCATCAGTGGCAGCACTTGGGCCCTAGTTGCAAACAGGATGTTTTGATTTGCATCAAGCACATTCAAAAATACGCCATTCTTATCCGTCCCCAGGATGACACCGGGGTAGGTAGCAAAGTCTTTGCTGATCCCAGCTCTGTTCATCTTGGCTTCTTTTAAAAACACATCAAGCAAGGGTTACTCCAAGCAGAGTCTGCCTTTTTTTCCAAAAATTGGGCCACACAGACACCCACCCCATCAGTGGCAGCACTTGGGCCCTAGTTGCAAACAGGATGTTTTGATTTGCATCAAGCACATTCAAAAATACGCCATTCTTATCCGTCCCCAGGATGACACCGGGGTAGGTAGCAAAGTCTTTCCTGATCCCAGCTCTGTTCATCTTGGCTTCTTTTAAAAACACATCAAGCAAGGGTTACTCCAAGCGGAGTCTCCCTTTTTTTCCAAAAATTGGGCCACACAGACACCCACCCCATCAGTGGCAGCACTTGGGCCCTAGTTGCAAACAGGATGTTTTGATTTGCATCAAGCACATTCAAAAATACGCCATTCTTATCCGTCCCCAGGATGACACCGGGGTAGGTAGCAAAGTCTTTCCTGATCCCAGCTCTGTTCATCTTGGCTTCTTTTAAAAACACATCAAGCAAGGGTTACTCCAAGCGGAGTCTCCCTTTTTTTCCAAAAATTGGGCCACACAGACACCCACCCCATCAGTGGCAGCACTTGGGCCCTAGTTGCAAACAGGATGTTTTGATTTGCATCAAGCACATTCAAAAATACGCCATTCTTATCCGTCCCCAGGATGACACCGGGGTAGGTAGCAAAGTCTTTGCTGATCCCAGCTCTGTTCATCTTGGCTTCTTTTAAAAACACATCAAGCAAGGGTTACTCCAAGCGGAGTCTCCCTTTTTTTCCAAAAATTGGGCCACACAGACACCCACCCCATCAGTGGCAGCACTTGGGCCCTAGTTGCAAACAGGATGTTTTGATTTGCATCAAGCACATTCAAAAATACGCCATTCTTATCCGTCCCCAGGATGACACCGGGGTAGGTAGCAAAGTCTTTCCTGATCCCAGCTCTGTTCATCTTGGCTTCTTTTAAAAACACATCAAGCAAGGGTTACTCCAAGTGGAGTCTCCCTTTTTTTCCAAAAATTGGGCCACACAGACACCCACCCCATCAGTGGCAGCACTTGGGCCCTAGTTGCAAACAGGATGTTTTGATTTGCATCAAGCACATTCAAAAATACGCCATTCTTATCCGTCCCCAGGATGACACCGGGGTAGGTAGCAAAGTCTTTCCTGATCCCAGCTCTGTTCATCTTGGCTTCTTTTAAAAACACATCAAGCAAGGGTTACTCCAAGCGGAGTCTCCCTTTTTTTCCAAAAATTGGGCCACACAGACACCCACCCCATCAGTGGCAGCACTTGGGCCCTAGTTGCAAACAGGATGTTTTGATTTGCATCAAGCACATTCAAAAATACGCCATTCTTATCCGTCCCCAGGATGACACCGGGGTAGGTAGCAAAGTATTTCCTGATCCCAGCTCTGTTCATCTTGGCTTCTTTTAAAAACACATCAAGCAAGGGTTACTCCAAGCGGAGTCTCCCTTTTTTCCAAAAATTGGGCCACACAGACACCCACCCCATCAGTGGCAGCACTTGGGCCCTAGTTGCAAACAGGATGTTTTGATTTGCATCAAGCACATTCAAAAATACGCCATTCTTATCCGTCCCCAGGATGACACCGGGGTAGGTAGCAAAGTCTTTCCTGATCCCAGCTCTGTTCATCTTGGCTTCTTTTAAAAACACATCAAGCAAGGGTTACTCCAAGCGGAGTCTCCCTTTTTTTCCAAAAATTGGGCCACACAGACACCCACCCCATCAGTGGCAGCACTTGGGCCCTAGTTGCAAACAGGATGTTTTGATTTGCATCAAGCACATTCAAAAATACGCCATTCTTATCCGTCCCCAGGATGACACCGGGGTAGGTAGCAAAGTCTTTGCTGATCCCAGCTCTGTTCATCTTGGCTTCTTTTAAAAACACATCAAGCAAGGGTTACTCCAAGCGGAGTCTCCCTTTTTTTCCAAAAATTGGGCCACACAGACACCCACCCCATCAGTGGCAGCACTTGGGCCCTAGTTGCAAACAGGATGTTTTGATTTGCATCAAGCACATTCAAAAATACGCCATTCTTATCCGTCCCCAGGATGACACCGGGGTAGGTAGCAAAGTATTTCCTGATCCCAGCTCTGTTCATCTTGGCTTCTTTTAAAAACACATCAAGCAAGGGTTACTCCAAGCGGAGTCTCCCTTTTTTCCAAAAATTGGGCCACACAGACACCCACCCCATCAGTGGCAGCACTTGGGCCCTAGTTGCAAACAGGATGTTTTGATTTGCATCAAGCACATTCAAAAATACGCCATTCTTATCCGTCCCCAGGATGACACCGGGGTAGGTAGCAAAGTCTTTGCTGATCCCAGCTCTGTTCATCTTGGCTTCTTTTAAAAACACATCAAGCAAGGGTTACTCCAAGCGGAGTCTCCCTTTTTTTCCAAAAATTGGGCCACACAGACACCCACCCCATCAGTGGCAGCACTTGGGCCCTAGTTGCAAACAGGATGTTTTGATTTGCATCAAGCACATTCAAAAATACGCCATTCTTATCCGTCCCCAGGATGACACCGGGGTAGGTAGCAAAGTCTTTGCTGATCCCAGCTCTGTTCATCTTGGCTTCTTTTAAAAACACATCAAGCAAGGGTTACTCCAAGCGGAGTCTCCCTTTTTTTCCAAAAATTGGGCCACACAGACACCCACCCCATCAGTGGCAGCACTTGGGCCCTAGTTGCAAACAGGATGTTTTGATTTGCATCAAGCACATTCAAAAATACGCCATTCTTATCCGTCCCCAGGATGACACCGTGGTAGGTAGCAAAGTATTTCCTGATCCCAGCTCTGTTCATCTTGGCTTCTTTTAAAAACACATCAAGCAAGGGTTACTCCAAGCGGAGTCTCCCTTTTTTCCAAAAATTGGGCCACACAGACACCCACCCCATCAGTGGCAGCACTTGGGCCCTAGTTGCAAACAGGATGTTTTGATTTGCATCAAGCACATTCAAAAATACGCCATTCTTATCCGTCCCCAGGATGACACCGGGGTAGGTAGCAAAGTCTTTGCTGATCCCAGCTCTGTTCATCTTGGCTTCTTTTAAAAACACATCAAGCAAGGGTTACTCCAAGCGGAGTCTCCCTTTTTTTCCAAAAATTGGGCCACACAGACACCCACCCCATCAGTGGCAGCACTTGGGCCCTAGTTGCAAACAGGATGTTTTGATTTGCATCAAGCACATTCAAAAATACGCCATTCTTATCCGTCCCCAGGATGACACCGGGGTAGGTAGCAAAGTCTTTGCTGATCCCAGCTCTGTTCATCTTGGCTTCTTTTAAAAACACATCAAGCAAGGGTTACTCCAAGCGGAGTCTCCCTTTTTTTCCAAAAATTGGGCCACACAGACACCCACCCCATCAGTGGCAGCACTTGGGCCCTAGTTGTACACTTCACAGCTACATTTGCATCAATCACATTCAAAAATACCCCATAATTAACCGTCCCCAGGATGACACCGGGGTAGGTAGCAAAGTCTTTGCTGACCCATGACTTGTTCATCTTGGCTTCTTTTAAAAACAATGTAAGCAAGGGTTACTCCAAGCGGAGTCTCCCTTTTTTCCAAAAATTGGGCCACACAGACACCCACCCCATCAGTGGCAGCACTTGGGCCCTAGTTGCAAACAGGATGTTTTGATTTGCATCAAGCACATTCCAAATCCACAAGCATTTACTCTCCCCAGGATGACACAGGGGTAGTAAATTCCTTCTGGATCCATGACTTGTTCATTTTGATGAACGTCAGTCTGTCCACATTGTCACTGGACAGACGCGTGCGCTTATCTGTCAGCACACACCCAGCAGCACTGAATACACGTTCAGAGACAACGCTGGCAGCTGGACACGACAAAATCTCCAAAGCGTAACTGGAGAGCTCTGGCCATTTTTCTATGTTTGAAGCCCAAAAGGAGCAAGGCTCCAGTTGCACAGTCATGGCATCGATGTTCATTTGGAGATACTCCTGTATCATCCTCTCCAGCCGTTGAGTATGTGTCAGACTTGTTGTCTCTGGTGGCCTTGCAAAAGAGGGTCTAAAAAAATTATGAAAAGATTCCATAAAATTGCTGTTACCGGCACCAGATACGGTCCTACTGGTACGGGTAGACTGGTGAAGATGACGAGACCGTCCCATGTTTGTCAAGTTACAACTGGGAGATTCCCTCCCTGCACCTGCACGGTTGTTTGGTGGAAAAGCCGAGCTAAGATCGAGTAACAGCTTCTGCTGATACTCCTGCATACGTGCGTCCCTTTCTATGGCTGGAATTATGTCACAAAATTTGGACTTGTACCGGGGATCTAATAGTGTGGCAATCCAGTAGTCATCATCACTTCTAATTTTGACAATACGACTGTCATGTTGGAGGTAGTGCAACAAAAAGGCACTCATGTGTCTTGCGCAGCCATGCGGACCAAGTCCACGCTGTGTTTGTGGCATAGAGGTGCTACCCGTTCTTTCTTCCTCTGACATCTCCCCCCAACCTCTTTCAACTGAAATTTGACCAAGGTCTCCCTCATCCGCTGAGTCTTCCATGTCCATGGACAGTTCGTCCTCCATTTCTTCATGTTCTCCTGCACCTTGCTCAACATTTCGCCTGCTACTATGCGCCCTTGTCGATCCCTGTTCCCCATGGTCCCATGCCTGCTGCGTTGGTGATGATGAACGTCTGGACCTTGGTGATGTTGTTGTCCCTTGCACATATGAATCCTCCTGTAGTTCCTCCCCTTCATGTTGTCCCACCCCCTGACTCCGAATAGTGTTTAGCGTGTGCTCCAGCATGTAAATGACTGGAATCGTCATGCTGATAATGGCATTGTCAGAGCTAAACATATTCGTCGCCATGTCGAAACTGTGCAGAAGGGTGCATAGGTCCTTGATCTGAGACCACTCCATCAGGGTGATCTGCCCCACCTCTGCATCTCGTTGGCCCAGGCTATACGTCATGACGTATTGCACCAGGGCTCTGCGGTGCTGCCACAGTCGCTGTAACATGTGGAGAGTTGAATTCCAGCGTGTCGCCACATCGCATTTCAGGCGATGAACCGGCAGGCCGAAAGACTTCTGTAGCGATGCAAGTCGCTCAGCTGCGGCGCTTGAACGCCGGAAGTGAGCAGACAGTTTTCGTGCCCTGTTCAGAAGGCCATCTAGGCCGGGATAGTGTGTTAAAAATTGCTGCACGACAAGGTTCAACACGTGAGCCATACAAGGTACGTGTGTCACCTTGCCCAGGCGAAGGGCCGCACCCAGGTTTGCAGCATTGTCGCACACGGCCTTACCAGGCTGCAGGTTGAGTGGAGACAACCATTTATTAAACTCGGACCGCAGAGCTGACCACAGCTCCTCAGCTGTGTGACTCTTATTACCAAGACATGTCAAGCTAAAGACCGCCTGATGCCGTTGCGCTCGGCTGCCAGCATAGTAATGAGGCGTGCGTGATTCCTTCTGCGCAGTGAGAACGCTGGTGGCCTGACCAGGCAGGCTTGGGGCGGAGGTGGAGGACCCAGATGAGGTGGAGGATGCAGAAGCTGTGGCGGAACTTGGACAGACAGAGGATTGACACACAAGTCGTGGGGACGGCAAGATTTGTGCAGCAGACCCTTCACCATCTATCACCATAGTTACCCAGTGCCCAGTCAGCGACATGTAACGTCCCTGTCCATGCTTACTGGTCCAAGTATCGGTGGTGAAATGCACCCGTTCACACACAGAGTTTCTCAAGGAAGCGGTGATGTTGTGTGCGACATGCTGGTGTAGCGCGGGCACACCTTTCTTAGAGAAGTAGTGGCGACTAGGCATCTGTTACTGGGGCACAGCGACAGACATAAGGTCTCTAAAATCCTGTGTGTCCACTAGGCGGAAAGGCAGCATTTCGGTAGCCAACAGCTTACAGAGGGATAGAGTCAACCTCTTAGCTTTGTCATGGGTCGGAGGAAGTGGCCTTTTATTTGACCACATCTGAGGGACAGAGATCTGGCTGCTGTGTGTAGACGGTGTTGAGTAGGGTGTCCCTGGAAAAATGCAGGTTTGTGAGGAAAGTGCAGGCGGAGACATGATGTTGCCTTCATCCAACGTTGGTGCTATCGATGTCTGAGAGAGCTGTACACACTCACTTGTTTCCCCTTCCAAACCAACTGACGACCTTACAAGCAAACTGCCTGTTGCGGTTACAGTGGTGGAAGTTTTGCGTGGAAAAACAGGTGTGACAGCTGTCCCCACAGTCCTAGAAGATGAAGAGCGCGCGGATGCACTGGAAGGGGCGGGCGGTGGATGGTTCGCTCCGCTAGCCGGCATTGCAGCACGGTGAGCTTCCCACCGGGACTTATGATATTTATTCATGTGACGATTCATGGAAGAAGTTGTCAAACTGCTGAGGTTTTGACCTCTACTAACAGAATCATGACAAATGTTACATATCACATGAGTTGGGCGATCTTTTTCGATGTGAAAAAAGGCCCAGGCTAGGCAAGGCTTAGAGGCCATGCGACCTGTTGATCCACCCCGAATAATGCTCATAGGCAGAGTGGTGGCTGAGGATGCAGTTGTAGACGTGCTACCAGTGCTCCGACTCTGTCCAGGAAGGCGCAAGGTAACTTCGTCGTCGGTTGCATCCTCCTCCACCGCCTCTGTTGACCTCCTCGAGTGCCTGACTGGGGGTTGACAGTAGGTGGGATCTAGAACGTCATCATCAATTGTTGTGTTCGCACTCCCCTCCCCCTCAGACCGAGCCTCTTCTTGCCCTGACCGAATATTTAAGTTGTCATCCCAATCGGGTATCTGCGTCTCATCTTCATCAGTATGTTCCTCATTGTCTATAACCACAGGTGTTACAGTTTGTGACAAAGGGTCAACATTATGCTCAGAAACTTGGTCCTCACGGCCTGAATCTGAGTCACAAAGGTTCTGGGCATCACTGCAGACCATTTCCTGTTCTGTACTCACTGTAGCTTGGGAGCAGACCTCTGATTCCCAGGCTATAGTGTGACTGAACAGCTCTGCAGACTCAGCCATCTCAGTTCCACCATACTGTGCAGGGCTGATGGAGACTTCAGAGCTGGGAGAAATCAAGTGTGATTGGGATGACAACTCAGAGGAATGGTGTTTTTTGGATGCGGTACTTGAAGTGGCTGAGAGGGCACTTGTTGGACCACTTGAGATCCATTCAAGCATTTTCCTTTTTTGCCCATCATCTACCTTTGTTCCTCTTGTTCGTGTCCGTAAAAAAGGGAGCACATCGGATTGTCCACAATAAGTAGTAGACATCTTACTTTTGCTAGTAGATGGTCTATCTTCAGCAGATGATAATGGAGCTTTGGCACCTTCCCCACTGACAAAACCTTTTTTGCCTTTTCCACCACGCCTCTTCCCCTTTCCACCAGCATCTGTCATTTTGCCACTCATGTTGATTGCGACAAGATTGTGGACTGAAAATGTGGTAGTAAAAATTGAGAGGTGGTGAAGATTGCAGTGGTGGTCTAGCTTTATTAACAGCAGAATAATAAAGAATAAATATCCCTGACAATGTAACTAAGTTATAATTCGTTGGAGTGTGCAACGCAGGCAGACGTGCTGCAAATGTCTTGGCACTAGTGGGACTATAGCAAAGTCCAATAGCCACGTATAGGATGCCACTAGGTTCACTGAGTGTGTGCTAGTATAATGGCTTAGTTATAATTAGTTGGAGTGTGCAACGCAGGCAGATGCGCTCTGCAAATGTCTTGGCACTAGTAGGACTATAGCAAAGTCCAATAGCCACGTATAGGATGCCACTAGGTACACTGAGTGTGTGCTAGTATAATGGCTTAGTTATAATTAGTTGGAGTGTGCAACGCAGGCAGACGTGCTGCAAATGTCTTGGCACTAGTGGGACTATAGCAAAGTCCAATAGCCACGTATAGGATGCCACTAGGTACACTGAGTGTGTGCTAGTATAATGGCTTAGTTATAATTAGTTGGAGTGTGCAACGCAGGCAGACGTGCTGCAAATGTCTTGGCACTAGTGGGACTATAGCAAAGTCCAATAGCCACGTATAGGATGCCACTAGGTACACTGAGTGTGTGCTAGTATAATGGCTTAGTTATAATTAGTTGGAGTGTGCAACGCAGGCAGACGTGCTGCAAATGTCTTGGCACTAGTGGGACTATAGCAAAGTCCAATAGCCACGTATAGGATGCCACTAGGTACACTGAGTGTGTGCTAGTATAATGGCTTAGTTATAATTAGTTGGAGTGTGCAACGCAGGCAGACGTGCTGCAAATGTCTTGGCACTAGTGGGACTATAGCAAAGTCCAATAGCCACGTATAGGATGCCACTAGGTACACTGAGTGTGTGCTAGTATAATGGCTTAGTTATAATTAGTTGGAGTGTGCAACGCAGGCAGACGTGCTGCAAATGTCTTGGCACTAGTGGGACTATAGCAAAGTCCAATAGCCACGTATAGGATGCCACTAGGTACACTGAGTGTGTGCTAGTATAATGGCTTAGTTATAATTAGTTGGAGTGTGCAACGCAGGCAGACGTGCTGCAAATGTCTTGGCACTAGTGGGACTATAGCAAAGTCCAATAGCCACGTATAGGATGCCACTAGGTACACTGAGTGTGTGCTAGTATAATGGCTTAGTTATAATTAGTTGGAGTGTGCAACGCAGGCAGACGTGCTGCAAATGTCTTGGCACTAGTGGGACTATAGCAAAGTCCAATAGCCACGTATAGGATGCCACTAGGTACACTGAGTGTGTGCTAGTATAATGGCTTAATTATAATTAGTTGGAGTGTGCAACGCAGGCAGACGTGCTGCAAATGTCTTGGCACTAGTGGGACTATAGCAAAGTCCAATAGCCACGTATAGGATGCCACTAGGTTCACTGAGTGTGTGCTAGTATAATGGCTTAGTTATAATTAGTTGGAGTGTGCAACGCAGGCAGATGCGCTCTGCAAATGTCTTGGCACTAGTAGGACTATAGCAAAGTCCAATAGCCACGTATAGGATGCCACTAGGTACACTGAGTGTGTGCTAGTATAATGGCTTAGTTATAATTAGTTGGAGTGTGCAACGCAGGCAGACGTGCTGCAAATGTCTTGGCACTAGTGGGACTATAGCAAAGTACAATAGCCACGTATAGGATGCCACTAGGTACACTGAGTGTGTGCTAGTATAATGGCTTAGTTATAATTAGTTGGAGTGTGCAACGCAGGCAGACGTGCTGCAAATGTCTTGGCACTAGTGGGACTATAGCAAAGTCCAATAGCCACGTATAGGATGCCACTAGGTACACTGAGTGTGTGCTAGTATAATGGCTTAGTTATAATTAGTTGGAGTGTGCAACGCAGGCAGACGTGCTGCAAATGTCTTGGCACTAGTGGGACTATAGCAAAGTCCAATAGCCACATATAGGATGCCACTAGGTACACTGAGTGTGTGCTAGTATAATGGCTTAGTTATAATTAGTTGGAGTGTGCAACGCAGGCAGACGTGCTGCAAATGTCTTGGCACTAGTGGGACTATAGCAAAGTCCAATAGCCACGTATAGGATGCCACTAGGTACACTGAGTGTGTGCTAGTATAATGGCTTAGTTATAATTAGTTGGAGTGTGCAACGCAGGCAGACGTGCTGCAAATGTCTTGGCACTAGTGGGACTATAGCAAAGTCCAATAGCCACGTATAGGATGCCACTAGGTACACTGAGTGTGTGCTAGTATAATGGCTTAGTTATAATTAGTTGGAGTGTGCAACGCAGGCAGACGTGCTGCAAATGTCTTGGCACTAGTGGGACTATAGCAAAGTCCAATAGCCACGTATAGGATGCCACTAGGTTCACTGAGTGTGTGCTAGTATAATGGCTTAGTTATAATTAGTTGGAGTGTGCAACGCAGGCAGATGCTCTCTGCAAATGTCTTGGCACTAGTAGGACTATAGCAAAGTCCAATAGCCACGTATAGAATGCCACTAGGTACACTGAGTGTGTGCTAGTATAATGGCTTAGTTATAATTAGTTGGAGTGTGCAACGCAGGCAGACGTGCTTCAAATGTCTTGGCACTAGTGGGACTATAGCAAAGTCCAATAGCCACGTATAGGATGCCACTAGGTACACTGAGTGTGTGCTAGTATAATGGCTTAGTTATAATTAGTTGGAGTGTGCAACGCAGGCAGACGTGCTGCAAATGTCTTGGCACTAGTGGGACTATAGCAAAGTCCAATAGCCACGTATAGGATGCCACTAGGTACACTGAGTGTGTGCTAGTATAATGGCTTAGTTATAATTAGTTGGAGTGTGCAACGCAGGCAGACGTGCTGCAAATGTCTTGGCACTAGTGGGACTATAGCAAAGTCCAATAGCCACGTATAGGATGCCACTAGGTACACTGAGTGTGTGCTAGTATAATGGCTTAGTTATAATTAGTTGGAGTGTGCAACGCAGGCAGACGTGCTGCAAATGTCTTGGCACTAGTGGGACTATAGCAAAGTCCAATAGCCACGTATAGGATGCCACTAGGTACACTGAGTGTGTGCTAGTATAATGGCTTAGTTATAATTAGTTGGAGTGTGCAACGCAGGCAGACGTGCTGCAAATGTCTTGGCACTAGTGGGACTATAGCAAAGTCCAATAGCCACGTATAGGATGCCACTAGGTACACTGAGTGTGTGCTAGTATAATGGCTTAGTTATAATTAGTTGGAGTGTGCAACGCAGGCAGACGTGCTGCAAATGTCTTGGCACTAGTGGGACTATAGCAAAGTCCAATATCCACGTATAGGATGCCACTAGGTTCACTGAGTGTGTGCTAGTATAATGGCTTAGTTATAATTAGTTGGAGTGTGCAACGCAGGCAGATGCGCTCTGCAAATGTCTTGGCACTAGTAGGACTATAGCAAAGTCCAATAGCCACGTATAGGATGCCACTAGGTACACTGAGTGTGTGCTAGTATAATGGCTTTGTTATAATTAGTTGGAGTGTGCAACGCAGGCAGACGTGCTGCAAATGTCTTGGCACTAGTGGGACTATAGCAAAGTCCAATAGCCACGTATAGGATGCCACTAGGTACACTGAGTGTGTGCTAGTATAATGGCTTAGTTATAATTAGTTGGAGTGTGCAACGCAGGCAGACGTGCTGCAAATGTCTTGGCACTAGTGGGACTATAGCAAAGTCCAATAGCCACGTATAGGATGCCACTAGGTACACTGAGTGTGTGCTAGTATAATGGCTTAGTTATAATTCGTTGGAGTGTGCAACGCAGGCAGACGTGCTGCAAATGTCTTGGCACTAGTGGGACTATAGCAAAGTCCAATAGCCACGTATAGGATGCCACTAGGTACACTGAGTGTGTGCTAGTATAATGGCTTAGTTATAATTAGTTGGAGTGTGCAACGCAGGCAGACGTGCTGCAAATGTCTTGGCACTAGTGGGACTATAGCAAAGTCCAATAGCCACGTATAGGATGCCACTAGGTACACTGAGTGTGTGCTAGTATAATGGCTTAGTTATAATTAGTTGGAGTGTGCAACGCAGGCAGACGTGCTGCAAATGTCTTGGCACTAGTGGGACTATAGCAAAGTCCAATATCCACGTATAGGATGCCACTAGGTTCACTGAGTGTGTGCTAGTATAATGGCTTAGTTATAATTAGTTGGAGTGTGCAACGCAGGCAGATGCGCTCTGCAAATGTCTTGGCACTAGTAGGACTATAGCAAAGTCCAATAGCCACGTATAGGATGCCACTAGGTACACTGAGTGTGTGCTAGTATAATGGCTTAGTTATAATTAGTTGGAGTGTGCAACGCAGGCAGACGTGCTGCAAATGTCTTGGCACTAGTGGGACTATAGCAAAGTCCAATAGCCACGTATAGGATGCCACTAGGTACACTGAGTGTGTGCTAGTATAATGGCTTAGTTATAATTAGTTGGAGTGTGCAACGCAGGCAGACGTGCTGCAAATGTCTTGGCACTAGTGGGACTATAGCAAAGTCCAATAGCCACGTATAGGATGCCACTAGGTTCACTGAGTGTGTGCTAGTATAATGGCTTAGTTATAATTAGTTGGAGTGTGCAACGCAGGCAGATGCGCTCTGCAAATGTCTTGGCACTAGTAGGACTATAGCAAAGTCCAATAGCCACGTATAGGATGCCACTAGGTACACTGAGTGTGTGCTAGTATAATGGCTTAGTTATAATTAGTTGGAGTGTGCAACGCAGGCAGACGTGCTGCAAATGTCTTGGCACTAGTGGGACTATAGCAAAGTCCAATAGCCACGTATAGGATGCCACTAGGTACACTGAGTGTGTGCTAGTATAATGGCTTAGTTATAATTAGTTGGAGTGTGCAACGCAGGCAGACGTGCTGCAAATGTCTTGGCACTAGTGGGACTATAGCAAAGTCCAATAGCCACGTATAGGATGCCACTAGGTACACTGAGTGTGTGCTAGTATAATGGCTTAGTTATAATTAGTTGGAGTGTGCAACGCAGGCAGACGTGCTGCAAATGTCTTGGCACTAGTGGGACTATAGCAAAGTCCAATAGCCACGTATAGGATGCCACTAGGTACACTGAGTGTGTGCTAGTATAATGGCTTAGTTATAATTAGTTGGAGTGTGCAACGCAGGCAGACGTGCTGCAAATGTCTTGGCACTAGTGGGACTATAGCAAAGTCCAATAGCCACGTATAGGATGCCACTAGGTACACTGAGTGTGTGCTAGTATAATGGCTTAGTTATAATTAGTTGGAGTGTGCAACGCAGGCAGACGTGCTGCAAATGTCTTGGCACTAGTGGGACTATAGCAAAGTCCAATAGCCACGTATAGGATGCCACTAGGTTCACTGAGTGTGTGCTAGTATAATGGCTTAGTTATAATTAGTTGGAGTGTGCAACGCAGGCAGATGCGCTCTGCAAATGTCTTGGCACTAGTAGGACTATAGCAAAGTCCAATAGCCACGTATAGGATGCCACTAAAAAACACTTAGTGTGTGCAAGTATAATGGCTTAGTTATAATTAGTTGGAGTGTGCAACGCAGGCAGATGCGCTCTGCAAATGTCTTGGCACTAGTGGGACTATAGCAAAGTCCAATAGCCACGTATAGGATGCCACTAGGTACACTGAGTGTTTGCTAGTAAAATTGCTTAGTTTAAAAAACTTGGAGTGTGCAATGCAGGCAGATGTGCTCTGCTAATGTCTTTGCACTAGTGGGACTATAGCAAAGTCCAATAGCCACGTATAGGATGCCACTAGGTACACTGAGTGTGTGCTAGTATAATGGCTTAGTTATAATTCGTTGGAGTGTGCAACGCAGGCAGATGCGCTCTGCAAATGTCTTGGCACTAGTGGGACTATAGCAAAGTCCAATAGCCACGTATAGGATGCCACTAGGTACACTGAGTGTTTGCTAGTAAAATTGCTTAGTTTAAAAAAGTTGTAGTGTGCAATGCAGGCAGACGTGCTCTGCTAATGTCTTTGCACTAGTGGGACTATAGCAAAGTCCAATAGCCACGTTTAGGATGCCACTAGGTACACTGAATGTTTGCTAGTATAATGGCTTAGTTAGAATGAGTTGGAGTGTGCAGAGGACAAGAGGGTACAGTGGCAGGATTGTGGGGCTCTGGGTAGAGGAATGGAAGCCTGCCTTTCTATTCCCTCCTAATGGTGAAATGCAGGGAGGAAATCCCTGACCTGGGCTACACAGACGCTGTTGCTGTTTGCAGGACCTGTCACCTATGGCTCTCTGACCCTGCCGCTTTGAGCCCTTAAAAGGACTGCTAGAATGTGCTCTCCCTAAGCTGTCTAACGCTGTGTATGCAGCGCATACAGCTGTATCGGCTATAGGACTCAGGAGGACGGAGCTGCGACACTGATGTCTGACACCAAAGACGCAGAAGGCAGATAATGGCGTTCGTGAAGAAAATGTCCGGTTTTATAATGCAGGGACATGTGACATGCAGATCCTATCACACATGCCGTTGCTTCTCTGGCTCAAAGTCCACTTAGGTGTGTGTGTGTCTGTGATTGGCTGACATGCTGGCCAGCCCCACAAGACGCGCGCGCTTAGGGAAGGAAGACAAGAAAAAAAAAAAAAAAATGGCGATCGCCATTATAGAAACAGCAGTGATCTGAAGGCGCTGTTCACGCACACTATACACTGAAATGTGATAATAGTTTGATTCACAGAGTGACTTACACTATTACAGCAGAAACCAAGCTAGGATTTAGCTGTTTTTTGGCTGCTAGAACCGTTCTCGAACGTTTCTAGAACTATCGAGCTTTTGCAAAAAGCTCGAGTTCTAGTTCGATCTAGAACATGCCCCAAAATCACTCGAGCCGCGAACTGGAGAACCACGAACCACGAACCGCGCTCAACTCTACTAGTGGGACTAGACAAAAGTCCAATAGCCACGTTTAGGATGCCACTAGGTACACTGAGTGTTTGCTAGTATAATGGCTTAGTTATAATGAGTTGGAGTGTGCAATGCAGGCAGACGTGCTGCAAATATCTTTGCACTAGTGTGACTAGACAAAAGTCCAATAGCCACGTTTAGGATGCCACTAGGTACACTGAGTGTTTGCTAGTATAATGGCTTAGTTATAATTAGTTGCAGTGTGCAATGCAGGCAGACGTGCTGCAAATGTGTTTGCACTAGTGGGACTAGACAAAAGTCCAATAGCCACGTTTAGGATGCCACTAGGTACACTGAGTGTTTGCTTAGTAACATTGAGTTGAAGTGTGCAATGCAGGCAGACGTGCTGCAAATATCTTTGCACTAGTGTGACTAGACAACAGTCCAATAGCCACGTTTAGGATGCCACTAGGTACACTGAATGTTTGCTAGTATAATGGCTTAGTTATAATGAGTTGGAGTGTGCAATGCAGGCAGACGTGCTGCAAATGTCTTTGCACTAGTGGGACTAGACAAAAGTCCAATAGTAACGTTTAGGATGCCACTCCGTACACTGAGTGTTTGCTAGTATAATGGCTTAGTTATAATGAGTTGGAGTGTGCAATGCAGGCAGACGTGCTGCAAATGTCTTTGCACTAGTGGGACTAGACAAAAGTCCAATAGCCACGTTTAGGATGCCACTAGGTACACTGAGTGTTTGCTAGTATAATGGCTTAGTTATAATGAGTTGGAGTGTGCAATGCAGGCAGACGTGCTGCAAATGTCTTTGCACTAGTGGGACTAGACAAAAGTCCAATAGCCACGTTTAGGATACCACTAGGTACTCTGAGTGTTTGCTAGTATAATGGCTTAGTTATAATGAGTTTGAGTTTGCAATGCAGGCAGAGGTGCTGCAAATATCTTTGCACTAGTGGGACTAGACAAAAGTCCAATAGCCACGTTTAGGATGCCACTAGGTACACTGAGTGTTTGCTAGTATAATGGCTTAGTTATAATGAGTTGGAGTGTGCAATGCAGGCAGACGTGCTGCAAATGTCTTTGCACTAGTGGGACTAGACAAAAGTCCAATAGCCACGTTTTGGATGCCACTAGGTACACTGAGTGTTTGCTAGTATAATGGCTTAGTTATAATGAGTTGGAGTGTGCAATGCAGGCAGACGTGCTGCAAATATCTTTGCACTAGTGGGACTAGACAAAAGTCCAATAGCCACGTTTAGGATGCCACTAGGTACACTGAGTGTTTGCTAGTATAATGGCTTAGTTATAATGAGTTGGAGTGTGCAATGCAGGCAGACGTGCTGCAAATGTCTTTGCACTAGTGGAACTAGACAAAATGCCAATAGCCACGTTTAGGATACCACTAGGTACACTGAGTGTTTGCTAGTATAATGGCTTAGTTATAATGAGTTGGAGTGTGCAATGCAGGCAGACGTGCTGCTAATATCTTTGCACTAGTGGGACTAGACAAAAGTCCAATAGCCACGTTTAGGATGCCACTAGGTACACTGAGTGTTTGCTAGTATAATGGCTTAGTTATAATGAGTTGGAGTGTGCAGAGGACAGGAGGGTACAGTGCCAGGATTTTGGGGCTCTGGGTAGAGGAATGGAAGCCTGCCTTCCTATTCCCTCCTAATGGGGAAATGCAGCGACGAAATCCCTGACCTTAGCTACACAGACGCTGTCTCTGTTTTCAGGACCTGTGACCTATGGCTCTGACCCTGCCGGTTTGAGCCCTTAAAAGGACTGATAGAAAGTGCTATCCCTAAGCTGTCTAACGCTGTGTATGGAGCGCATACAGCTGTATCGGCGATAGGACTCAGGACGGAGCTGCGCCAGTGATGTCTGACACCAAGGACGCAGAAGGCAGATAATGGCGTGCTGGAGGAAAATGTCCGGTTTTATAATGCAGGGACATGTGACATGGACATCCTATCACACATGCCGTTGCTTCTCTGGCTAAAAGTCCACTTAGCTGTGTGTGTGTCTGGGATTGGCTGACATGCTGGCCCGCCCCACAAGACGCGCGCGCTTAGGGAAGGAAGACAAGGAAAAAAAAAAAAAAATGTCGATCGCCATTATACAAACAGCAGTGATCTGAAGGCGCTGTTCACGCACACTATACACTGAAATTCCATAATAGTGTGAGTCACAGAGTGACTTACACTATTACAGCGGAAAGCCAGCTAGGAATTAGCTGTTTTTTTGCTGCTAGAACCATTATCGAACGTTTCTAGAACTATCGAGCTTTTGCAAAAAGCTCGAGTTCTAGTTCGATCTAGAACAGGCCCCAAAATCACTCGAGCCTAGAACTGGAGAACCTCGAACCTAGAACCGCGCTCAACTCTAGTTACTATAGCAACAGTGAACACCAAAAATCAACCTTGAATAAATCATGAATATTGTGGGAATAAAATCATAAAGTGGACTCCTATCATAAGAGAAAATCCCACCACCCACTACTCATGAAAAATTAATAGGATTGACCGATCCTCAAAAGCATCAAAACCAATTCACACAAAGGATCAGGAAACAGGAAAATATACACAATATAAATTTTTATTGAAAATAATGCATAATAAAAAACGAGGAAAAAATGGATGTAATAACAGGATAGGTGCACTAGATGGCAAACCAAACCAGCAAAAAGTAGTGCATGTGTTCAGTTATAAGAAAGTTCATGTGTCAAGCCTCATGAATCACAGAAGATTCAGAATAGAGCAACGTGCATATCATATATATCAATAGCATAAAATGCATAGATGAGGCAAAGACATCATGAGTGACACAAGTAATGACACCTACTTAGGAGCTGGAATGGCACCAAGTCCCATCCTACGCGCGTTTCAGCATTAGCCTTCGCCCCCCCTGACGAAGGCTATTGCTGAAACGTGCGTCGGATGGGACTTGGCGCCATTCCAGCTCCTAAGTAGGTGTCATTACTTGTGTCACTCATGATTTCTTTGCCTCATCTATGCATTTTATACTATTGATATATATTATATGCACGTTGCTCTATTCTGACTTAATCTTCTGTGATTCATGAGGCTTGACACATGAACTTTCTTATAACTGAATACATGCACTACTTTTTTCTGGTTTGGTATGCCATCTAGTGCACCTTTCCTGTTATTACATCCATTTTTTCCTCCTTTTTTATTATGCATTATTTTCAATAAAGATTTATATTGTGTATATTTTCCTGTTTCCTGATCCTTTGTGTGAATTGTTTTTTATGGCAACAGTGGCAGTGTTGACGTCACCGTCTAATAACCTGCCGCAGCCTTTGCTCGATTACACAGCATGGGGAGGAACAGCGTTCTTCCTCCCTGTGCTGTGGGATATAGCAGAGCTGTATGGGTTGAAGAAAACAGAAGACCAGGATCGTGGCGGGGTGAGAGGGAGTAATAAAGATGAAGTTTCTAAATGTGTCTGTGTATTTATTTATAATACAGTATTTTTTCTCTGTTTGGTGTCTTTTTTTAACCCTTTATTAGAGATTCTTAATGGCTGGGTCAAACTTGGCCTGACATTAAGAATCTCAGGCTTAATATCAGCTGGTAAAACAAAGCTGGTATTAACCCCTTATTACTCAGCATGCCACCCGGCACCAGGACCACTGAAAGAGTTGGATACAGTGCCAGAAGACGGCGCTTTTATGAAAGCGTCATTTTCTGGGGCGGCTGCAGACTGCAATTCACAGCGGAGGGGCCCAGAAAGCTTGGGCCAACTTGCGCTGCGGATTCCAATCTCCAGCTGGCTAGTTGTACCTGACTAAGACACAAAAAATGGGCAAAGGCCACGACATTTTTGTTTAATTATTTCATTAAAAAAACGATGTCAACTTCGCCCAATTTTTGTGTAAAGCCAGCTACAACTAGGCAGCTGGGGATTGAAATCCGCAGCACAGGTTGGCCCAAGCTTTCTGCCCCCCCCTGCTGTGAATTGCAGTCCGCAGCCGCCCCAGAAAATGGCACGTTTTTAGAAGCCATATCTTCTGGTGCTGTATCCAACTCTTCAGTGGCCCTGGTGCCGGGTGGCTCGCTGGGTAATAATGGGGTTAGGGATAGCTGTGTATTATCAGCTGGCCCTAAGCCCAAAATTCATGGTGTCATGCAAATATTAGACATGTCCACCATGAATTTCTAGTAAAGTTAAAATAAAAAAACACAACACAAAGAAAAATATTTTTATTAGAAATAAAACACAACACAATTAGTGACTTCATCTTTATTGAACTAAAGAACCCCTCTCCTACGCCGTAGTCCTGGGTCAAGGGTCCCGCGATGTCCAATCCGAACCCAATATCATCTGATCGGTTTGCCGGAAGGAAAAGGGATCAGATGTATCAGATTCAAGGACCTGAATCACATGACACATCAGCTGATTGTATAAACGGCTTTTATACAATCAGCTGATGCATCAGTAGAAAAAAAAACTATACACCTCTCTGCAGACTCCCATCTGATCGCTCCAGGAGCTGCCGGTAATGAGCTGATGCGGTCACCTCACGGCATCAGCTGATCATTTAAACCGGCTGGGCGGTAAAAAGCCGGCCTCACTGCTGGACTTCTTTGATCAGCTGATGCTGTCAGGTAACTTAATCAGCTGATCACCGGCAGGTCCTGGAGTGTTCGGATGTGTCCCGGGAGTCTGCAGACAGGTAGATATGATATATTTTTTTTTCTACTGTTCACTGTTGTTTTTGCTTAGCAGCAAATGTACAGGCAGAGAGAAGCTGCCGCACATACGGTACTAAGCGAAAGTTCATGTCACACATGTCACACAGGAGGAAGAACGCAGGATTCTTCCTCCCCCTAATACAAAGACAACATTGCTCACAGCAGTGACATAGGAGTCAGAAATGCTTACAGGGGGTCTTCCCCATGCTGCTCACATGTCATTTGAGCACTGTTGTTATATATTTGTGACATTTTTGAGCTTTCTCTAGACGTCCGGGAGTGCCGCCGGTAAAGTGGTTGGGTATCCCATAGGCTAACATTTATCGGTGCACCGGAGCATTTCAAAATGCTCGACCCGAGCATCGAGCACCCAAGCATTTTACTGCTCGCTCATCTCTATTGATGACCTATCTTAATTATAGGCCATCAGCGTAAAAGTAGTGGACAACCTCTTTATTTCACAGGTCTCAACATTTAAATATTTGCTTTTCAGCATTGAAAAATAAATAAAATATTGTATTTTTTCAATGCTGTAGCTTACTGAGGTCTTTGTAGCTTTGCAAGGTGTAGTTAGCATGCATATCATTTTTCGGTACCCGTTTGGGGGAGAAGTAATAAGAATCACCTTTCTGTAATGTTTTTATTTTTTATAGTTAATCCATTTTTTTGTTATGGTTTACTTTTTTTTTGCTTTTTTAAATTCATACAAAAACATTTGTTAAATGTATTTGATTTCATAGATTTAAGGTTTAAAGCTGACATAAGTCCACCATGTTCAATGTATAGCCTAACATGTAGACTACAGGAAAGGAAAAATCTCATGAGGCAGGTGCTAGTTACCCCATGTTAGGGGAAAAACTTTACTCCCGACTCTATATACGGCAATAAGACTAGTTTTCTGGATCAACGTCCCATCACAGACTCTAGTACCCATAACCTGTAGCATTATATTTATCCAGAAAGGCATCAAGTCCTTACTTGAACTATTTTAGTCATTGTAGTAGTGGGTAAGAAGGGGTTAAAGCTGTGTTCTCGTAATAAGTCCAAATTGCAGTGTAGGGTGATGACATTCATCTGTCAACGCGTTTCAGAGATCAAATCTCCTTCATCAGGACACAAAATCACATGACATATGGGTAAAACATCAATGCTACTGTATATATTCCCACCTTCAGATTAAAAAAAGGTGCGCAGGTAACGGCTAGGATATTGTGACATCATTGCAAAAATGTAAAATATTATTTCATTAAAACTTCCACGAACGTGACATATCTTAAAAAAGCCAAAGTTAATAGAAAGTCAGATAAAATGAAAAAGGAAGCAATGAAAGATACCAGAATAAGAATCATTCCAATCGATAAATGAAATTGCCAAAAAAAAAAGAAACCTTTAATTGAGAGGGGGTTCGAAGCTATGAAATCCTCCAGATTCCTCAGAGAGAGACTGTCAGAGAATCTGAGGCAACTATAGTCATCTAGGACTGGACATTATATACTACACGACTACAGCCAGGTATGGACATAAGGTGTATGGATATCAGAGGTGTGCAGTCATTAACACATATAGACACAAATTTACTACAGCTTTACTGTTACTTCCTAAATGGAGATTGGTACGGCCATCTGTGTCCGGTGGTGAGCACTGTATACATTCGATTACGGAGAGGCTTGGTGCGACACATGTGGACAATGATTTGATGGATGTCCCAAAGTCTGTTACTAAATGTCTTGTTTGTACAAGGGGGCTAATGTCTTCTCCTACAATGGGTAGACAACATGTTCCATGTTAAGTATGGAGACCCTTTCAGAGGTTGTAGAGCGGGCAGAAAACTGAAGGCAAAGAAAAGATGAACTGCTTTCACTAATTTGAACCCAGAGGGCGCGCAAATAATGCAGTTTGATGTGTTTTACTAAAACCTGGTTACATGAAGAGGTCCCTGACTCAAGTGTCTCCATACCAGGGTTTCACATGGTCCGAACTGATGGAAACATTATGAAAAGCAGCAAGAAGAAGGGTGGGAGGGTGATACTCTACATAAACAACTGTAACGATAGTCTCCTTGCATGCTGAGACAAGGGACAGACTTTGAACTGGAGCATCTCATCTGGCTCTTTTCATTTAAATGGGATTCATTTCTCTTGGCACTGAAGTGGTTAAGTGCCAATTTTGCTATTGCAACTTTCCAAGCAGTTCCTTACTGAGTGATCAGGTGCACTTACTAAGTAGTCAAGTCCTTCCACTTTAAGTAGTGGTGTATCCCAGCATTCTCTGCTGAAGATACAAAGTAATTTGTGCCCTGGCCGCCTTTGAGGAAGGTTCTGCAAGTCAAGTTCCTGTGCTCAGGCAATATCCTTTTTTTTGTGTTTTGCCCCTGTTTGTCTTTACTTCCTTGGTGTTTTGTTAGTGCAGCGGTGAGGTCTAGTGGACCCCACCTTCCCCTCACTAGTCAGGGTTACTATAGGGTCTTCTGAGGGTCCCAGGTTCCTGTTCGGTGACAGTTGCGGAGACTGTATAGGGACTGGTAAGGAGAGAAGGGACAGTTGCAGGTGAGGTCAGGAGGGGCTCACCCACCCCTCTCACTAGTTCCAGGGCCTCCCACTGTTTTTGTGTCCCTGGTGCCCACTTTTTGTGTGTTTTTTGTCATGCATCAGACGTATGTAGGTGTTAACGCACCTCACCACCGGTACACCCTGTGAGCATGACAATAACAGGGGCATGTGACAGTAAGGTAGAGAAGGTAGAGTCATTGTTGTCCTAAAATTGAACTCTTAGCTGTTGGCCTCAAACCTTTCAAAGTACCAAGATAATTCTCTCTTGTAATTGCAATAGTGTTGTATGTACCGCCAACAGGGGGAAGATTTTGTTAGGGGTCATTGCTCGGCTTCAGAAGAATCACCCAAACTCTCTAACCATAAATCTCCGGGGATTTTAATCAGGCTATGATAACTGCTTTACCAAAGTTCTATCAATCTGTGAAATGTACAATATGGGACAACAATATATTGGATCTCTTCTATGCTAATGCTAAGAATGCTTATTCATTGTCTGCCCTGCCATCCTTAGGGAAATCCGACCACAATCTTATACTGTTGTCAGCAGTATATTAACCGGTTGCTAATAAATAGCTTGTGACAATTAAAACTATCAGAAATTGGTCTACGGAGGCTGAGGAAGCGTTACAAGAAAGCTTTGATCTTTCAAACTTGGACTCTATAGGCCCTGTTACATGCAATGACATCACTAACAAGATGTCGCTGGGGTCACGGAATTCGTGACGCACATCCGGCCTCGACACTTACGAGCGACCGCTAACAATGCCAAATACTCACCAAATCGTTGATTGTTGACACGTCGTTCATTTTCGAAATATCATTGCTCGTTCTGGATGTAAGTTGTTGGTCGTTCCTGAGGCAGCACACATCGCTACGTGTGACACCCCGGGAATGACGAACAACAGCGTTCCTGCGTCCTCCGGCAACGAGGTGGGAGTGACGGTTATGCGGCTGTTCTCCGCCTCTCTGCTTCTATTGGTGGCCCGCTGTGTGACGTCGCTGTGACGCCACACGAACCTCCCCCTTAGAAAAGAGGTTGTTCGGCGGCCACAGTGACGTTGTTAGGAAGGTAAGTTTGTGTGATGCGCTCTACCGATATTGTTCGCCATGGGCAGCGATTTGCAACGGGGGCGGGTGCAATCACTAGCGACATTGCTAGCGATGTCGCAGCGTTTAAAGCGGCCTTATGGGTGGGACAATGGGGGAGAATCTAGATGAAGCTGATGGTAATGACGTGGTTGGTAGAATTATTGATTGCATTAACTTTTGCACTGATATGCTGGTGCATTTCTAAAACCATAATCCAAAATGGTACCAATAATGCTAAAGGAAATATGTGACCTCAATATGGGACCTTGGGGGCTTATTGTCACTATATGAAAATTGTCCTAAAAACCTATTAACACATTTGGGTATATCTAAGCATAGTATACCACTATGTGTGCACTGTATGGTGCTATGGGAACTAGCTGCAAGGATAGCTCTAATGTTCCCAGAGAATCAGTGTAAATACAGAATATATGCCAAGATTCGTTTTTTTTCAATATTCATAAAATACCTACTTTGAAAATATCACCATGTGATCATCTGACTCTAGGATTTCTTTGTTAATAGTAATGAGCAATGTCTGTTTAATAGAGTCATCCTCATCAAATAATGATAACGCATGAGGATCAGGAGCGCCGATCACCCGCTAACTAAACCGAAAGAATACAAAGTCACGTAGCATTGATAGGTTTATTTAACCCTTTATATTGTTCTCAGGAGCTCTTGTGTGATCACACGCTGTCTCAAAGTCTGTTCAGTCACAATGCCTAGGAATATGGAAATCTTCAATCCGGCTGTTGTTTTCTTATTCTTAAGCGGGCTTTACAGGCAACGATTTCGCTACAGCGATGTCGTTGGGGTCACGGATTTTGTGACGTACATCCGGCTGCTGTAGCGATGTCGTAGAGTGTGACTCCTAGGAGCGATTTTGGATCGTTGCAAAAACGTCCAAAATCGCTCCTCGTTGACATGGGGGTCCGCTGCCAGTTATCGCTGCTGTCGCTGGGGAGAAGTTGATCCTCGTCCCTGCGGCAGCACACATCGCTACGTGTGACGCCGCAGGAACGAGGATCATCTCCTTACCTGCCTCTGGCCACAATGCGGAAGGAAGGAGGTGGGCGGGATGTTACATCCCGCTCATCTCCGCCCCTCCGCTTTCATTGGGCGGCCGCTTAGTGACGTCGCTGTGACACCGAACGGACCGCCCCATTAGAAAGGAAGCGGTTCGCGGGTCACAGCGACGTCGAAGGGCAGGTAAGTACGTGTGACGGGGGTGCGCGATTTTGTGCACGACGGGCAGCAATATGCCCGTCGTGCACAAACGATGGGGGCGGGTCTCATGCTAGCGATATCGGGCCAGATATCGCAGCATGTAAAGCCACCCTTAGCCATAGCTATCATAGACTCATAAGGGTCTGTCTTTGGACCCTGATTATTTTCCTCTATAATAGTTTTAAGAGATGTCGCTGACCATAGATTAAGTCATGCATAAGAAAAAAAATGGCTGCCAAAATAAACCATGAAAATGACAATTTCTCAAGAAAAAAATACTAAATTTCCCAATCTTGGCATCATCAAACTCTAACTGATTTTCTTATTTATAGACTTTTTCATGTGGAATGTACATGCCTTGCGAAAGTATTCGGCCCCTTGAATTTTTCTACCTTTTCCCACATTTCAGACTTTAAACATAAAGATAAAAATGTTAATGTTCTGGTGAAGAATCAACAACAAGTGGGACACAATTGTGAAGTTGAACAAAATGTATTACTTAAGTTAATACTTTGTAGCGCCCCCTTTTGCTGCGATTACAGCACAAGTCTCTTGGAGTATGTGTCTATCAGTTTTGAACATGGAGAGACTGAAATTCTTGCCCGTTCTTCCTTTGTAAACAGCTGGAGCTGAGTGAGGTTGGATGGAGGCGTTTGTGAACAGCAGTTTTCAGCTCTTTCCACAGATTCTCGATTGGATTCAGGTCTGGACTGTGACTTGGCCATTCTAATACCTGGATACGTTTATTTGTGAACCTTCCATTGTAGATTTTGCTTTATATTTGGGATGATTGTCTTGTTGGAAGACAAATCTCCGTCCCAGTCTCAGGTCTTTTGCATACTCCAACAGGTTTCTTCAAGAATGGTCCTGTATTTGGCTCCATCCATCTTCCCATCAATTTTACCATCTTCCCTGTCCATGTTGAAGAAAAGCAGTCCCAAACCATGATGCTGCCACCACCATGTTTGACAGTGGGGATAGTGTGTTAAGGGTGATGAACTGTGTTGCTTTTACACCAAACATACCATTTAGCATTGTGCCCAAATAGTTCGATTTTGGTTTCATCTGACCAGAGCACCTTCTTCTATATGTTTGGTATCTCCCAGGTGGCTTGTAACAAACTTTAAACAACACTTTTTTATGGATATCTTTGAGAAATGGCTTTCTCCTTGCCAGATTTGTTCAGTGCACGACTGATTATTCTCCTCTGGACAGACTCTCCCACCTCAGCACCTCAATTTATACAGAGGTATCATGGGCCTCTTGGCTGCATCTCTGATCAGTCTTCTCCTTGCTTGAGATGAAAGTTTGGATGGAGGCCGGGTCTTGGTAGATTTGCAGTGGTATGATACTCCTTCCATTTCAATATAATCGCTTGCACAGTGCTTCTTGGGATGTTTAAAGTTTTTAAAATCTTTTTGTAACCAAATCCGGCTTTAAACTTTTCCATAACAGTATCACAGACCTGCTTTTTGTGTTCCTTGGTCTTCATGATGCTATCTGCCCTTTAAACAGAACCTGAGACTATCACAGAGCAGGTGCATTTATACGGAGACTTGATTACACACAGGGGCTTATATTTATCATCATTAGTCATTTAGAACAACATTGGATCATTCAAAGATCCTCAATCAACTTCTGGAGTGAGTTTGCTGCACTGAAAGTAAAGGGGATGAATAATATTGTACTCCCCAATGTTCAGTTATTTATTTTTTAAAGAAGTTTAAAATAAGCAATACATTTCGATCAACTTCACAATTGTGTCCACTTGTTGTTGATTCTTCACCAGAACATTAACATTTTTATCTTTATGTTTGAAGCCTGAAATGTGGGAAAAGGTAGAAAAATTCAAGGCAACCAAATACTTTTGCAAACCACTGTAAATCCTCATACATGACAACCTGCAGCCAAATGTTATAAATGTCTAGCTAGTTCTCCAGCATCTAGGTTTGTGCACTTGTCTTGTAAAACGCCATTTAGGCTCTGTTTATTCCTCTCCTCTTTCTAATTCTAATAGTTTAGATCTTATTGGTAGAGATGAGCGAACCGGTCCCGGTTCGGCTCGAGGCCGGTTCGCCGAACAGAGGTCCCGTTCGAGTTCGGCTCGTCGAACGTTCGACGAACCGAACTCGAACTGCATAGGAAACAATGGCAGGCAATCACAAACACAGAAAAACACCTAGAAAACACCCTCAAAGGTGTCCAAAAGGTGACAAACAACTCACAACACAACACAAACACATGGGAAAGTGACAAGGACATATACTTCTGCAAAAACAAAAGAGCTGGACAAAGAAAAAGAGGAGGAGACACAGATATAGGCATGGCACGCCCTTATAAACTCATGTAAAACACCGCAAGGTGACTACAAGCGGAGCCTCCCTTTTTTCCAAAAATTGGGCCCCACACACACCCACCCCTTAAGTGGCAGCAGTTGTGCCCCAGTTGTACACTTCACAGCTAGATTTGCATCAAGCACATTCAAAAATACGCCATAATTAACCGTCCCCAGGATGACACCGGAGTAGGTAGCAAAGTCTTTCCTGATCCCAGCTCTGTTCATCTTGGCTTCTTTTAAAAACAATGTAAGCAAGGGTTACTCCAAGCGGAGTCTCCCTTTTTTCCAAAAATTGGGCCCCACACACACCCACCCCTTCAGTGGCAGCAGTTGTGCCCCAGTTGTACACTTCACAGCTAGATTTGCATCAAGCACATTCAAAAATACGCCATAATTAACCGTCCCCAGGATGACACCGGGGTAGGTAGATAAAGTCTTTGCTGACCCATGACTTGATCATCTTGGCTTCTTTTAAAAACAATGTAAGCAAGGGTTACTCCAAGCGGAGTCTCCCTTTTTTTCCAAAAATTGTGCCCCACACACACCCACCCCTTCAGTTGTAGCAGTTGTGCCCCAGTTGTACACTTCACAGCTAGATTTGCATCAAGCACATTCAAAAATACGCCATAATTAACCGTCCCCAGGATGACACCGGGGTAGGTAGCAAAGTCTTTCCTGATCCCAGCTCTGTTCATCTTGGCTTCTTTTAAAAACACAGCAAGCAAGGGTTACTCCAAGCGGAGTCTCCCTTTTTTTCCAAAAAATTGTGCCCCACACACACCCACCCCTTCAGTGGCAGCAGTTGTGCCCCAGTTGTACACTTCACAGCTAGATTTGCATCAAGCACATTCAAAATTACGCCATAATGAACCGTCCCCAGGATGACACCGGGGTAGGTAGATAAAGTCTTTCCTGATCCCAGCTCTGTTCATCTTGGCTTCTTTTAAAAACACAGCAAGCAAGGGTTACTCCAAGCGGAGTCTCCCTTTTTTTCCAAAAATTGTGCCCCACACACACCCACCCATTCAGTGGCAGCACTTGTGCCCTAGTTATACACTTCACAGCTAGATTTGCATCAAGCACATTAAAAAATACGCCATAATTAACCGTCCCCAGGATGACACCGGGGTAGGTAGCAAAGTCTTTCCTGATCCCAGCTCTGTTCATCTTGGCTTCTTTTAAAAACACAGCAAGCAAGGGTTACTCTAAGCGGAGTCTCCCTTTTTTCCAAAAATTGGGCCCCACACACACACACCCCTTCAGTGGCAGCAGTTGTGCCCCAGTTGTACACTTCACAGCTAGATTTGCATCAAGCACATTCAAAAATACGCCATAATTAACCGTCCCCAGGATGACACCAGGGTAGGTAGCAAAGTCTTTCCTGATCCCAGCTCTGTTCATCTTGGCTTCTTTTAAAAACACAGCAAGCAAGGGTTACTCCAAGCGGAGTCTCCCTTTTTTCCAAAAATTGGGCCCCACACACACCCACCCCTTCAGTGGCAGCAGTTGTGCCCCAGTTGTACACTTCACAGCTAGATTTGCATCAAGCACATTCAAAAATACGCCATTCTTAGCCGTCCCCAGGATGACACCGGGGTAGGTAGATAAAGTCTTTCCTGATCCCAGCTCTGTTCATCTTGGCTTCTTTTAAAAACAATGTAAGCAAGGGTTACTCCAAGCGGAGTCTCCCTTTTTTTCCAAAAATTGTGCCCCACACACACCCACCCATTCAGTGGCAGCACTTGTGCCCTAGTTATACACTTCACAGCTAGATTTGCATCAAGCACATTCAAAAATGCGCCATAATTAACCGTCCCCAGGATGACACCGGGGTAGGTAGCAAAGTCTTTCCTGATCCCAGCTCTGTTCATCTTGGCTTCTTTTAAAAACACAGCAAGCAAGGGTTACTCCAAGCGGAGTCTCCCTTTTTTTCCAAAAATTGTGCCCCACACACACCCACCCATTCAGTGGCAGCACTTGTGCCCTAGTTATACACTTCACAGCTAGATTTGCATCAAGCACATTCAAAAATACGCCATAATTAACCGTCCCCAGGATGACACCGGGGTAGGTAGCAAAGTCTTTCCTTATCCCAGCTCTGTTCATCTTGGCTTCTTTTAAAAACACAGCAAGCAAGGGTTACTCTAAGCGGAGTCTCCCTTTTTTCCAAAAATTGGGCCCCACACACACCCACCCCTTCAGTGGCAGCAGTTGTGCCCCAGTTGTACACTTCACAGCTAGATTTGCATCAAGCACATTCAAAAATACGCCATAATTAACCGTCCCCAGGATGACACCGGGGTAGGTAGATAAAGTCTTTTCTGATCCCAGCTCTGTTCATCTTGGCTTCTTTTAAAAACACAGCAAGCAAGGGTTACTCCAAGCGGAGTCTCCCTTTTTTCCAAAAATTGGGCCCCACACACACCCACCCCTTCAGTGGCAGCAGTTGTGCCCCAGTTGTACACTTCACAGCTAGATTTGCATCAAGCACATTCAAAAATACGCCATTCTTAGCCGTCCCCAGGATGACACCGGGGTAGGTAGATAAAGTCTTTCCTGATCCCAGCTCTGTTCATCTTGGCTTCTTTTAAAAACAATGTAAGCAAGGGTTACTCCAAGCGGAGTCTCCCTTTTTTTCCAAAAATTGTGCCCCACACACACCCACCCATTCAGTGGCAGCACTTGTGCCCTAGTTATACACTTCACAGCTAGATTTGCATCAAGCACATTCAAAAATACGCCATTCTTATCCGTCCCCAGGATGACACCGGGGTAGGTAGATAAAGTCTTTCCTGATCCCAGCTCTGTTCATCTTGGCTTCTTTTAAAAACAATGTAAGCAAGGGTTACTCCAAGCGGAGTCTCCCTTTTTTTCCAAAAATTGTGCCCCACACACACCCACCCATTCAGTGGCAGCACTTGTGCCCTAGTTATACACTTCACAGCTAGATTTGCATCAAGCACATTCAAAAATGCGCCATAATTAACCGTCCCCAGGATGACACCGGGGTAGGTAGCAAAGTCTTTCCTGATCCCAGCTCTGTTCATCTTGGCTTCTTTTAAAAACACAGCAAGCAAGGGTTACTCTAAGCGGAGTCTCCCTTTTTTCCAAAAATTGGGCCCCACACACACCCACCCCTTCAGTGGCAGCACTTGTGCCCTAGTTGTACACTTCACAGCTAGATTTGCATCAAGCACATTCAAAAATACGCCATAATTAACCGTCCCCAGGATGACACCGGGGTAGGTAGATAAAGTCTTTCCTGATCCCAGCTCTGGTCATCTTGGCTTCTTTTAAAAACACAGCAAGCAAGGGTTACTCCAAGCGGAGTCTCCCTTTTTTTCCAAAAATTGTGCCCCACACACACCCACCCATTCAGTGGCAGCACTTGTGCCCTAGTTATACACTTCACAGCTAGATTTGCATCAAGCACATTCAAAAATACGCCATAATTAACCGTCCCCAGGATGACACCGGGGTAGGTAGCAAAGTCTTTCCTGATCCCAGCTCTGTTCATCTTGGCTTCTTTTAAAAACACAGCAAGCAAGGGTTACTCTAAGCGGAGTCTCCCTTTTTTCCAAAAATTGGGCCCCACACACACCCACCCCTTCAGTTGCAGCAGTTGTGCCCCAGTTGTACACTTCACAGCTAGATTTGCATCAAGCACATTCAAAAATACGCCATAATTAACCGTCCCCAGGATGACACCGGGGTAGGTAGATAAAGTCTTTCCTGATCCCAGCTCTGTTCATCTTGGCTTCTTTTAAAAACACAGCAAGCAAGGGTTACTCCAAGCGGAGTCTCACTTTTTTCCAAAAATTGGGCCCCACACACACCCACCCCTTCAGTGGCAGCAGTTGTGCCCCAGTTGTACACTTCACAGCTAGATTTGCATCAAGCACATTCAAAAATACGCCATTCTTAGCCATCCCCAGGATGACACCGGGGTAGGTAGATAAAGTCTTTCCTGATCCCAGCTCTGTTCATCTTGGCTTCTTTTAAAAACAATGTAAGCAAGGGTTACTCCAAGCGGAGTCTCCCTTTTTTTCCAAAAATTGTGCCCCACACACACCCACCCATTCAGTGGCAGCACTTGTGCCCTAGTTGTACACTTCACAGCTAGATTTGTATCAAGCACATTCCAAATCTACAAGCATTTACTCTCCCCAGGATGACACAGGGGTGGTAAATTTCTTCTGGATCCATGACTTGTTCATTTTGATGAACGTCAGTCTGTCCACATTGTCACTGGACAGACGCGTGCGCTTATCTGTCAGCACACACCCAGCAGCACTGAAGACACGTTCAGAGACAACGCTGGCAGCTGGACACGACAAAATCTCCAAGGCGTAAGTTGATAGCTCTGGTCATTTTTCTAGGTTTGAAGCCCAAAAGGAGCAAGGCTCCAGTTGCACAGTCATGGCATCGATGTTCATTTGGAGATACTCCTGTATCATCCTTTCCAGCCGTTGACTATGTGTCAGACTTGTTGTCTCTGGTGGCCTTGCAAAGGAGGGTCTAAAAAAATTATGAAAAGATTCCATAAAATTGCTGTTACCAGCACCAGATACGGTCCTACTGGTATGTGTAGACTGTTGAAGATGACGAGACCGTCCCATGTTTGTCAAGTTACAACTGGGAGATTCACTCCCTGCACCTGCACGGTTGTTTGGTGGAAAAGCGGATCTAAGATCGAGTAACAGCTTCTGCTGATACTCCTGCATACGTGCGTCCCTTTCTATGGCTGGAATTATGTCACAAAATTTGGACTTGTACCGGGGATCTAATAGTGTGGCAAGCCAGTAGTCATCATCACTTCTAATTTTGACAATACGAGGGTCATGTTGGAGGTAGTGCAACAAGAAGGCACTCATGTGTCTTGCGCAGCCATGCGGACCAAGTCCACGCTGTGTTTGTGGCATAGAGGTGCTAACCGTTCTTTCTTCCTCTGACATCTCCCCCCAACCTCTTTCAACTGAAATTTGACCAAGGTCTCCCTCATCTGCTGAGTCTTCCATGTATATGGACAGTTCGTCCTCCATTTCTTCATGTCCTCCTGCACCTTCCTCAACATCTCGCCTGCTACCATGCGCCCTTGTTGATCCCTGTCCCCCATGCTCCCATGCCTGGCGCCTTGGTGATGATGAACGTCTGGACCTTGGTGATGTTGTTGTGTCTTGCGCATATGAATCCTCCTGTAGTTCATCCGCTTCCTGTTGTCCCACCCCCTGACTCCGAATAGTGTTTAGCGTGTGTTCCAGCATGTAAATGACTGGAATCGTCATGCTGATAATGGCATTGTCAGCGCTAAACATATTCGTCGCCATATCGAAACTGTGCAGAAGGGTGCATAGGTCCTTGATCTGAGACCACTCCATCAGGGTGATCTGCCCCACCTCTGCATCTCGTTGGCCCAGGCTATACGTCATGACGTATTGCACCAGGGCACGGCGGTGCTGCCACAGTCGCTGTAACATGTGGAGAGTTGAATTCCAGCGTGTCGCCACATCGCATTTCAGGCGATGAACCGGCAGGCCGAAAGACTTCTGGAGCGATGCAAGTCGCTCAGCTGCGGCGCTTGAACGGCGGAAGTGAGCAGACAGTTTTCGTGCCCTGTTCAGAAGGCCATCTAGGCCGGGATACTGTGTTAAAAATTGCTGCACGACAAGGTTCAACACGTGAGCCATACAAGGTACGTGTGTCACCTTGCCCAGGCGAAGGGCCGCACCCAGGTTTGCAGCATTGTCGCACACGGCCTTACCAGGCTGCAGGTTGAGTGGAGACAACCATTTATTAAACTCGGACCGCAGAGCTGACCACAACTCCTAAGCTGTGTGACTCTTATTCCCAAGACATGTCAAGCTAAAGACCGCCTGATGCCGTTGCGCTCTACTGCCAGCATAGTAATGAGGGGTGCGTGATTCCTTCTGCGCAGTGAGAACGCTGCTGGCCTGACCAGGCAGGCTTGGGGCGGAGGTGGAGGACCCAGATGAGGTGGAGGAGGCAGAAGCAGTGGCGGAACTTGGACAGACAGAGGATTGACACACAAGTCGTGGGGACGGCAAAACTTGTGCAGCAGACCCTTCACCATCTATCACCATAGTTACCCAGTGCCCAGTGAGCGACATGTAACGTCCCTGTCCATGCTTACTGGTCCAAGTATCGGTGGTGAAATGCACCCGTTCACACACAGAGTTTCTCAAGGAAGCGGTGATGTTGTGTGCGACATGCTGGTGTAGCGCGGGCACACCTTTCTTAGAGAAGTAGTGGCGACTAGGCATCTGGTACTGGGGCACAGCGACAGACATAAGGTCTCTAAAATCCTGTGTGTCCACTAGGCGGAAAGGCAGCATTTCGGTAGCCAATAGCTTACAGTGGGATAGAGTCAACCTCTTAGCTTTGTCATGGGTCGCAGGAAGTGGCCTTTTATTTGACCACATCTGAGGGACAGAGATCTGGCTGCTGTGTGTAGACGGTGTTGAGTAGGGTGTCCCTGGAAAAATGCAGGTTTGTGAGGAAAGTGCAGGCGGAGACATGATGTTGCCTTCATCCAAAGTTGGTGCTATCGATGTCTGAGAGAGCTGTACACACTCACTTGTTTCCCCTTCCAAACCAACTGACGACCTACCAAGCAAACTGCCTGTTGCGGTTACAGTGGTGGAAGTTGTGGGTGGAAAAACAGGTGTGACAGCTGTCCCCACAGTCCTAGAAGATGACGAGCGCGCGGATGCACTGGAAGGGGCAGGCGGTGGATGGTTCGCTACGCTAGGCCGCATTGCAGCACGGTGAGCTTCCCACCGGGACATATGATATTTATTCATGTGACGATTCATGGAAGAAGTTGTCAAACTGCTGAGGTTTTGACCTCTACTAAGAGAACCATGACAAATTTTACAGATCACATAATTTGGGCGATCTTTTTCTATGTCAAAAAAGGACCAGGCTAGGCAAGGCTTAGAGGCCATGCGACCTGTTGATCCACCCCGAATAATGCTCAGAGGCAGAGTGGTGGCTGAGGATGCAGTTGTAGACGTGCTACCAGTGCTCCGACTCTGTCCAGGAAGGCGCAAGGTAACTTCGTCGTCGGTTGCATCCTCCTCCACCGCCTCTGTTGACCTCCTCGAGTGCCTGACTGGGGGTTGACAGTAGGTGGGATCTAGAACTTCATCATCAATTGTTGTGTTTGCACTCCCCTCACCCTCAGACCGAGCCTCTTCTTGCCCTGACCGAATATTTAAGTTGTCATCCCAATCGGGTATCTGCGTCTCATCTTCATCAGAATGTTCCTCATTGTCTATAACCACAGGTGTTACAGTTTGTGACAAAGGGTCAACATTATGCTCAGAAACTTGTTCCTCACAGCCTGAATCAGAGTCACAAAGGTTCTGGGCATCACTGCAGACCATTTCCTGTTCTGTACTCACTGTAGCTTGGGAGCAGACCTCTGATTCCCAGGCTATAGTGTGACTGAACAGCTCTGCAGACTCAGCCATCTCAGTTCCACCATACTGTGCAGGGCTGATGGAGACTTCAGAGCTGGGAGAAATCAAGTGTGATTGGGATGACAACTCAGAGGACTGGTGTTTTTTGGATGCGGTACTTGAAGTGGCTGAGAGGGCACTTGTTGGACCACTTGAGATCCATTCAAGCATTTTCCTTTTTTGCCCATCATCTACCTTTCTTCCTGTTGTTCGTGTCCGTAAAAAAGGGAGCACATCGGATTGTCCATGGTAAGTAGTAGACATCTTACTTTTGCTGGTAGATGGTCTATCTTCAGCAGATGATAATGGAGCTTTGCCACCTTCCCCACGGACAAAACCTTTTTTGCCTTTTCCACCACGCCTCTTCCCCTTTCCACCAGCATCTGTCATTTTGCCACTCATGTTGATTGCGACAAGATTGTGGACTGAAAATGTGGTAGTAAAAATTGAGAGGTGGTGAAGATTGCAGTGGTGGTCTAGCTTTATTAACAGCAGAATAATAAAGAATAAATATCCCTGACAATGCAACTACGGCCCTTAAACTGGCAGCAAAAATTGCTAGTATAATGGCTTAGTTATAATGAGTTGGAGTGTGCAATGCAGGCAGACGCGCTCTGCAAATGTCTTTGCACTAGTGGGACTATAGCAAAGTCCAATAGCCACAGATAGGATGCCACTAGGTACACTGAGTGTTTGCTAGTATAATGGCTTAGTTATAATGAGTTGGAGTGTGCAATGCAGGCAGACGCGCTCTGCAAATGTCTTTGCACTAGTGGGACTATAGCAAAGTCCAATAGCCACAGATAGGATGCCACTAGGTACACTGAGTGTTTGCTAGTATAATGGCTTAGTTATAATGAGTTGGAGTGTGCAGAGGACAGGAGGATAGAGTGCCAGGATTGTGGGGTCTGGGTAGAGGAATGGAAGCCTGTCTTTCTATTCCCTCCTAATAGGGAAATGCAGGGAGGAAATCCCTGACCTTGGCTACACAGACGCTGTCGCTGTTTTCAGGACCTGTCACCTTAACTTTGACCCTGCCGGTTTGAGCCCTTAAAAGGACTGCTAGAAAGTGCTCTCCCTAAGCTGTCTAACGCTGTGTATGCAGTGCATACAGCTGTATCGGCGATAGGACTCAGGAGGACGGAGCTGCGCCAGTGATGTCTGACACCAAAGACGCAGAAGAGATAATGGCGTCCTGGAGGAAAATGTCCGGTTTTATAATGCAGGGACATGTGACATGGACATCCTATCACACATGCCATTGCTTCTCTGGCTAAAAGTCCACTTAGCTGTGTGTGTGTCTGGGATTGGCTGACATGCTGGCCCGCCCTACTACACGCGCGCGCTTAGGGAAGGAAGACAAGGAAAAAAAAAAAAAAATGGCGATCGCCATTATAGAAACAGCAGTGATCTGAAGGCGCTGTTCATGCACACTATACACTGAAATGTCCTAATAGTGTGATTCACAGAGTGACTTACACTATTACAGCGGAAACCAAGCTATGATTTAGCTGTTTTTTTGCTGCTAGATCCGTTCTCGAACGTTTCTAGAACTATCGAGCTTTTGCAAAAAGCTCGAGTTCTAGTTCGATCTAGAACAGGCCCCAAAATCACTCGAGCCTAGAACTGGAGAACCTCGAACCACGAACCGCGCTCAACTCTACTTATTGGGCTGACATGTCATAAGTAGTGATGTGCGAACCTGAACTGTAAAGTTTAAAATCTGTACTGAACATTAGGTGTTCTTGTCCCAGATCCGAGCTTAGACTTCTACTGTACATTCGGTTGTTGTTTGGGTTTGTCATCTGAATAAAGCTTGTTGAAAAAGTGCAGAGCAGCCAATCAGCAAGCTTTAACAATGTGGGCACTTCCGGCCCCATCACAGCCATGTCAAGCATTGGTATGGCTGTGATTGGCCATGGAAATAATTGTAGTCAGACTCTCTTCCAGGCCCACTTAATAAGCTTTATAAATATTCACTGCTTTCCCCACCCACTCTCTGTGTATGCTATGACCTCAAGTGAACTGACTGTCCGACTGTCGGCAGCAGCTTGAAAGTGAAAGTGCTGCCGGATTGTAAGATTTGCAGCACTTTCTCTTTGAAGCAACTGCAGGACCGTTGGATTGCGTGCCTCAGCCGTGTCCTGCACTCCGACAATTCAGCAGTCAGTTCACCTGAGGTCATATTGTGGGAGCCCAGGTATGACCCCGATGAACTGAGTGATGTCACTGCTCACAGCGGCTCCCCCTCAGCTGTCAAGTGATTCCTGGAACCTGTAGAGAGCAGACATGTTTTCACTCTCTCCAGGCTCTGGATGTGGTAGTGCTGGGATCGTCGTAAGACCTCACATGGATTACATCAGCTCATCAAGGGTGTTTTGGGGGTTAATAACGGGGTGAAAGAGGGTGTGTGTAATTTATTTCAAATAAAGGTTGTTTGTGCTTTATTTCTTTTGACTTACAGGATTAGTAATGGGAGGTTTCATAGATGCATCCCCTTCACCAATCCAGGGCTTGATGACAGCTGAAATTTTTTAAGAAATTACAGTGTCATTAACTCCCTTATACTACCTTGATTGCCACCACACCAGGGCAATCTGGATAAGCCGGGTAAAGTGCTAAGATTGAAACATCCAATGTGATGTGCCAAATCTGTGCAGCTGGGGGCTGCTATTTTTAGGCTCGGGGGGCCAAAATCCATGGCTACTAGCATCTTGATAAAACCAACACCCACCTGTTTGCTTTACCGTGGCTGGATATCAAAACCGGGGGGACCCTAAGCCTTTTTTACCCCTCTAATTTAATATCCAGCCACGATAAAGCTCACAGCTAGGGGCTGCAGCCCACTCCTGTTGATTTACCCACACAGGCTATGAAAATATTGTGGAAGCCCACGTCATTTCTTTTAAATTATTTATTTCTTTTGTACTACCATACAGCAAACTGACTGCAACCAATCTCAGAAGTGTACACGGGGTGGGGGTGCATGAATCATAGATTGCTATACACAGAGGGTGGACAGGGGAAGCAGTGAATATTCATGAAGGCTAATAAGCTAGCCTGGATGCGTGATACTCTGGGAAACATCAGGAAATATGATGTGATTCTATTCTGCTCTTACTACCATTTAACTTTCACAACAACACCCTAGTTCTTTTTACAGCTATTTTACAGCCCCAAACTTGCCCTCATTTCATTGTGTGAGATTTATAGTTCTGGATCAAGATTGCCTACTGAAACCTATTTTTTGGGGGTTTGTAGTCATTCGGCAAACCCGGACTCGTTCATCACTGGTCATATGTGTGCTTTGGTTGAAAACCCCTAGTGCAGGAAAATTACAGAGGGTCTGCTGTCACAAAATATAAGCCTGTATGGTGCTTATACACTTTTTCTTTCCCCATTCATGGCTGGTCTTGGAGTTGTGTGAGTCTTAGGGGCACTTTGCACACTGCGACATCGCAGGTGCGATGTCGGTGGGGTCAAATTGAAAATGACGCACTTCCGGCATCGCATGCGACATCGCAGTGTGTAAAGGCTGGATGATACGATTAACGAGCGCAAAAGCGTCATAATCGTATCATCGGTGCAGCGTCGGCGTAATCCATGATTACGCTGACGCGACGGTCCGATGTTGTTCCTCGCTCCTGCGGCAGCGCACATCGCTGTGTGTGAAGTCGCAGGAGCGAGGAACGTCTCCTACCGGCCTCACTGCGGCTTCCGTAGGATATGCGGAAGGAAGGAGGTGGGCAGGATGTTTACATCCTGCTCATCTCCGCCCCTCCGCTCTGATTGGCCGCCTGCCGTGTGACGTCGCAGTGACGCCGCACGACCCGCCCCCTTAACAAGGAGGCGGGTCGCCGGCCACAGGGACGTCGCACGGCAGGTGAGTGTGTGTGTGAAGCTGGCGTAGCGATAACTTTCGCTACGCCAGCTATCACCACATATCGCTGCTGCGACGGGGGCGGGCACTATCGCACTCGGCATCGCAGCATCGGCCTGCGATGTCGTAGTGTGCAAAGCCCGCCTTATTGTTCAGATTGGATGAATCAACCTTTCCGATTGACTGACACTTATTAGAGACTTAGAACTTGTGACTTATGACTGTAATGAGTTTTGATAGGACACTAACTGAAATGATGGAAGAGAGGTATTGTTATGGGGGATACTGTTGCTTTTTCTCCATGGGTATTCATATGTCCATCCTGACTCTTGTGTTCCGAAGTTTAAAGGGTGCTTTACACGCTGCGACATCGCTAGTGATTGCTAGCGATGTCGAGCGTGATAGAACCCGCCCTCGTCGTTCGTGCGACATCTTGTGCTCGCTGCCGTAGCGAACATTATCGCTACGGCAGCGTCACACGCACATACCTGGTCAGCGACGTCGCTGTGACCGCCGAACAATCCCTCCTTCAAGGGGGAGCTGCGTTCGGCGTCATAGCGACGTCACTGCGGGTCACTAAGCGGGCGACCAATAGAAGTGGAGGGGCGGAAATGAACGGGACGTAACATCCCGCCCACCTCCTTCCTTCCTCATTTCCGATGGACGCAGGTAAGGAAATGTTCGTTGCTCCTGCGGTGTCACACATAGCGATGTGTGGTGCCACAGGAACGACGAACAACATCGTAGCGGTGGCAGCAGCGATATTAAGGAAATGAGCGACATGTCAACGATCACCATTTTTTAAAGATTTTGCGATTGTTGATCGTCGCTCCTTGGTGTCACACACTGCAATGTCGCTACCGGCGCCGGATGTGCATCACTAATGACGTGACCCCGACGATATATCGGTAGGTAGCGATGTTACAGTACCCTTTACTCATGTCAATCACCCTGGGCTTTGGATGATGTGCTTTGTTGTGCTCCTTTGATGGGCAGCAGTTGCATTATGCACCACTGCATGTCAAGAATTACCTTTCTGCTCCCATTTTTTAGAGGACATATATAAGGGGTCTCCTACTGGTCTGATGACACTTAACCCGATGAAGGCTACTACTAAAATTAAAATTTTAAAGTAACCAGGTTTTTGTCCAATGTATAATGCTATAAAATACCTGGCAAGTGCCTACTGAAAATACAACTGGCCAATAGTAGCAGCATAATAAAGATAAAGTATGTAACATTGCATGAGAGCAAGTATGATTCAGAAAGAGAAGGTGCCCGGGAACGCATAGCTAAAAGAAACAGGATGCAGTAATGCGTAGAGGCAGCATCTAGGAAGTGTCCAGAATATGGAACAATCAGTGCATCTAGATCATGGAGGGTGAAACTACATGGGAGCAGTTTGATAGGACTTTCGCTTATGCACCAGGCTGTTAGGGCATTATGCACAAGGCTGTTAGGGCAGTATGCACCAGGCTGTATTAGGGTAGTATAAACCAGGCTGTATTATAGCAGTATACACAAGGCTGTATTACGGCAGCATGCGCCAGGCTGTTTGGGAGTATGCACCAGGCTAGATTAAGAAAGTATGCACCAGGCTGTATTATTTAAATAGATAGATAAAACAAGCGCACTATGAGAAGCACCCGTGGAATCCTTTTAGCGTTTAAAATATTAGAATTGCTCACCTTTGTTGGTTGTGCGCCCCCGCACAACTTCAGTGTAAGCTTATCAGTCTGGAGTTCCTCCGAGCAGATCCTGTAACCAGGCTTCAGGAGTCCAGATTTGGGGTAACGTTGTCAGTTACTGATTTCCACCGGCACCATGGAATTCAGGTTTTTTTTTTTTTGGTTTTTTTTTCCCTTCAATCCTCCAGCTACCAGCTGGATTTTTTGATATGTCAGCAGGTCCTTTGCAGCTATTACCGATTCCCAATGGGGAGGGGGTATATGAAAAAATTATTTCGGTCTAATATAGCGCAATAAGGATATATGCTGATATTAGTTATTTAAACTTTATTAATTAGGCGCTCCTATTATTACAACGCGTTTCAGCGGAATTGCTTTCATCAGGTAAAATAGGAGCAGTATCCTGCTATACTGCTCCTATTTTACCTGATGAAAGCAATTCCGCTGAAACGCGTTGTAATAATAGGAGCGCCTAATTAATAAAGTTTAAATAACTAATATCAGCATATATCCTTATTGCGCTATATTAGACCGAAAGAATTTTTTCCAGGCTGTATTATGGCAGTCTGCACTAGGCTGTTAGGGCAGTATGCACCAGTCTGCATTAGGCCAGTATGCTGCAGGCTGCATTATACCAGTATACACAAGGCTGTATTACGGCAGCATGCGCCAGGCTGTATTACGGCAGTATGCACCAGGCTGTATTATGGCAGTATGCACCAGGCTGGATTAGTGCAGTTTTCACCAGACTGTATTACAGCAGTATGCACAAGTTTTTTTGGCAAAGTATGCACACGACTGTAAGGGCAGTATGCAATAGGATGTTAGGGCAGTATGAACCAGTCTGGGTCACTACAGTTTGCAACAGGCTGTATTACAGCAATATGCACCAAGCTGTTAAGGCCCCGTTAAGGCCCCCATCGTTTGTGCTTCAAAGGCAATTTGTTGCCCGTGTCGCACAAAGTCAATCACCCTTGTCACACGTACTTACCTCCCGAACGACCTCGCTGTGGGCGGCGAACATCCTCTTCCTGAAGGGGGAGGGACGTTCGGCGTCACAGCGATATCACACAGCAGCCGCCCAATAGAAGCGGAGGGGCGGAGATGAGCGGGACATAACATCCCGCCCAACTCCTTCCTCATTGCTGGCAGGACGCAGGTAAACTGTGTTCTTCATTCCCAAGGTGTCACACGGAGCGATGTGTGCTGCCTCAGGAACGACGAACAACCTGCATCCAGGAATGTGACCGATATTTTGAAAATGAACGACGTGTCAACGAGCAACGATACGGTGAGTATTTTTGCTTGATAACAGTCGCTCGTAGCTGTCACACGCTACGATATGTCAAACGATGCCGGATGTGCGTCACGGAATCCGTGACCCCAACAACATATCGCCCGATATATCGTAGCGTGCAACGGGGCCTTTAGGGAAGTATGTTGCAAGCTATAAGGACAGTATGCACCAGACTACATTATGACTAGAGATGAGCGAACTGGCCGTGGTTCGGCTCGAGTTCGGTTCGTCGAACGGAGGTCTCGTTCGAGTTCAGTTTGGCGAACGTTCGACGAACCGAACTCGAACCAATAGGATATAATGGGAGGCAATCACAAACACATAAAAACACATTATAAATGTACACATACAGTTAATAAACATTGCCATAACACTTACCGGTCCCCGTGATCCCTCCTGCACTCTGTCTCCTGCCGCTATTCCATCCGATGATCCCTGAATCCTCCTGGTGACCAGCACTGCCAGCAGTGATGCAGGACCTATCATGACATCAAAATAGCCATGTGACCAGTCACGTGGCTATTATCTCATTGGCTACAGACTGGTCACATGACTATGACGCATCATGTAGGACCTGTCATTGCACTCTCCGGTACACGGTGCACATTTGTGTATCACCGTGTACCGGCAACATGCTCTAGCACACGGTCGACTCCCCGTTCCGTTAGGGACTGGCTGACACAGCCGGTCATTAACGGAGATCACCGTTGCCATAGCAACGCAGTTAGCGGTGACGTCACCGCTAACCACGGCTCCGGGAATCACATGATCGGAGCCCTGTTGCTATGGTAATGCGTCTGTCACCGCCAGCAGCCAGCAGCACTGATCTCTCACGGAGTGAAGGCTGCACGCTGCTTCCCGTGCAGCCTTCACGGAGTGAAGGCTGCACGGGAAGCAGCGTCTTCCCCCATGCAGCAGTGATGGAGCAGAGCTGCATTTGTTGAACGAGAAAGACAGAAGACCATGGATCGTGGAGGGCTGACAGGGGGTAATAAAGATGGAGTCTCTAATGTGTCTGTGTATTTATTTCTATTAAAGTATTTTTTCTCTGTGTGGTGTTTTTTTTAACCCTTTATTGGAGATTCTTAATGGCCGGGTCAAACGTGCCTGACATTAAGAATTTCTGGCTTAATACTGGCTAGTAAAACAAAGCCAGTATTAACTCATGATTACCCATCAAGCCACCCGGCTCCAGGGCTGTTGGAAGAGTTGGTTACAGTGCCAGATGATGGCGCTTCTATGAGAGCGCCATTTTCTGGGGCGGCTGCAGAGGCGCCCAGAAACCTCGGGCTAACCTGTGCTGTGGATTCCAATTCCCAGCTGCCTAGTTGTACCCGGCTGGACACAAAAATGGGGCGAAGCCCACGTCATTTGTTTTTTAATTATTTCATGAAATAAGTGAAATAATTAAAAAAAATGGGCTTCCCTATATTTTTGGTTCCCAGCCGGGTACAAATAGGCAACTGGGGGTTGGAGGCAGCCCGTGGCTGCCTGCTGTACCTGGCTAGCATACAAAAATATGGCGAAGCCCACGTCATTTTTTTGGTGGGCAAAAAACTTCTGCATACAGTCCTGGATGGAGTATGCTGAGCCTTGTAGTTCTGCAGCTGCTGTCTGCTCTTATCCATACAGACAGACAGCAGCTGCAGAACTACAAGGTTCAGCATACTCCATCCAGGACTGTATGCAGAAGTTTTTTGCCCCCTGAACAAAATTATGTGGGCTTCGCCATATTTTTGTATGCTAGCCAGGTATAGCAGGCAGGTAAGGCTGCCCCCAACCCCCAGTTGCCTATTTATACCCGGCTGGGAACCAAAAATAAAGGGAGGCCCTTTTTTTATTATTTCATGAATTTCATGAAATAATTAGAAAACAAATGACGTAGGCTTCGCCCCATTTTTGTGTCCAGCCAGGTACAACTAGGCAGCTGGGGATTGGAATCCACAGCACAGGTTGGCCTGAGCTTTCTGGGCCCCACTGCTGAGAATTGCAGTCTGCAGCCGCCTCAGAAAATGGCACTTTCATAGAAGCGCCATCTTCTGGCGCTGTATCCAACTCTTCCAGCACCTGCCTGCTATACCTGGCTAGCATACAAAAATATGGCGAAGCTTTTTTTGTAGTTTTTTTGGCAAAAAAAATAAAAAATGCTTCCCTGGATTTTCCATTGCCAGTGAAGGTAACACCAAGCAGTGGGGGTTAGCAGCCAGTAGCTGCTTGGATTACCCTTAGCTAGCAATACAAAAAATGCAACGGGAGCCCATATATATTTTTTTAAATTATTTATTGAAATAACTAAAAACAAAATGGACTACCCTGTATTTTGATTGCTGGACATCACAGTGCTGTAAAAATAAATCTTTAAAAAAAAATGACGTAGCGCTCCGCCGTATTTTTGATTCTCAGCGCAGATAAAGCAGACAGCTATGGGTTGCCACCCCCATCTGCCTGCCATTACCTTGGTTGGCAATCAAAATACAGGGAAGCCCATTAATTTTTTCTATTTAAAAAATAGTTAAAAAAAAATGACGTTGGATCCCCCATTTTTGATAGCCAGCTAGGGTAAAGCAGACGGCTGTAGCCTGAAAACCATAGCTGGCAGCTTTACCGTGGTTGAGGATCCAATGTGGAGGTCCCCCCAGGCTCTTTTTTAATAATTATTTTATAAATATTAATAATTACACAAAAAAAGTAGGGTCCCCCCTAAATTGGATCACCAGCCAAGGTAAAGCGGACAGCTGTGGTCTGGTATTCTCAGGGTGGGAAGGTCCATAGTTATTGGGCCTTCACAGCCTAAAAATAGCAGGCCGCAGGCACCCCAGACGTGGCGCATCCACTAGATGCGCCAATCCTGGCGCTTCACCCCAGCTCATCCCGTGCCCTGGTGCAGTGGCAAACGGGGTAATAAATCGGGTTGATACTAGCTGTAAAGTCACCTGAGATCAAGCCCTGCAGTTTGTGATGTCATGGCGTCTATTAGATACCCAACATCATAAACTGTCAGTACTAACTAAAAAAATCGACAAAAGAAATTTATTTGAAAAACAGTCCCCAAAACATTTCCTCTTTCACCAATTTATTGTAAGAAAAATAAAAAGGGGTCCCACGACGACTCTAGAATATGGATGGGAGACACTCAGGGAACGTATCCCCCATTTTCTAGGAGTGCAGACACTTCATGTGAGGAGTGTGGGTGCAATGACTCTGCACTCACTCTCCCCGGGTCCACAGCAGCAGAGTCCATGTCGTAATGGTTGCTACCAAAGCTGCAATGCCCTGCTCATGAGGTAAGGGCATGCCTAATCAGGAGAACTATTCTACATTTCCAAATATTGGTATTTGCTGATATTATTGCTATTCCACCTACTATATATTGGGGATAGGATTTTGGAGATGGAATACCCCTTTAAGTCCAGTTATCCAGCTGAATGAATACTTAACAACAGAGCTCGCTATTTAGATGTGTTTTCTTGTGGCGTATAACGGACTCTCATGTTTGGTAGTCATTCAGCAGGGAAACTATAAAAGCAAATCCCTCCATTTGGAAATGTAGTATATAGCTCTCCTGATCAATTATGTTCCTTACTCATGAGCAGGGCATTGCAGTAATAATTATAATTTATTCATTTATATAGCATTATTAATTCCATAGCGCTGTATGTCTTTGGAGTATGGGAGGAAACCGGAGTACCCGGAGGAAACCCATGCAAACACGGGGAGAACATACAAACTCCTTGCAGATGGAGCCCTTGGTGAGAATTGAACCCAGGACCTCAGCGCTGCAAGACTGCAGTGCTAACCACTGAGCCACCGTACCGCCCATTTAGCTTACAGATGCATAACCACCACTCACTGTGTCTGAACACAGGAAGCTGAGCTGACAGCCGCTCTGTGCATGCGGCAGCGTCTATTGTGAAGGAGAGGGCCGTGGGGGGATCAACGCTGCACAGGTACCGTGGGACACCGGGGAACACCGGTGGGGTTATAGGGGGGGACCTGGCAGGGCCTGGGGAGGAGTTTTCTGTCGCATGTGTCATGGCACATGCGACAGAAATCAGAGGAGTAGGGTGAATGCGGCCGGCGCGCTGCTGTGCGCGCTGCCATCTTGGATTTCTGGGAGGGCATCAGGGGGGGCACTTTGGCGACACTGGGGGACCGGAGGGGACCGGGGAGGAGATTTATCATGTTTGTTCATGCCAGATGGGAGATAAATAATTTTTTACCGGCGCTATCATTTACTGTAACGTGATCATCGGTATACGGTGTATACGGTGTATACCTGTGATCACGTGAGCGGGGACCGGAAAAACCGTCCTGAATCATGATCTCCAGGGTCTCAGCTAGCCCTGAAACCCCGGAGATTTTCTGACGCTGGGGGGCGCTATTCACTTATTTCTGCCTGCTGTTTATAAACGGAAGATCAGAATAAGGCTACATTCACACGACCGATCCATTTTTGTGGTCTGCAAAAAACAGTCCGTTTTTTTTTCACGGGTGCATCCGTGTGGCTTCCGTTTCCGTTCCGTAGGCGGTCCGTGTTTCATCTGTTTGTCATCCGTGTGCCTTCCGGTTTTTTTGTGTACTGCAAAAAAACTGAAGGAGGGTAATACATAAATTTACCCAGGATCCATAGCTTCATCCTACATGAGGCGGTCACATGTTCACTCCAGTGCCATTTTCTACTGCTTTTCACAGCGTAGAGCGCTCTGGTGATTTTCCTGTGCTTGTGCACTTCATATCAGTCTTTTCTGTCATTTTAATGGCAGAAAGACACATAATGTCCCACTCTACTGCATTTTGTAATTTTGCACCCTTTGGTGCCTTTCATGTGGCACTAATGGGTGCTTAGCTTTGTATTTAGCCAAAAAAATGAAAAAAAAAATGACGTTGGGTTCCCCCTATTTTTGTAGCCAGCTAGGGTAAAGCAGACGGCTGCAGCCTGCAGACCACAGCTGGCAGCCTCACCTTGGCTGGTAATCCAAAACTGAGGGCACCTCACACTGTTATTATAAATTAAATAAATAATTTAAAAAAAAAACACGTAGGGGTCCCCCCAAAATTGGATCACCAGCCAAGGTAAAGCAGACAGCTGGGGTCTGATATTCTCAGACTAGGGAGGTCCATGGTTATTGGACTCTCCCCAGCCTAAAAATAGCAGGCCGCAGCCACCCCAGAAGTGGCGCATCCATTAGATGCGCCAATCCTGGTGCTTCGCCCCAGCTCATCCCGTGCCCTGGTGCGGTGGCAAACGGGGTAATATATGGGGTTAATACCAGATGTGTAATGTCACCTGGCACCAAGCCCTGGGGTTGGTGAGGTCAGGCGTCTATCAGATACCCGACATCACCAACCCAGTCAGTAATAAAAAAAAATAGACGACAAACACATTTTTATTTGAAAGAACACTCCCCAATACATTCCCTTTTTAACCAATTTATTAGAAAGAAAAACAAATCCAGGTCTGGTGTAATCCAAGGGGTTGCCATGACGATCCACACTGTCCCAGTCAATGAAGAGCAGGATGTTCCCCATTGGCTGGGAGAGCAGTGCAGTGACCTGAGCTAACATCAATGGGTCAGCCCAGGTCACTGCAGGGGATGACAAGTGCTGCTGTCAGTGAGGTACATTGCCTGCGCTGATCTCCGGCACTGCTGACAGCACCTGTCACTGAGTTCAATGGCCGCCGCCTTCACAGCCAAGTATCGCGAGAGGCCCGTGACGTCACCGCTAGTCAGTCTCGGGTCGGAAGCGAGAGGTGATGTGACAAGCGGCGGCCATGGAGGACAGTGACAGCGCTGAGGTCGGGACTTCATCACCGCAGGTAAGCCGAGCGGGACCATGTGTGCAGAGTGCCAGGAGGACGTCAGTGTCGTGGACTGCATGGCTGGGGATGTGTGTGTGTGTGTGAGTGTGTGTGTACATGCCACGTGCAGGAGGGGGCGGAGTGAGCTGAGCGGGGATGTGTGGGCTTCCTGCACGTACCTAGGATAAACATTGGGTTACTAACCAAAGCGCTTTGCTTGGATACCCGATGTTTATCTTGGTTACCAGCTTCTGGCAGGCTGCCAGCGATGGCTCCTGCACACTGTAGCTGTAAAAAGCCCTGCTTTTTGCTGCTAGAACCGTTCTCGAACATATCTAGAACTATCGAGCTTTAGCAAAAAGCTCGAGTTCTAGTTCGATCTAGAACAGCCCCCAAAATCACTCGAGCCGCGAACTGGAGAACCTCGAACCGCGAACCGCGCTCAACTCTAATTATGACAGTATGCACCAGGCTGTATTATGGCAGTTTTCATCAGGCTGTATTATGGCATTATGCAACAAGCTGTATTATGGCAGTATGCCCCAGGCTGTTTTATGACAGTATGCACCAAGCTGTATTAGTGCAGTTTGCACCAGATTCAGAGGTTTTCAGAATAGCAGCCCAACCTGTGATCCAGCCTTTTGACAGGCATAGGTATGTGGTGAGCCGACCAATCACAGCCATGGTATGGCTGAGATAGATACGAAAGTTTCCACAGACAAAAAACTTGGTGATTGGCTACTCTGCAGCCTTTCAATAAGCTTTATTCAGCTGACAAACTTGAACAGTAACACAGACTTCCTGTTAGAAGTTCGGGTTCACTCATTTCTATTCACTACCAATCAAGACCAGACAATTTCTAGCACTTATCGGATCGGCAGCAGGAGACAGGACCCATCCAGGAACCCATTACACCTCTACCAGTAGTAAGTTACCTGCAGTGCCAGTTGCATGTAGTTGTGTATTGTGATACATCCATTGAATCTCTAACTATACCAGTGTGATTGGATACATAGCAATGAGTCTGATTATTATACTGGGTAGGTCTTTTCCTATAGTTCCTCTTTTACACATGTTCAATAAACCAGGAATGGTGGATTTCTTTGTATTATTCTGCACTTATTCTTTTGAAGATGTAATCGTGGACATATATTGTCATTATATGACATCCTGAGTCTTCCACACCTGTTTTTGCAGCTCTTCGCTCTTCGAGTATCACTTTGTAAAAGATCACAATGTTCACGTCTTTGAAATAGCACATTAGAAATGTTGTATATGGGCAAGATATAGGTTAAAGCAGCTTCTAAAGCCAACCCCAGGTCTTTAGAACCAGACCATAGGCTTAGTGCTTCCACTCATTTATAAAGTTAGGCCAGGCATATATAGTCACAATTTTATGGATTTCAGTGATGTACTTGTTGCTACCAATTGCATTGATCTTATGCAGTTTGAGATTATTATTATTTATTATTAAAGCGCCATTCATGGCGCTTTACATGTGAAAAGGGGAATACATAATAGAGACAAGTACAATAATCATAAATAATACAAGGCACAGACAGGTACAGGAGGAGAGAGGTTCTTGCCCACGAGGGCTCACAGTCTACAAGGGATAGGTGAGGATGCAGTAGGTGAGGGTAGAGCTGATTGTGCGGCGCTGTATCAGACTGAGGGCTACGGCAGGTTGTAGGCTTGTCGGAAGAGGTGAGTCTTCAGGTTCCTTTTGAAGCTTGTCAAGGTAGGCGAGAGTCTGATATGTTGTGGCAGAAAATTCCAGAGTATGGGGGAGGCACAGGGGAAATCTTGTATGCGATGGTGGGAAGAGGAGATGAGAGTTGAGTAGAAAAGGAGATCTTGTGAGGATTGAAGGTTACGTGCAGGTAAGTACCGGGAGACGAGGTCACAGATGTGTGGAGGAGACAGGTTGTGGATGGCTTTGTAGGTCATGGTTAGGGTTTTGAACTGGAGTCGTTGGGCAATGGTTAGCCAGTGAAGGGATTGGCAGAGAAGAGAGGTCGGGAAGTAGTGGGGAGCAGCATAATTTAGAACAGATTGTAGGGTTGCGACACTGTTAGTAGGGAGGCCACAGAGATCCAAGTGGTTTTCAAAAATTCCCTACCTGTTTGATTGGCACCATGTCTTAACACAAGACGCTGATTGGAAGCAGATACTTGTCACTTGGTGTGATCTGATTTTGGATTCTTCTTGTATTTATGTGGATACATCCAATTCAATAAAATCATTGCTCATAAATCAATTTTTGCAAAAATAAGAGCGTGTAAGAATGAAAAATTATGTTGTAGTAAAGAATACAAATATGGAATTAGGATATCTTCATCTTTTGCCTTTTAACTGCTTTATTGTGTGCACTTATAATACTAAACAACCAACGGCGACACAGAAGATACGAGTGTGAATAGATGGTCATTAGATTTATTCACTGTAAAAAGGAAATTTTCCCTCTAATTCATGGTGCACAAAACTATTTATAATAAAGACAGAGAAAATATATTTTTATACACCCGTATAATGCATTAGACACTAATTAAGGAAGGACCTAGCTCTGCTCTTATTTTATTTTCAATGTTTCTGACCATGCCATTTTTTTTTAAAATCCACCACATGGTACCAGAGATTTGGGCACGTGCATTTAGTATTACATTTTCTAGATTTTAAAAAATATGTGGTCCTTACTGGTTTATAATACAGAGTAGCCTAAAAAATGTCCACTCTCCGCCCCGAGAATCCGGTGATCCAACCCCCCTTATAGACCATAAAAATTAGCATTAAATACAAGGTCCTTATCTCTGGTGCATTTTAAAAGAACATAATCAGCAAGCTATAGGGAACCGTGGGGATAAAATAATTGCAACATCTGGTCATTTTTGACCTTGTGACAGATTCTCTTTAAGGATATTAATAGGATTTAACTTTATATATAACACTTGACATTTAGACTCAACTTGTGCCATCTCACTACTCTCTATGAGCTGCAATGAATATTATGGCCTTATAATCAATAAGGTCACTCTCAGAATTTCTCATCTTAACTTCACAGCGGTCAATAACAAAACCTTCTCCAACCAGAGCTTTCCTGGCAAACTCCTCATCATAATTTAACGCATGGAACTTGTCTTTCCCGATCGTGTAATATGTTTGTCCTAAACACCCAATAAATATGAAATGTCCTCCTGGTTTCATCAACTTTGGGAACTTCCTGAGATATCTTATGAAATCATCTGGATCTTTGCTAATAACATCTAGAAGCCAAGCACTGATGATACAATCTGCAAGTGGTAGTTCAATCGGATGCATGATATTTTCTTTCTCAATGTCATATTTCACAACATGTTGAAGGGCTGATCGCACTTTTCCTTCTTTGTCCTGTAACTGATCACTGAAATAAATGGAGAAAAAATGAATTGTTTTGAATAAGATGGCATTAGAGTTCATTGGTTAGCATTGGATCTGTAATCCTGAGCACACAGGTGTAATAACATGCTAGACTACTAGGAGTCGCTAGACACCCTAGTGGAGGAGATCACAAAGGAAGTCAAGCAAGCCAGGGGTCAGGAGCCGGGAGATCACATCAGTAACAGACGGAGGGAGAGAAGCCGAAGTCAGTGTGTGAGCGAGAGTAAATACTGAGAACTCACGTAAAGTACCAGGAAGAGAGCAGAACCAAAGTCAGGGAACAAGCCGAGGTCAGAAGCCAAGCGGACAAGTCAGGTACATGGAAGTGAGTGGAGCTGGGAGTCAGGAACAAGCCAAAGGTCAGGGAGGCAGGGAGTCAAGATGGAGTAGGGGAGGGGACAGGATGGGCACGAGGATCTAGGAAGCGGGACATATTCAGGACAGTCACTTATGGGAACTAGAGACGTGCACTCAGATAAAGCCAGACATACCCTAGAACGAGGCTACAAAAAACAGACCCCACCCACAACACACAGGACTTAAGGGGTCTTTACACGCAGCGATATCACTAGCGATATTGCTGGTGAAAGCACCCGCCCCCGTTATTTGTGCGTCACGGGCAAATCGCTGCCCGTGGCGCACAATATCGTTAGGAGCCATCACACGGACTTACCTGCCTAGCGACGTCGCTGTTGCCGGCAAACCGCCTTCTTTCTAAGTGGGCGGTTCGTGCGGCCTCACAGCGGCATCACTAAGCGGCCGCCCAATAGAAGTGGAGGGGCGGAAATGAGCTGCCGTAACATCCCCCCCCCCTCCTTCCTTCCTCATTGCCGGCAGCTGCAGGTAAGCTGTAGTTCATCAATCCCGAGGTGTCACACGTAGCGATGTGTGCTGCCTTGGGAACGATGAACAACCTGTGTCCTCAACAATCAACGATTTTATGAAAGTGAATGACATGTCAACGATCAACGATAATGGGAGTATTTTTGATCGTTAATGGACGTTCTTTGGTGTCACACGCAAGAACGTCGCTAATGATGCTGGATATGCGTCACGGAATCCGTGACCCCGGTGATATATCGTTAGATACGTCGTTGCGTGTAACGGGGCCTTTAGACTGGGAACAATGAATTCACTAGAGGAAAATATGAGGCAGGTACAGGCTCTACAGGAGAGCAGAGCACCACTCATCAGAACAATGACAGAATCATTGGCTTCAAGTACTGAGGACACATCTGAATTAAACCAAAACTGATGCGCTTAGTTTTAAGGTAATAAGCTAACGAGTAGGTCTCCATTCATCCAATCGAAATAAAAATAATTTTTACTGTTGTTTATTACGGTATTACAGGCTGGAAAACCTTTTTTTTTTTTTAAATTGGAAAGTGCAGCACAGAGGGCCACAGCAAATGTTTTTATATTGTGTTACACTCTTTTTTTGCACTTTCTTTAATGGCGATAATTTCCCACTCTATGGGCAATCAGTTGAATATGTTGGAGAAACACATTAGAGCTCCAATTTATATCTCTGACCCTATCTCAGAGCCTTAATTTGACCTTCGAGCAGTATACATTATTATACAGATATAAAGACTGAACATTTTGATCTGAGTGGAAAAATATAAATGTTGACATCGATATCTAAAATTTAATTTTCAATAGACTATCATTGAAAAATAAGGCAGACAGAAGATACACGATATTCCACTGACACTGCCGTCAGATTATTTGTATTGTATAAATAATAACAATGGGATTCTTATAATTTTTGGAAAAAATACTTCACCTGCATTCTCCCTTATCTACATGAAGGTTTGTAGCAAAATTCCAATTAAACGCTCCTGTACGTGAGTCCACCCATCTCATCACCTCCATGATGCATCGGTCATTGATCTTCAGGATTAGGACGTGGTTGAAAAACTCACAGGCTGCAAACAAATGATGAATCATGGAACCCTGACTGAGGTCAATCAAGACGTCTCCTTTAATATGACCTGCAGAAAAAAAAATCTGAATATTAAAACATGTATGCATATACATGAAAGAGTCACAATCAAGTAAATGTAGGAAGTACCGGAGTGTTTTTCTTTTTAGCAACATCAATTATTAAAAATAGAAATTAACATTAATCTTTCTTATAACTTCAGTAAAAGGACGATCATCAATGTCACCGCGGTGTATAGAGTCATAGACGAAATGGAAAATTCCAGCCAACTGAAGCAGAGGCGCTGCATTAAGGATAGAACATCTGCACCTATGGTGACATATTATGGTCCTCCACCCTTCTACAGTGTGCAACTTGTCGTCACATCCTTCCTTAAAATGATAACTTGGCATGGGAGGCATTATTACTGTATAGGGAACATTAAAACTGAATTGGGGCTATGATAGAGGAAATTATGGGGAGCAAAAGCTGTACTTAGTGGCAGGACAGTAGTCTCTTCTGGTCAGTAGCACATAAGGTGTGCATGCGCAGCAGGAGGACCAACCATCCTGCATCCCAGCTAAAAATTGCTATTTTATCATCTAAATAGTGCAAAATCTGTGGTCCAGCTAAAAATTGCTATTTTATCATCGAAATAGTGCAAAATCTGCGATTCAACTAAAAATGTGAAACAACTGATTAAAAGAGGGAAAGGGTCATCAAACATAAGTGGGTAATCCAAAGGTAGTGGTGGTCTTCTAGGTGTACGTGGGGTAGCAGCTAATGTTCCTGAAAGCTCTACTGAAAAAACAGCAGCTCATTCTATCCAAAGACAACTGACAACTTCTGTTACTGGATGGACTACTCCACTCCCTTTCCTTGGCAGCTGCATAGCAGTACAACTTGTAGCTGAGAGCCAGAAAGAGCATGTGCTACAGGAGATGGCAAGCGCTGCATCAAGTGGCCTCTTCTACCCTTTCTCCAACTCTACATCACACATAGTATAGTCCTCAGAGATGTCACGCCAATTACCCTTATTTACCCCCACATCACAACTCTCCATCCCGCAAATTGACTGTGGGGTGAATCAAAGATGGGCGAATCTGCAGAGCTATTCACACATTCTATTCAGTGGACACAGGTTCAAGAAGAGGGAAGCATCAGCACTGATGCCCAAAATCTGTCAGTTGGATCTGAGGCCGGATGAAGTAGGGTGCAAGCAGAATCCAGACCATCGTCACCGGATGTTAACTCCTGGAGGTTGAGGAGATAACGATGGAGATAACAATGAGACTCAGATACATGAGGCATACATGTACAGTAATGTACAGTCAAGGTAGAAAGAGGAGGAGAATGACTCAGGGCATGGATTGGGACAACAAAGGGGATGACAATGAGGTTGTAGATTCCACTTCGTGTGAGCCCAGAGTAACTCAGCAGAGGAGGTGGAAGAGGTGGAAGATGAGGAGGTTACGTTGCCACTTTTTGCCAAACATGGAGTCATGCAACCATGACAAATACTGCATCCTCAGGTCTGCAGTTCACATGGGTCGGAAGGGTTGCTTTTTTTGAGATCTCAACTAATGTTATCTGCCAACTAGAGTTGAGCGCGGTTCGTGGTTCGAGGTTCTCCAGTTCGCGGCTCGAGTGATTTTGGGGGCTGTTCTAGATAGAACTAGAACTCGAGCTTTTTGCTAAAGCTCGATATTTCTAGATACGTTCGAGAACGGTTCTAGCAGCAAAGAGACCAGCTAATTACTAGCTGGCTTTCCGCTTTAATAGTGTAAGTCACTCTGTGACTCACACTATTAAGACATTTCAGTGTATAGTGTGCGGGAACAGCGCATTCAGATCACTGCTGTATGGATAATCGCCATTTTTTTTTTTTTTTCCTTGTCTTCCTTCCCTAAGCGCGCGCGTGTAGTGGAGCGGGCCAGCATGTCAGCCAATCCCAGACACACACACAGCTAAGTGGACTTTTAGCCAGAGAAGCAACGGCATGTGTGATAGGATGTCCATGTCACATGTCCCTGCATTATAAAACCGGACATTTTCCTCCAGCACGCCATTATCTGCCTTCTGCGTCCTTGGTGTCAGTCATCACTGGCGCAGCTCCTATCGCCGATACTGCTGTGTTCGCTCCATACACAGCGCTGGACAGCTTAGGGATAGCACTTTCTATCAGTCCTTTTAAGGGCTCATACCGGCAGGGTCAGAGCCATAGGTGACAGGTCCGTGAAAACAGAGTTTAACAGCTACAAAAGATGACAGCGTCTGCGTAGCTAAGGTCAGGGATTTCCTCGCTGCATTTCCCCATTAGGAGGGATAGAAAGGCAGGCTTCCTTTCCTCTACCCAGAGACCCACAACTCTGCCACTGTACCCTCCTGCCCTTTGCACACTCAAACTCATTGTTACTAAGCCATTATACTAGCAAACACTGAGTGAACTTAGTGGCATCCTAAACGTGGCTGGTGGACGTCTGTATCGTCCCACAAGTGCAAAGATATTTGCAGCACCTCTGCCTGCATTGCACACTCAAACTCATTGTTACTAAGCCATTATACTAGCAAACACTGAGTGAACTTAGTGGCATCCTAAACGTGGCTGTTGGACTTCTGTATCGTCCCACAAGTGCAAAGATATTTGCAGCACCTCTGCCTTCATTGCACACTCAAACTCATTAATACTAAGCCATTATACTAGCAAACACTGAGTGAACCTAGTGGCATCCTAAACGTGGCTGTTGGACTTCTGTATCGTCCCACAAGTGCAAAGATATTTGCAGCACCTCTGCCTGCATTGCACACTCAAACTCATTGTTACTAAGCCATTATACTAGCAAACACTGAGTGAACTTAGTGGCATCCTAAACGTGGCTGTTGGACTTCTGTATCATCCCACTAGTGCAAAGATATTTGCAGCACGTCTGCCTGCATTGCACACTCAAACTCATTGTTACTAAGCCATTATACTAGCAAACACTGAGTGAACTTAGTGGCATCCTAAACGTGGCTGTTGGACTTCTGTATCGTCCCACTAGTGCAAAGATATTTGCAGCACCTCTGCCTGCATTGCACACTCAAACTCATTGTTACTAAGCCATTATACTAGCAAACACTGAGTAAACTTAGTGGCATCCTAAACGTGACTGTTGGACTTCTGTATCGTCCCACAAGTGCAAAGATATTTGCAGCACCTCTGCCTGCATTGCACACTCAAACTCATTGTTACTAAGACATTATACTAGCAAACACTGAGTGAACTTAGTGGCATCCTAAACGTGGCTGTTGGACTTCTGTATCGTCCCACTAGTGCAAGGATATTTGCAGCACCTCTGCCTGCATTGCACACTCAAACTCATTGTTACTAAGCCATTATACTAGCAAACACTGAGTGAACTTAGTGGCATCCTAAACGTGGCTGTTGGACTTCTGTATCGTCCCACAAGTGCAAAGATATTTGCAGCACCTCTGCCTGCATTGCACACTCAAACTCATTGTTACTAAGCCATTATACTAGCAAACACTGAGTGAACTTAGTGGCATCCTAAACGTGGCTGTTGGACTTCTGTATCTTCCCACAAGTGCAAAGATATTTGCAGCACCTCTGACTGCATTGCACACTCAAACTCATTGTTACTAAGCCATTATACTAGCAAACACTGAGTGAACTTAGTGGCATCCTAAACGTGGCTGTTGGACTTCTGTATCATCCCACAAGTGCAAAGATATTTGCAGCACCTCTGCCTGCATTGCACACTCAAACTCATTGTTACTAAGCCATTATACTAGCAAACACTGAGTGAACTTAGTGGCATCCTAAACGTGGCTGTTGGACTTCTGTATCGTCGAAAGATATTTGCAGCACCTCTGCATTGCACACTCAAACTCATTGTTACTAAGCCATTATACTAGCAAACACTGCTGCCAGTTTAAGGGCCGTAGTTGCATTGTCAGTGATAATTATTGTTGTTTATTCTGCTGTTAATAAAGATAGACCACCGCTGTATTCTACACCACCTCTCAATTTTTACTACCACATTTTAAGTGCACAATCTTGTCGCAATCAAAATGAGTGGCAAAATGACAGACGCTGGTGGAAAGGGTAAGAGGCGTGTTGGAAAAGGAAAAAAAGGGTTTGTCCGTGGGGAAGGTGGCAAAGCTCCATTAACATCTGCTGAAAATAGACCATCTTCCAGCAAAAGTAAGATGTCTACTACTTACTGTGGACAATCCGATGTGCTCCCTTTTTGACGGACACGGACAACTGGAACAAAGGTAGTTGATGGCCAAAAAAGGAAAATGCTTAAATGGATCTCAAGTGGTCCAACAAGTGCCCTCTTCACCACCTCAACTACCGCATCCAAAAAACACCAGTCCTCTGAGTTGTCATCCCAATCAAACTTGCTTTCTCCCAGCTCTGAAGTCTCCATCCGCCCTGCACAGTATGGTGGAACTGAGATGGCTGAGTCTGCAGAGCTTTTCAGTCACACTATAGCCTGGGAATCAGAGGTCTGCTTCCAAGCTACAGTGAGTACAGACCAGGAAATGGTCTGCAGTGATGCCCAGAACCTTTGTGACTCTGATCTAGGCCGTGAGGACCAAGTTTCTGAGCATAATGTTGACCCTTTTTAACCAACTGTAACACCTGTTGTTATAGACAATGAGGAACATACTGATGACGATGAGACGCAGATACCAGATTGGGATGACAACTTAAATATTCGGTCAGGGCAAGAAGAGGCTCGGTCTGAGGGTGAAGGGAGTACAAACACAACAATTGATGAGGAAGTTCTAGATCCCACCTACTGTCAACCCACAGTCAGGCACTCGAGGAGGTCAACAGAGGTGGTGGAGGAGGATGCAACTGATGACGAAGTTACCTTTCGCCTTCCTGGACAGAGTCGGAGTACTGGTAGCACGTCTACAACTGCATCCTCAGCCACCACTCTGCCTCTGAGCACTAGTCGGGGTGGATCAACAGGTCGCATGCCCTCTAAGCCTTGCCTAGCCTGGTCCTTTTTTGACATAGCAAAAGATCGCCCAAATTATGTGATCTGTAAAAATTGTCATGATTCTGTTAGTAGAGGTCAAAACCTCAGCAGTTTGACAACTTCTTCCATGAATCGTCACATGAATAAATATCATATGTCCCGGTGGGAAGCTCACCATGCTGCAATGCGGCCCAGCGGAGCGAACCATCCACCGCCTGCCCCTTCTAGTGCATCTGCGCGCTCTTCATCTTCTAGGACTGTGGGGACAGCTGTCACACCTGGTTTTCCACGCACAACTTCCACCACTGTAACCGCAACAGGCAGTTTGCTTGGTAGGTCGTCAGTTGGTTTGGAAGGGGAAACAAGTGCGTGTGTACATTTCTCTCAGACATTGATAGCACCAACGTTGGATGAAGGCAACATCATGTCTACGCCTGCACTTTCCTCACAAAGCTGCATTTTTCCAGGGACACCCTACTCAACACCGTCTACACACAGCAGCCAGATCTCTGTCCCTCAGATGTGGACAAATAAAAGGCCATTTCCTGCGACCCATGACAAAGCTAAGAGGTTGACTTTATCCCTCTGTAAGCTCTTGGCTACCGAAATGCTGCCTTTCCGCCTGGTGGACACACAGGATTTTAGAGACCTTATGTCTGTCGCTGTGCCCCAGTACCAGATGCCCAGTCGCCACTACTTCTCTAAGAAAGGTGTGCCCGCGCTACACCAGCATGTCGCACACAACATCACCACTTCCTTGAGAAACTCTGTGTGTCAACGGGTGCATTTCACCACTGATACTTGGACCAGTAAGCATGGACAGGGACGTTACATGTCGCTGACTGGGCACTGGGTAACTATGGTGATAGATGGTGAAGGGTCTGCTGCACAAGTCTTGCCGTCCCCACGACTTGTGTGTCAATCCTCTGTCTGTCCAAGTTCCGCCACTGCTTCTGCCTCCTCCACCTCATCTGGGTCCTCCACCTCCGCCCCAAGCCTGCCTGGTCAGGCCACCAGCGTTCTCACTGCGCAGAAGGAATCACGCACCCCTCATTACTATGCTGGCAGCAGAGCGCAACGGCATCAGGCGGTCTTTAGCTTGACATGTCTTGGGAATAAGAGTCACACAGCTGAGGAGTTGTGGTCAGCTCTGCGGTCCGAGTTTAATAAATGGTTGTCTCCACTCAACCTGCAGCCTGGTAAGGCCGTGTGCGACAATGCTGCAAACCTGGGTGCGGCCCTTCGCCTGGGCAAGGTGACACACGTGCCTTGTATGGCTCACGTGTTGAACCTTGTTTTCCAGCAATTTTTAACACACTATCCCGGCCTAGATGGCCTTCTGACCAGGGCACGAAAACTGTCTGCTCACTTCCGCCGTTCAACCGCCGCAGCTGAACGACTTGCATCGCTCCAGAAGTCTTTCGGCCTGCCGGTTCATCGCCTGAAATGCGATGTGGCGACACGCTGGAATTCGACTCTCCACATGTTACAGCGACTGTGGCAGCACCGCCGAGCCCTGGTGCAATACGTCATGACGTATAGCCTGGGCCAACGAGATGCAGAGGTGGGGCAGATCACTCTGATGGAGTGGTCTCAGATCAAGGACCTATGCACCATTCTGCACAGTTTCGACATGGCGACGAATATGTTTAGCGCTGACAATGCCATTATCAGCATGACAATTTCAGTCATTTACATGCTAGAGCACACGCTAAACACTATTCGGAGTCAGGGGGTGGGACAACAGGAAGGGGAGGAACTACAGGAGGATTCATATGCGCAAGGGAACCCAACATCACCAAGGTCCAGACGTTCATCATCACCAACGCGGCAGGCATGGGACCATGGGGGACAGGGATCAACAAGGGCACATGGTAGCAGGCGAAATGTTGAGGAAGGTGCAGGAGAACATGAAGAAATGGATGACGAACTGTCCATGGACATGGAAGACTCAGCGGATGAGGGAGACCTTGGTCAAATTTCAGTTGAAAGAGGTTGGGGGGAGATGTCAGAGGAAGAAAGAACGGCTAGCACCTCTATGCCACAAACACAGCGTGGACTTGGTCTGCATGGCTGCGCAAGACACATGAGCGCCTTCTTGCTGCACTACCTCCAACATGACCCTCGTATTGTCAAAATTAGAAGTGATGATGACTTCTGGCTTGCCACACTATTAGATCCCTGGTACAAGTTCAAATTTTGTGACATAATTCCAGCCATAGAAAGGGACGCATGTATGCAGGAGTATCAGCAGAAGCTGTTACTCGATCTTAGCTCGGCTTTAACACCAAACAACCGTGCAGGTGCAGGAAGTGAATCTCCCAGTTGTAACTTGACAAACATGGGACGGTCTCGTCATCTTCAACAGTCTACCCGTACCAGTAGCACCGTATTTGGTGCTGGTAACAGCAATTTTATGGAATCTTTTCATAATTTTTTAATACCGTCCTTTGCAAGACCACCAGAGACAACAAGTCTGACACATAGTCAACGTCTGGAGAGGATGATACAGGAGTATCTCCAAATGAACACACATGACTCTGCACCGTACACATGGCTCTGCACACGCATGGCTCTGCACCGTACACGCACACACATGGCTCTGCACACGCACACATATGGCTCTGCAACCCCCCCATCCCCATCGGGAACACATGTGGAGTACATACTCACCCGTCCTCGGTCCCCGCCGTTCCTGCACGTTCGTCCGCTGTCTGTGCTCTCTTCAGCACAGTAGTGACGTCACCGCTGTGCTGCAGAGCGCACAGACAGCGGGAGGGACAGTGACTTCTCATCAGCACTTTCAAATGTACCGGCATCGGTGATCTGTGATGCCGGTACATTTGAATGTGCGATCCTGGGCAGGGGGCCCGGTGCTGGAGCTGACACTACGGCAGCTGCCGCCAGGCCCTGCCCCCAGGTCACGGACCCCCACAACAGTGCAGGGGGAGGTTACTGGAGGTGCGGGGGAATGTGTGGGAGGGTGCAGGGAAGGGGGCGGTGACTCCTCGCACTGTAGACACCCAGCAGGGAGGCGACATGCTGTTCCACATTTGCATGTCAACATGGCCCTGCCCATGTAGACGTGCAAAGACTGGAAGCAGCAAAATCGCGGCAGGAGCGGTCACATGACCGCTCTGAGCCGGGGGAGAGGGGCTGACAGCAGGGCAGGTAAGTGGTCTCTATCTACTTACCTGCCCCAATGTAGCCCAATAGGGAAATAAAAAAAAAAAAGTCAAAGAAGCCGGACAACCCCTTTAATTGTTTTTCTTTGTTCAACCTGGTGAGTAGGTAAATTTATTCCCGATTCCTGAGGTAATATACATAACCCGGAACTCTGAGATCGGCGCATTGATTCCGGCTAAAAGCTGAGTGTGTTAATTCCACTTTTGTGGTGCTTTGAGGGGTTCTTAAGTCAATTATTTTTTATTCTGAATCACACTCTAATTCTCAACCCAGTAAAAAACCCTTGTTTATTTCTGCCTCTGTCTCGGTTTGTGACCCACTGGATTCTCTTTGGACCTAATGAGACAAGGTGACTTTTGTTATTTGTTTTCTCATTTTGTCTCTCACAGTTGTTGTCACCCATGATGTGATTTACAGGCCTCTCATCTTTATGTGGGAGAACTTGCTCAACTGGTGGCTGACTGCACAAAAAAAAGTTATATGTGATTGATTAAGCCCCATCCTGAAGTTCCCAGGATCTCTATGACATCACTTCCTGTCTTGCGTAGTTATGGGCTCACTAGGGTGGTCACTAGTGGAAATGTTGAACTTAATGCCTTGTAAATTCTGCCTGATAATTGTCTACAATTTTAGGAATTAAGGTGGTAGTCTAACTCTAATTACTGTCACACTGCACTAGGAAGATACTGAAGTTACCAGCAATGTACCTTCAGAGGGGAGTTAGCGTACGACGATCAGGAGCGCCGATCATCCACTAACTAAACCTATAGAATACATAGTCACATAGCAATGAGAGGTTTATTTAACTCTTTACACTGTTCTTAGGACTCAGAGCCCTTGTGTGATCACACACTGTCACAAACTATGTATTGTCACAATGCCTACGAATATGGAAATCACCAATCCAGCTCCCCTTTCTAATTCCATTAGTTCAGATCTAATTGGATTGACATGTCATAAGTGTGCTTTAGTTGAAAATCCCTAACACAGTTAAATTACAGGGGTCTTTATAATAAGGAATATATGCCAGGATGGTGCTTGTTAAAATTTGATACTAATCTATTAGCAGACTGCTTCTTTGCATATTCAGTACTTGTCTTGGGGTTGTGAGTCTTATTTTTCAGACTGGATGAATCAACCGTTCAGATTAACTGTGACTCCTATTGGAGACTTAGCACTTATGACTTATGACTATCATGAGAGTTTTAATAAGATACTAACTGAAGTTATTGAAAAGAAGGATTGTTATGTGGGAAATTGTTGTTTTTTCTCTATGGGTATTCCTATGTCCACTCTGATTCATGTGTCTGAAAGTCTTGTCATGTGTAGAGATGAGCGAACCGGTCCCGGTTCGGCTCGAGGTCGGTTCGCCGAACGGAGGTCCCGTTCGAGTTCGGCTCGTCGAACGTTCGACGAACCGAACTCGAACTGCATAGGAAACAATGGCAGGCAATCACAAACACATAAAAACACCTAGAAAACACCCTCAAAGGTGTCCAAAAGGTGACAAACAACTCACAACACAACACAAACACATGGGAAAGTGACAAGGACATATACTCATGCGAAAACAAAACAGCTGGACAAGGAAAAAGAGGAGGACACACAGATATAGGCATGGCATGCCCTTCTAAAATCATGTAAAACACCGCAAGGTGACTCCAAGCGGAGTCTCCCTTTTTTTCCAAAAATTGGGCCCCACACAGACACCTTATCAGTGGCAGCACTTGTGCCCTAGTTGCAAACAGGATGTTTTGATTTGCATCAAGCACATTCAAAAATACGCTATTCTTAACTGTCCCCAGGATGACACCGGGGTAGGTAGCAAAGTCTTTCCTGATCCCAGCTCTGTTCATCTTGGCTTCTTTAAAAAACAATGTAAGCAAGGGTTACTCCAAGCGGAGTCTCCCTTTTTTCCAAAAATTGTGCCCCACACACCCCCACCCATTCAGTGGCAGCAGTTGTGCCCTAGTTGTACACTTCACAGCTAGATTTGCATCAAGCACATTCAAAAATACGCCATAATTAACCGTCCCCAGGATGACACCGGGGTAGGTAGCAAAGTCTTTCATGATCCCAGCTCTGTTCATCTTGGCTCTTTTTAAAAAACACAGCAAGCAAGGGTTACTCCAAGCGGAGTCTCCCTTTTTTCCACTAAGTTCACTGAGTGTTTGCTAGTATAATGGCTTAGTTCTAATGAGTTGGAGTGTGCAATGCAGGCAGAGGTGCTCTGCAAATGTCTTTGCACTAGTGGGACTATAGCAAAGTCCAATAGCCACGTTTAGGATGCCACTAGGTACACTGAGTGTTTGCTAGTATAATGGCTTAGTTATAATGAGTTGGAGTGTGCAGAGGACAGGAGGGTACAGTGGCAGGGTTGTGGGGCTCTGGGTAGAGGAAAGGAAGCCTGCCTTTCTATTCCCTCGTAATGGGGAAATGCAGCGACGAAATCCCTGACCTTTCCTACACAGACGCTGTCGCTGTTTTCAGGACCTGTCACCTATGGCTCTGAGTCTCTGACCCTGCCGGTACGAGCCCTTAAAAGGACTGATGGAAAGTGCTATCCCTATGCTGTCCAGCGCTGTGTATACAGCAGTATCGGCGATAGGACTCAGAACGGAGCTGCGCCAGTGATGTCTGACACCAAGGACGCAGAAGAGATAATGGCGTCCGGACGGGCAGATACTCGTTTTTATAATGCAGGGACATGTGACATGGACATCCTATCACACATGCCGTTGCTTCTCTGGCTAAAAGTCCACTTAGCTGTGTGTGTGTCTGGGATTGGCTGACATGCTGGCCCGCCCCACAAGACGCGCGCGCTTAGGGAAGGAAGACAAGGAAAAAAAAAAAATGGCGATCGCCATTATACAAACAGCAGTGATCTGAAGGCGCTGTTCCCGCACACTATACACTGAAATGTCATAATAGTGTGAGTCACAGAGTGACTTACACTATTACAGCGGAAAGCCAGCTAGGAATTAGCTGTTTTTTTGCTGCTAGAACCGTTCTCGAACGTTTCTAGAACTATCGAGCTTTTGCAAAAAGCTCGAAATCTAGTTCGATCTAGAACAGGCCCCAAAATCACTCGAGCCTAGAACTGGAGAACCTTGAACCGCGAACCGCGCTCAACTCTAGTCATGTGATTCATCCAGGGATTTGAATGACGTGTTTCATGGCCCGCCTTCGATAAGCGGCACTTGCATCACTCGCCACTGCATCTCAAGAATTACCTTTCTGGTCTCATTGTTAGAAAACAGATATAATGGGTCTCCTGATGGTCTGACACCACATCCCCTGACAAAGGTTAGCACCGAAACGTGCGTTGGGGCCTGATGCCATTTAAGTGGGTCAAGATGGATACAAGTAATTGATACTTTTTCTTACCACATGAAAGACATTAAAATAATTTTAATACTTATTTTAATATACTCGTGTTCCGTGGCATCGAGTGCTGTTCTGCTCCTCTTCTCAGTCACTGCATCCAGTATCTGCTGGTCAAATTATGGGCTGCGTTACCTAAAAATGGCTTTTCAATTCAAGTCTATAGAGCATCAAAGGCTCCATAAACTTACATTGTAAAAGAGACTTCCTCCTCACACATTGAGTGAGTCTGATACTCTAAAGAGTGGTCATGTCACTAAGAATAGAGGCAAGATGTCGATAGATACCAGTGACGGTAGTGGTAGTAGATTAATATTCACATACTACACTATATACACATGTACACAAATTTAGGAAAACAACTAAGAAAACTAAGAACACTTCATGGTATGGCTTTAATGTCAGGATTTAAGTTTTACATATAATTCTTGACATGTTGACTCATCTTGTGTCATCTCCGACCTATTTCTCTCTGTGAGCTGCAATGAATATCATGCCCTTATAGTCAATGTGGTCATTCCAATCCATTCTCATTTGAACCTCACAGCGATCAATGCTAAAACCTTCTCCAGCCAGAGCTTTCCTGGCAAAAT